>NC_090338.1:48072511-48375542 GCF_035084215.1 Heptranchias perlo
GGGAAGTTAAAACAAGCCTGACAAAAGGTCTTTCCCACATGAGATTTTAAATCAGTACAGAATTGGGTTAAGTCAGAAACATCAGATTTTGACAATTGTTTTAAGTGCAAAAGGATAAATTAGTCTGATGGAATGGAGGAGGAGAAAGGGGAAGATCTTGTCTCTTTCCCGCTGTTCTACAGAAGTTTTTGTTTTCAGTGCACTGTCTCTTTAAAAGCTTGTCCTCATTGTGAGTGCTTTCTTTGCGCTGTTGTGGGCTACATCCCTTTTTAATGCTTGTTATGTGTTTTCCTCTTTTGTGTAATATAACAAAGATTTCGTTTAGCTGTGAAAGCAGTTATTTCCAGTATTTTTATAATTTTTGGAAAGGCGCGTCTGAAGAAAGAAAGAAACGAAAGACTATGTAATTCATTGGGTTTTAATAAAGTCATCAATGTAGAATGCGCTTATCTGTTCTGTCTTGTGTTTAACTCTGATATTGCCGAATTAAAATTGGTGTTATTGAGGTTAACTAACCCATTAAATTGTGGAAACCAGACTTTTATTGTGGCCAAGTAAAATTCTGGTTCTGATAAAAAATGTGAGTATCTCAAATTCCGAACATGAGATCATCACATAAAAACTGGCATTTTGAGTTTCTTAAATGCCTAATGATTTGAAATAAATGTCAAGTGATTTAAAGTTTAAGTTGTGTTGAATATTGGTGAGTGTGAATTGATGTATAAGGAGTTAATGTTATGTGTAACTGTAAATCAAAGAACAATATCTTGTTATCTAGTACAGGCCATCAATTTTGATAATTTTGGGATAATTATCTTGGTTGTACTAAAATGTGAGCTGGTAGCTCTGACAGCACCCTTTTTATCTTGTGATTGGCTGTGGTCAGGAAAAAAAAGTGACCAAAAATGGAACAGGTTAAATAAAGGATATCTTGTATCTCCTTGATAGATAAAGCAGAACATTTAGAACAGCTGGGAGAGTTGGTTCAGATTATACCCATGAAAAGTTTGTAGGGGAAAAAAGGAATAAGACAACAACCTGGAGATGTCTTGTAGTTGGTATATCCACATGCTAAATACTTTAAAATGTGATTTAATTGTAAAATAGGATAAAATGCAGCTTTAAAGAATTACAAGTTACAGTTGTGGGATGGTCTCTGATTATAAATTAATTTGAAGCACTTTGTGCTATCATGATTGACTCCTCCCCCACCTCCTTAAGGTTTTGACAAGCAAGAAGTAATTAACCCTTACTTCTGTATTGTTGAAGTTAAGTATTTGGACCATACTAGTTTTTAGAAGTTGGCCTGACACCTTTTGAGCTTCCAGCATTCCAATCTGGAGTCACATCTTTCTGGAAGTGGAAAGAGCAGTTACTGTACAAACAGTTTTATTGTCTCTTGATAAAAACAATGTCAAAGGAAAGTGGGCAAAGAGATTTGAAGGACCCTTCTCGACATTAGATAAATTGAGTGATAATATGTACAAAATTCAGACTGATAAAAGGATAGGTGGGTACATATTAACCAGATAAATACAGTACATTTCATCGTTCCTATAATCCTTTTATAGCTTATGGACAATGACAATGTACAAGCTGAGGAGGATGAGACCATCTCCACCGACTCCAGAAGGACTTGGAGTTGGAAATTCCAAAGTCAGTCATTAGCATACCATTTTACCAACAAATCCACAAAAAGGTTAAGGTACACGTGCTTACAGTGTGAATAATAAATATTGAGATCACATGTCCAACAATGGTGCCTATTGCTCAGGTGGGTAAAAGACGATCTATAATTATTTTGTTAGGAAAGTGTTGAAGTGACAGATGCTGAAATGTCAACCCTGATCCACTTGCAAAACTACATCAGATTACCAAACACTACAATTGATTGCATAGCGAGTTCCATTCTCTTAAAATCTAATCTGTACCAGACATTATTTATTTTGATTTGTAGTGCTCTATCACGAGCCCTAGATCTACATATTTCATTATGAATTCAGCTCTTATTTTGTAGCACTCTAAACTGTATATGTTACAACAAATCTGGAAACTCAGTGTCGCTTCCAGTTTGTTAAGTTGATTAAAAACCTTTTGCTATTTCATTTAAAGCCCTAATCTTTTTAATTCATGGTAGACTTTGATCTCTGCTGTATTTTTGCTTCATTGTAAAAAGAAATAGGGGAATGTTGGTTTTTGTTTGTAATTTGGGGCCTATTAACAAAATGGCTGGTATGCACATTTTTGGAAATCCTGGGAATATGATTTTGTTATTCTGAACAAAATCCTAGCAGCCAATTGTGACATATTTGTAATAATCATCCATTCATATTTCTCAAACAACTTACAAGACAGTAAATTTGAAGGCTCCATTTTCAAGAATAGAGAAGTTTAGGGGATGCTGCAAGACAGGAATAACTGTGATACAGAAGTAAAATAGCATTCATTCAAATCCATACAAATAGATGGGGAGGCTTAGTATGTTCCTCAGATAGAGGAAGGTTCATGGTAAAGTGAAACCCAAGTGGTTAAATAGAAAGGCCCATTGGCAAATTAATCTCAAAAGAATAAAGAGAATAATTGTCAAAAGAGTAGGGACAAGTATATGATTCAGCTGAGGTTAATTAAATCTGCTATTAGGCCAAAAGGGCAGTAGAAAGAGGATTGTGGATAAGTGCAGTAGTGACCTTGCACTCTCCGTAAACTTGAGCTCATCCAAAACTCTGCTACCCATATCCTAACTTGCACGACGTCCCGTTCACCCATAACCCTACACTGACGCTGACCGACATTGGCTCCCAGTCCAGCAACACTTCCATCTTAAAATTCTTAACCTTGTTTTCAAATCCTTCCATGACCTCGCCCCTCCCTATCTCTGTAACCTCTTCCAGCCCTACAGCCCTCTGAGATCTCTGTGCTCCTCCAATTCTGGCTCCTTGCACATCCCCGATTTTCTTCATTCCAACAAATAAACAATGTACGATAAGTTATTAGTACAGCCTTGGAAATCTTCTTTCAGCTTAAAACCATTTCCATCCCCGAGTCCCATGTACTGCCATTGGCGGACATGCCTTTAGCTGCCTAGGTGCTAAGCTCTGGAATTCCCTCCCTAAACCACTTTGTCTCTTTACCTTTCTCTCCCCCTTTAAGGCACTCCTTAAAACCTATCTCTTTGACTAGAGCGGAGAGGAGCGGGAGGATAAAAAGCAGAGTCAGCACAAGGCCCGAGAGCGAAGAGGAGCAAGAGGAACGGGAGGAGCGGGGAGGAACGGAGAGGAAAGGAGCGGGGAGGAGCGGAGAGGGGTAGCACAGAGAGGAGTGGGAGGAGCGGAGAGGAGAGGAGGGGGGAGGGGGGAAGAGGAGAGAAAGGATAAAAAGCGGAGTCAGCGAAAGGCTCGAGAGCGGAGAGGAGCAGAGAGGAGAGCAGAGGCGCGGGGAGCAGCGGGGAGGAGAGCAGCAGGGAGGGGGGAGTGGGGAGGGGGGAGAGGAGGAGCGGAGAGGATGGGGGAGGAGAGGAGCGGGAGGAGCGGAGAGGAGGGGGAGTAGAGGAGCAGGAGGAGTGGAGAGGAGGGGGAGGAGAGGAGAGGAGGGGGAGGAGAAGAGAGGAGGGGGAGGAGAATAGAGGAGGGGGGGAGGAGAGGAGAGGAGGAGGGGAGGAGAGGAGGGGGGAGGAGAGGAATGGGGATGAGTGGAGAGGATGGTGGAGGAGAGGAGTGGGGAGGAGCAGAGAGGAGGGGGAGTGGAGGAGCGGAGAGGATGGGGAAGGAGAGGAGTGGGAGGAGCAGAGAGGAGCGGGAGGGGGGGAGGAGAGAAGAGGGGAGGAGTGGAGAGGAGCGGGAGGAGTGGAGAGAAGGGGGAGGAGAGGAGAGGAGTGGGAGGAGAGGAGTGGGGGGGAGGAGAGGAGTGGGGAGGAGAGGAGCGGGGAGGAGAGGAGCGGGGAGGACAGGAGCGGGGAGGAGAGGAGCGGAGAGGAGCGGGAGGAGCGGGGAGGAGAGGAGAGGAGAGGAGAGGAGCGGGAGGAGCGGAGAGGAGCGGGAGGAGCGGAGAGGAGCGGGAGGAGCGGGGAGGAGAGGAGAGGAGCGGGAGGAGCGGAGAGGAGCGGGAGGAGCGGGGAGGAGAGAAGCGGGAGGAGAGGAGCGGGAGGAGAGGAGCGGGAGGAGCAGAGCGAAGAGGAGAGGAGCGGGAAGGAGAGGAGCGGAGGGAGGAGGAGAGGAGCAGGAGGAGGAGTGGAGAGGAGGGGGGAGGGGAGGAGCGGAGAGGATGGGGGAGGAGAGGAGCTGGAAGAGTGGAGATGAGGGGGAGGAGAGAAGAGGGGAGGAGCGGAGAGGAGCAGGAGGAGTAGAGAGGAGGGGGAGGGGAGGAGACGAGGGGGTGGAGAGGAGAGGGAGGAGAGGAGTGGGGAGGAGTGGAGAGGATGGGGGAGCAGAGAGGAGGGGGAGGAGAGAAGAGGGGAGGAGTGGAGAGGAGGAGGAGGAGAGAAGAGGGGAGGAGTGGAGAGGAGGGGGAGGGGGGAAGAGGAGCGAAAGGATAAAAAGCGGAGTCAGCGAAAGGCTCGAGAGCGGAGAGGAGCAGAGAGGAGAGCAAAGGCGCGGGGAGCAGCGGGGAGGAGAGCAGCAGGGAGGGGGGAGTGGGGAGGGGGGAGAGGAGGAGCGGAGAGGATGGGGGAGGAGAGGAGCGGGAGGAGCGGAGAGGAGGGGGAGTAGAGGAGCAGGAGGAGTGGAGAGGAGGGGGAGGAGAGGAGAGGAGGGGGAGGAGAAGAGAGGAGGAGGGGAGGAGAGGAGAGGAGGAGGGGAGGAGAGGAGGGGGGAGGAGAGGAATGGGGATGAGTGGAGAGGATGGTGGAGGAGAGGAGTGGGGAGGAGCAGAGAGGAGGGGGAGTGGAGGAGCGGAGAGGATGGGGAAGGAGAGGAGTGGGAGGAGCAGAGAGGAGCGGGAGGGGGGGAGGAGAGAAGAGGGGAGGAGTGGAGAGGAGCGGGAGGAGTGGAGAGAAGGGGGAGGAGAGGAGAGGAGTGGGAGGAGAGGAGTGGGGGGGAGGAGAGGAGTGGGGAGGAGAGGAGCGGGGAGGAGAGGAGCGGGGAGGACAGGAGCGGGGAGGAGAGGAGCGGGAGGAGCGGAGAGGAGCGGGAGGAGCGGGGAGGAGAGGAGAGGAGCGGGAGGAGCGGGGAGGAGCGGGGAGGAGAGAAGCGGGAGGAGAGGAGCGGGAGGAGCGGGGAGGAGCGGGAGGAGCGGGGAGGAGCGGGAGGAGCGGGGAGGAGAGAAGCGGGAGGAGAGGAGCGGGAGGAGCAGAGCGAAGAGGAGAGGAGCGGGAAGGAGAGGAGCGGAGGGAGGAGGAGAGGAGCAGGAGGAGGAGTGGAGAGGAGGGGGGAGGAGAGGAATGGGGATGAGTGGAGAGGATGGTGGAGGAGAGGAGTGGGGAGGAGCAGAGAGGAGGGGGAGTGGAGGAGCGGAGAGGATGGGGGAGGAGAGGAGTGGGAGGAGCAGAGAGGAGCGGGAGGGGGGAGGAGAGAAGAGGGGAGGAGTGGAGAGGAGCGGGAGGAGTGGAGAGGAGTGGGAGGAGAGGAGTGGGGGGGAGGAGAGGAGCGGGGAGGAGAGGAGCGGGGAGGAGAGGAATGGGGAGGGGAGGACAGGAGCGGGGAGGAGAGGAGAGGAGCGGGAGGAGCGGAGAGGAGAGGAGAGGAGAGGAGCGGGAGGAGCGGAGAGGAGCGGGAGGAGCGGAGAGGAGAGGAGGGAGGAGGGGAGGAGCGGGGAGGAGAGGAGCGGGGAGGAGAGGAGGGAGGAGGGGAGGGGAGGAGCGGGGAGGAGAGGAGGGAGGAGGGGAGGAGCGGGGAGGAGAGGAGGGAGGAGGGGAGGAGCGGGGAGAAGAGGAGCGGGGAGGAGAGGAGCGGAGAGGATGGGGGAGGAGAGGAGCTGGAAGAGTGGAGATGAGGGGGAGGAGAGAAGAGGGGAGGAGCGGAGAGGAGCAGGAGGAGTAGAGAGGAGGGGGGGGGGAGGAGAGAAGAGGGGAGGAGCGGAGAGGAGCAGGAGGAGTAGAGAGGAGGGGGAGGGGAGGAGACGAGGGGGTGGAGAGGAGAGGGAGGAGAGGAGTGGGGAGGAGAGGAGAGGATGGGGGAGCAGAGAGGAGGGGGAGGAGAGAAGAGGGGAGGAGTGGAGAGGAGGGGGAGGAGAGGAGCGGAGGGAGGAGGAGAGGAGCAGGAGGAGGAGTGGAGAGGAGGGGGGAGGAGAGGAATGGGGATGAGTGGAGAGGATGGTGGAGGAGAGGAGTGGGGAGGAGCAGAGAGGAGGGGGAGTGGAGGAGCGGAGAGGATGGGGGAGGAGAGGAGTGGGAGGAGCAGAGAGGAGCGGGAGGGGGGAGGAGAGAAGAGGGGAGGAGTGGAGAGGAGCGGGAGGAGTGGAGAGAATGGGGAGGAGAGGAGAGGAGTGGGAGGAGAGGAGTGGGGGGGAGGAGAGGAGCGGGGAGGAGAGGAGCGGGGAGGAGAGGAATGGGGAGGGGAGGACAGGAGCGGGGAGGAGAGGAGAGGAGCGGGAGGAGCGGGGAGGAGAGGAGAGGAGAGGAGAGGAGCGGGAGGAGCGGAGAGGAGAGGAGGGAGGAGGAGAGGAGCGGGGAGGAGAGGAGCGGGGAGGAGAGGAGGGAGGAGGGGAGGGGAGGAGCGGGGAGGAGAGGAGGGAGGAGGGGAGGAGCGGGGAGGAGAGGAGGGAGGAGGGGAGGAGCGGGGAGAAGAGGAGCGGGGAGGAGAGGAGCGGAGAGGATGGGGGAGGAGAGGAGCTGGAAGAGTGGAGATGAGGGGGAGGAGAGAAGAGGGGAGGAGCGGAGAGGAGCAGGAGGAGTAGAGAGGAGGGGGGGGGGGAGGAGAGAAGAGGGGAGGAGCGGAGAGGAGCAGGAGGAGTAGAGAGGAGGGGGAGGGGAGGAGACGAGGGGGTGGAGAGGAGAGGGAGGAGAGGAGTGGGGAGGAGTGGAGAGGATGGGGGAGCAGAGAGGAGGGGGAGGAGAGAAGAGGGGCGGAGTGGAGAGGAGGAGGAGGAGAGAAGAGGGGAGGAGTGGAGAGGAGGGGGAGGGGAGGAGACGAGGGGGTGGAGAGGAGAGGGAGGAGAGGAGTGGGGAGGAGAGGAGAGGATGGGGGAGCAGAGAGGAGGGGGAGGAGAGAAGAGGGGAGGAGTGGAGAGGAGGGGGAGGAGAGGAGCGGGAGGAGCAGAGCGGAGAGGAGAGGAGAGGAGCGGGGAGGAGAGGAGAGGAGGAGAGGAGCAGGAGGAGTGGGGAGGAAAGGAGTGGGAGGATCGGGAGGAGAGGAGCAGGGAGGAGAGGAGGGAAAGGAGCGGGGTGGAGAGGAGAGGAGCAGGGAGGAGAGGAGCAGAGAGGAAGGAGGAGGAGAGGAGGGGGAGGAGTGGAGACGAGAGAGGAGCAGGAGGGGAGGAGAGGGGCGGGGAGGGGAGGAACTGGGAGGAGAGGAGCGGGGAGGGGAGGAGCGGGGAGGGGAGAAGCGGAGAGAAGCGGGGAGGGGAGGAGCGGGGAGAAGCGGGGATGAGAGGAGCGGGAGGAGAGGGAGGTGAGGAGCGGGGAGAAGAGGAGTGGGGGGAGGAGAGGAGCGGGAGGAGTGGAGAGGAACGGGGAGGTTAGGAGAGGAGAGGCGCGGGGATGAGAGGAACGGGGAGGAGCAGAGAGGAGAGGAGCGGGAGGTGCGGGGAGGAGAGGAGCGGGGAGGAGAGGAGGGAGGAGGGGAGGGGAGGAGTGGGAAGAGCGGAGAGGAGACGAGCGGAGAGCAGAGGAGCGGGAGGGGAGGAGTGGGAGGAGTGGGGAGGAGAGAGAGGAGCGGGAGGATTCGGAGGAGCGGGGAGGAGCGGGAGCAGAGGAGCGGGGAGGAGAGAAGTGGGGAGGAGAGGAGCGGGGAGGAGAGGAGGGAGGAGGGGAGGGGAGGAGCGGGGAGGAGAGGAGAGGAGGGAGGAGGGGAGGGGAGTAGCGGGGAGGAGAGGAGGGAGGAGGGGAGGAGCGGGGAGGAGAGGAGCGGGGAGGAGAGGAGGGAGGAGGGGAGGAGCGGGGAGAAGAGGAGCGGGGAGGAGAGGAGGGAGGAGGGGAGGAGCGGGGAGAAGAGGAGCGGGGAGGAGAGGAGGGAGGAGGGGAGGAGCGGGGAGAAGAGGAGCGGGGTGGAGAGGAGGGAGGAGGGGAGGAGCGGGGAGGAGAGGAGCGGGGAGGAGAGGAGGGAGGAGGGGAGGAGCGGGGAGAAGAGGAGCGGGGTGGAGAGGAGGGAGGAGGGGAGGGGAGGAGCGGGGAGGAGAGGAGAGGAGGGAGGAGGGGAGGGGAGGAGCGGGGAGGAGAGGAGTGGGAGGGGAGGAGAGGAGAGGAGAGGAGTGGAGTGGGAGGAGAGGAGTGGGGAGGAGAGGAGCGGGGAGGAGAGGAGTGGAGTGGGAGGAGAGGAGCGGAGTGGGAGGAGAGGAGTGGAGTGGGAGGAGAGGAGAGGAGTGGAGTGGGAGGGGAGGAGCGGAGTGGGAGGAGAGGAGAGGAGTGGGAGGAGTGGAGTGGGAGGAGAGGAGAGGAGTGGGAGGAGAGGAGTGGAGTGGGAGGAGAGGAGAGGAGTGGAGTGGGAGGGGAGGAGCGGAGTGGGAGGAGAGGAGAGGAGTGGGAGGAGTGGAGTGGGAGGAGAGGAGAGGAGTGGGAGGGGAGGAGTGGAGTGGGAGGAGAGGAGAGGAGTGGGAGGAGAGGAGTGGAGTGGGAGGAGAGGAGAGGAGTGGAGTGGGAGGGGAGGAGCGGAGTGGGAGGGGAGGAGTGGAGTGGGAGGAGAGGAGAGGAGTGGGAGGAGAGGAGTGGAGTGGGAGGAGAGGAGAGGAGTGGAGTGGGAGGGGAGGAGCGGAGTGGGAGGAGAGGAGTGGAGTGGGAGGGGAGGAGCGGTGAGGGGAGGAGCGGAGCGGGAGGAGAGGAGTGGAGTGGGTGGAGAGGAGCGGTGAGGGGAGGAGCGGAGCGGGAGGAGAGGAGTGGAGTGGGTGGAGAGGAGAGGAGTGGGAGGGGAGGAGCGGTGAGGGGAGGAGCGGAGCGGGAGGAGAGGAGTGGAGTGGGAGGAGAGGAGAGGAGTGGGAGGAGTGGAGTGGGAGGAGAGGAGAGGAGTGGGAGGAGAGGAGTGGAGTGGGAGGAGAGGAGAGGAGTGGAGTGGGAGGGGAGGAGCGGAGTGGGAGGGGAGGAGTGGAGTGGGAGGTCCGGCCTCTCGTGATTTCCACAATTGGCTTCAACTCGCACAGGCAGAATTTTGAAAAAGTGACTTCACAGAACAGCAGGTAGGTGATTGGTTGTTGAGTATTACTGTTTTTTTTCTCTCGAAGTTAGGGCAGTTGGTTAAATTAACAGCTTAAATCAATAACTTAAAGTAGATAAATTAATTAGTTAATAAAACTAAGAATAGTGAGGTAGAGCAGAGGAGAGGGAGTGGGAGATGGAGGGGGCGTGCGTGTCAGGGAGGGGGTTAAAAATAACAAAGTGACGTGAGCACAAGGGAATGATCTGATTGGTGAGTTGCTCGTGAGTTTTTTTTTAAGTCTTTAGTTTCTTTCTGTTAAGTTTAGTTAATAATCTAATAAATCGAGGGCAGCCCGTGGAATGCACATCTTGTGCCATGTGGGAACTCCAGGACACTTCCCGTTTGCTGGAAACCTTTAGTGCAGGAAGTGTCCTCAGCTGGAGGAGCTCGAGCTCCGGGTTTCGGGCCTTAAGCAGCAGCTGGCGTCACTGCAGTGCATCCGTGAGGCTGAGAGCTACGTGGATAGCACGTTTCTGGAGGTGGTCATCCCACAGCTTAATAGAGTTCAGGGAGGGAATGGGTGACTTCCAGACAGACTAGAAGAACCAGGCAGTTAGTGCAGGAGTCCCCTGAGGGCCTCTCACTCTCTAACCAGTATTCGGTTCTGAACACTGATGGGTGGCTCAGATGTACAGGGGAGAGGAGAAAGGTCAGGAGAGCAATAGTGATCGGGGATTCTATAGTTAGGGAACAGACAGGCGTTTCTGCGGCCGCAGATGTGATTCCAGGATGGTATGTTGCCTCCCTGGTGTTGGGGCCAAGGGTGTCACTGAGCGGCTGCAGAACATTCTGGAGGGGGAGAGTGAACAGCCAGAGGTTGTGGTGCATATCAGTACCAACGACATAGGTAGAAAGAGGGATGAGGTTCTGCAGGCAGATTTTAAAGAGTTAGGAAAGAGATTAACAAGCAAGACCTCAAAGGTAGTAATCACCAGATTACTCCCGGTGCCACGCGCTAGTGAGTATAGAAATAGGAGGATAGAGCAGATGAATGCATGGCTGGAGAGACGGTGCAGGAGGGAGGGCTTTAGATTCCTAGGGCATTGAGACCAGTTCTGGGGGAGGTGGGACCTGTACAGGCCGGACGGTTTGCACCTCAACGGAGCTGACACCAATGTCCTTGCTGGGAGGTTCTCTAGTGCTGTGGGGGGTGGGGGAGGGGGTGATTAAACTAATTTGGCAGGGGGATGAGCACCAGGATGTATCATTGGAAAGGAGAATCAAGGTGCACAAAGATTGGGAGAGAAAGATAGGACTAGAGTAAGAAATAGTATGGTAGTAGATGGGGTCAGACTAAGAGAGAGTACAAGAAAGTTTAAGATAGGTTTACAGTGCATGTGTGTAAATGAACGAAGCATGGTACATAAGGTTGGTGAGCTGCAGGCGCAAATAGCCACATGGGAATATGAGCTCCCTGGATGACAAAAGAGATAGAGAGTCAGATGAAGCAGAAAAAAGGGGCATATGACAGTTGTCAGGTTGATAACACAAGTGAGAACCAGGCTGAATATAGAAAGTTCAGAGGGGAAGTGAAAAAGGGAATAAGAGGGGCAAAGAGAGAGTATGAGAATAGACTGGCGGCTAACATAAAAGGGAATCCAAAAGTCTTCTATAAGCATGTAAACAGTAAACTGGTAGTAAGAGGAGGGGTGGGGCCAATTAGCGACCAAAAAGGAAATCTACTCATGGAGGCAGAGGGCATGGCCGAGGTACTAAATGAATACTTTGCATCTGTTTTTACCAAAGGACAAGATACTGCCAGAGTCTTAATAAAGGAAGATGTAAGTGAGATACTGGATGGGCTAAAAATTGATAAAGAGGAGATACTAGAAAGGCTAGTGGTACTTAAAGTAGATAAGTCACCCGGGATGGGATGCATCCTAGCTTGCTGAGGGATGTAAGGGTAAAAATTGCAGAAGTCTGGCTCTAATCTTCCAAACGTCCTTAGATATAGGGGTGGTGTCAGAGGACTGGAGACTTGCAAATGTTACACCTTTGTTCAAAAAAGGGTGTAAGGATAAACCCAACCACTACAGGCCAGTCAATTTAACCTCGGTGGTGGGGAGACTTCTAGAAACGATAATCCGGGACAGAATTAGCAGCCACTTGGACAAGTGTGGATTGATTAGGGAAAGCCAGCACGGATTTGCTAAAGGTAAATCATGTTTAACAAACCTGATAGAGTTTTTTGATGAGGTAACAGAGAGGGTCGATAAGGGCAAGGCAGTTGATATGGTGAATATGGACTTTCAAAAGGTGATTGATAAAGTGCCTTTTATTCCATGGGCTTCAATCTTGTCATCAAGATTGAAGCCCATGGAATAAAAGGGGCAGTAGCAACATGGATAAAGAATTGGCTAAGTAACAGGAAGCAGAGAGTAGTGGTGAATGGTTGTTTTTTGGACTGGAGGGAGGTGTACAATGATGTTCCCCAGGGGTCGGAACTAGGACCGCTGCTTTTCTTGATATATATTAATGACTTGGACTTGGGTGTACAGGGCACAATTTCCAAATATGTGGATGACACAAAACTAGGAAGTGTAGTGAACAGTGAGGAGGATAGTGATAGACTTCAAAGAGGATATAGACAAGCTGGTGGCATGGGCAGACACATAGCAGGTGAAATTTAACGCAGCAAAATGCGAGGGGATACATTTCGGTAGGAAGAATGAGGAAAGACAATATAAACTAAAGGACACAATTCTAAAAGGGGTACAGGAACTGAGGGAGCTGGGGATATATGTACACAGATCATTGAAGGTGGCAGGGCAGGTTGAGAAAGTGGTTAAAAAAGCATACGGGATCCTGGGCTTTATAAATAGAGGCATAGAGTACAAAAGCAAGGAAGTCATGATGAACCTTTCTAAAACACTGGTTCGGCCACAACTGGTGTATTGTGTCCAGTTCTGGGCACTGCACTTTAGGAAGGATGTGACAGCCTTAGAAAGGGTGCAGAAGAGATTTACTAGAATGATTCCAGGGATGAGGGACTTTAGTTACGTGGATAGAGTGGAGAAGCCGGGGTTGCTCTCCTTGGAACAGAGAAGGTTGAGAGGAGATTTGAAAGAGATATTCAAAATCATGAAGGGTCTGAACAGAGTAGATAAAGAGAAACTGTTTCCATTGGCAGAAGGGTCAAGAACCAGAGGACATAGATTTAAGGTGATTGGCAAAAGAACCAAAGGAGACATGAGGAAAAATTTTTTTACACAGCGAATTATTAGGATCTGGAATGCACTGCCAGAGGGTGTGGTTGAGGCAGATTCAATCACGGTCTTCAAAAAGGAACTGGATAAACACTTGAAAGGAAAAAAATTGCAGGGCTACAGGGATAGAGCGGGTCAGTGGAACTAGCCGGCACAGACTCGATGGACCGAATGGCCTCCTTCCATGCTGTAACCTTTCTAATATTCTATGATTCTAAGCTTTTGGTCACCTGTCCTAATATCTCCTTATGTGGCTGGTGTCAAATCTTATTTGATAATGCTCCTGTGAAGTACCTTGGGATGTTTTACTACATTAAAATTGCTAGATACATGCAAGTTGTTGATGTTGTTGATGGTAAAGTCTTTTTCAGAAGTCAAAAGTGATTAAGAACTTTTAGGGCTCAAAGAGGAATTTCCCAGAGTTTTCACTAAATGGACATCAGTTTTTTTTTCTTCTCTCAGGAGATTGCATGGCTGGGGTGTGGGGAGGGGTGCGGGGTGGTTGATGGTGCACATGGGCTGCACCATTCTGAATAGGATAGGCTTGATTGGTCAGATGGGCTTTTCCTGTCTTTCTTCATATGTTCATATGACACTTAACTGGTAGAATGTTGAAGAGCTTGTTAATCCAGCTGTGGAGTGCAAAAGCTTAAAGGAAATAGCTCAACAAAATTTGCAAAAAGCCCGCTAAGTGACCTGGCCTTAACAAACTCTTATTATGGAGAAATGTGAACATATTGGGGTGAAAGAACATGGTCTCCCATAAATGCAAAAGAAGCAACAATCACGACAGAATGTCACAGAAAGAGTCGATGCAATAGCAACAGCTTGGAGGACATTGTAGGTGATTGGAAGAAATTACACCATTTGGAGGAGACCACAAAGAAAACGCATAACTGTTACTATAAAGTAGCAGCACAGGATATAAAAATAACCATGTAAAAAGTAATTGCCATTCAAGATCTGTGGACAAAAATTTCCACTGTCACAGATAAATGTTTGCAAGGATTTAATAAGTAAGGTAATAGAAGTAAAAATTGCCACATTATGCATATGACATTGTACACAGCAATGTGAGGGGGAAAAGGGCTGCAGCAAGAGAGAGAACAGAGACAGTACAGCAGAATTAAATTTTTAAAAACCTTCGGAAGTAGGGAGAAAAGGATTATTGCAGAAAAAGAAAGCTGAACTATAGCATTGTGTGGGAGGAATAAAGGAAGGAAGCAGGAGAGAGAATGAAGAAGTCAAGGAAAGAAAATTAAAACAATAGAAATGAGAAAATAAAGAACCAGGCCCTTGGGTCAACTCCCATTCCCCCACGGAACTTTATAAATGCAAGAAAGCTTTTCCATATAAAATGCATCTGAGGTGAGCCATGAGAAAAGAAACAGCAAACATCCCTCTAAAGGAGAAAATCCCAAAAGGCACCGCTCTCCTCCCCCTTTGCAGCACCAACCACAAGAAGACCCAATTAAGAGGAAGGCCCGCATAAAGAAGCCAGCCCCGACAGTTAAAATGCTTACTACAGGCCCTTCATCCTCAGTCAGCACAGCGACAGCAGAACCTTTTGCAAAATGGTGCTCTTCCAGCCAAGTTTCAAAGTGCCCTCACTGTCAGAAAAAGTTCAGAATTTTGTTTTTCCAAAGGAGTTGGAACCCAGCTCTTACATAACTATATGACTGTAAACTAAGCTTGTAAACTTTCACCTTCTTTAACAGGAGACCAGGTAAGTACTAAACTGGTGCAGCACTCACACTCACCCATAGCACAGCAACTAGCAGGATCAGCCTTATCTAAAATGGATACCTGCCACCCCCAGGCCCCCAGCAGGTTTATCACACCCTCTGCCACCAGAAGCAGGAAAAATCTGACTGTGCCACACACTGCGACTGGGGGAGCACTGCATTGCTCACAACTAGGGGAGATTGTGGATGAAGTTGCGCCATCTAGTGGATAGGGTGAGTATTGATAGGCCCGATGGCCCTTTTCCCACCCTTCTTTTCATGTGTTCATATGATCCACCAAAATGTGCACCTTCATGTAGGTTGCTATCTGTTTCAACCAGTACATTCCTATCAGCTGTTGATCTGGTCCTCAAGCGTTGTGATATTTAAATGGCAGTTCTCCCTCCTGACTTCAAATCTGGCTTCCACCTCTGATTTTAAATTAGGAGCAGGAGCCTGACCTGAAATCAAGGGCCGGGAGGGAAAGTTGCCATCTAAATATCATAGCACTTTGAGGAGTAAAATGGAGTGGAGTGAAGAAATAGTTAACAGAAACAGATGGTATGGTACTGCTGCCTGGACCACCATCCTGGAGAAATTGCTTTTTTAGGAGGGAAACCAGTTGGTAAGGAAAGCTAAAGGATGGTGTGATCTATGTATAAAATAACTCCCCTATTTTTAATTCCTAATAGGAAAATATTTTTTTATTTTTACATGGTAGGCCCATTTTTCAGTACTACTATGATATATAAGATTTGCAGAGATAGACAAATCAGGAAGAAACTATGATCACCTACTCTTACAGTGTGGTCTTTTTGTTTCTTTGAATATAGTTTAATTTCTACATACCTGGCTTCCTTCCTCCTTCATCAATCTTTATTTTAAAATATTGTGTTCATCAAGGTGAGCATTGTCAGTGCTGTGAAATGAAACCCTTCCCATTTCAGGTACCCAATGTTGCATCGAACACTCCTAGATTGGATATCCCACAGCTTGATGCAGAGGAAAGCTCCCTCCACTCTGTCCCAATGATGTACCTCAAACTCCAACCTCAGAAGAGCCACCATTTTTTCCATTTCCCATCCTGTGGACCATCTGAGTGAGATTGTCAATTAGTACCAAATTTTGCACTATAGACCCATGCCCACTAGAAACAGGATTGAGACTGTCCAAACTCATTTCACATACTGCTAGCAGACAGGAAGATTTTCATCCCGTTATTCTAGATTGGATTTCAACTGAGATCCCAGAGGTGAGAGGCAAGTCCTTGACCCCTTGCACCCAGTTCCCACTTTTAAAATATTTTATTTTGATTAGCATTTCCCCGATTACAGAATATATTGCAGCTCATATTGTCAATATTCATTATATTGGAAACATTTTGACACTTGGATTCAATTGTGGATCGTTTGTGGATGCTCTGTTATTTATGCCACTGTTTGTTGTGTTTTCCTGGATGTATTTCTTCACTTTTTTGACCTATCCTTGTGGTTGTGTGGTTGAGTAAAGCAGCTTTCCACCACACTTAACGTGGGGTGTAGTCTGATCTGGTTATCCGTTGTTAGCAATAGTCCAGCTACTCAGTTTTGTTGAACAATGTTGGACATTGTCACCCTACACAATGGAATAGTTCAGCTCTCAACCATTGACCCATGCTGGATACAGATCTGGCACGATGCGAATCAGGCATTTATTCTGCACATACATCCTGCATGGGTATGAAATAAGTATAGGTTAAACAACATCAACCAGGGACCAGATGGAGGGCAACTGACAAAACTCCAGGTTCTCCTGTAACTCTGGGAAGTGGAGTCACAAGGGAATTGACCTCTTATTAAGCTCCTCCACTCTAAAAATCATTTAGCTTATTGTCCTACAATGAATCCTACAATTACTTTTGTTTTAACTTACTAGTAGTTTGTGTGAAGGTCATTAAACTAAATGCTTTTATGATGTTATTTCCTAACAGTGGGTGGAACTTTAGTTGTTTATTTCTAAGTCCCAACTATTAAAAACTGAAATATTCCAAACTTCAAAATAAACCAGCACAGTGATTTCTCTGTATTGGTAAGTAGGTTAGTGTTTAAGGAACAATGCGGGAATGTAACACTTCAGGAAGCACATTTGTTACTTTACTGATAAAAAGTTTTATACTTTTCAGATTTCTAAAGCGTTTTTGTTCCATTTTCTCCAATCCTTTTCTCAATGTGCTGGCTCTTGCCAAGGACACAACCGGCACCATCTTTCCTGTACCTCACTCAAGTGGTCGCTCTTCACATGTGAGCCTAGAAAGGGCCATCAGGAAGCTCATCACAGCCAAACCAGACCTTATCCTTGTCCAACGTCCTCATACAGGTGCACTTTCCAGTAAAAGGTCTCTGGATAGCAGCCCGGAGCAAGAACCTTAGTTATTTTTCTTTTCACTAGCTCAGGGCTAATGAAGCCAATTGTAGTGCCTTCAGTGCTGCCTGGGCTGAGGTCAGGAGACACAGCATGAAGCAAGGATTGAACCTGAGACCTTCTTAGATTAAGTGAGTGGGCAAAACTGTGGCAGATGGATTTGAATTTGAGGTCAACCATTTTGGACCAAATATGGATAGATCCAAGTATTATTTAAATGGTGAAAAGCTAGGAACAGTGGTGGTCCAAAGAGATTTAGGGGTCCATGTACTCAGATCACTAAAATGTAGTAATCAAAAATGCTAATGGAATGTTAGCCTTTATAACTAGAGGGCTAGAATATAAAGGGGAGGAAGTTGTCCAACAGCTATACAAAGCCCTGGTTAGATCACATCTGGAGTACTGTTCTGTGCACCGCACCTTAGAAAGAATATATTGGTCTTGGAAGGAGTGCAGCGCAGATTCACTGGAATGTTACCAGGGCTCCAAGGGTTAGATTATGAGGAGAGATTACATAAATTAGGTTTGTATTCCTTGGAATATAGAAGATTAAGGGGTGATTTGATTGAGGTTTTTAGGATTTTGAAAGGAATTGATAGGGTAGATAGAGAGAAACTTTCTCCGCTGGTGGAGAAGTCTATGACAAGGGGATGTAACCTTAAAATCAGAGTCAGGCCATTCAGGAGAGAAGTTAGGAAACACTTCTTCACGCAAAGGGTGGTGGAAGTATGGAACACACTCCCACAGAAAGCAATAGATGCTAGCTCAATTAATAATTTTAAATCTGAGATTGATAGATTTTTGCGAGCCAAGCGTATTAAGGGATATGGATCAAAGGCGGGTGGATGGAATTAGGATACAGATTAGCCATGATCTTATTGAATGGCAGAACAGGCTTGAGTGACTGAATGGCCTTCTCCTGTTCCTATGTTCCCTGGTCTGTGTGTCTTAGCTCCACATCATGCAGTGAGCCCTGTACTCCAATTTTATAATAAAATCACCTAAGTTAATCATCTAAGCTGAAGAAAAGTATATAACAAAAAATAAACTTTAAAAAAATTATTTGAAATGGACTGCAAGATACTTTGGTAATATATTTACCAGTTTCATTGATAGTACCAGTTGGAAATAAAATAGTAATTGTGAGGGAAAGAAAATATGTTCACTACTGTCACCGTGTGGGTAAATTAGGAATAACATGAAGGAAGGGGTTCTAATTGCTTTATTGAATACTTTATGCTATTAGTACATGATAACACCAGTTTTAATATCTGGTGGGAAGGAGTAATTGATTCCATCAACCTGATTTTTTAAGGGTGCAACTTTTATAAGGGATGAGCAAGATAAACTTACAGGAGATGATGCTGAAATGGCAAGGATACCGAATGGATCTCAGTTTTCACCGAAGAGGCTAACAAAGAGGAAATGACCAAAGTAGAAGTCAAGAGGGACATCACAACGGTTAAGATAGAAAAAAAGGAGATACTAGACAAACTAACCAAACTTAAGGAGGGCAAGAGCCCGGGTCCAGATTGATTGCACCCATGGATACTCAAAGAAACTAGGGAGGAGATAGCAGAGGCACAAGTATCCATATATTAAAAATTCAATAGAAAAAGGAATAGTGCCAGAGGACTGGCAAATAGCAAATGTAATTCCTATCTTCAAAAAAAGAGATGAAACAAATCCAAGAAATTATAGGCCAGTTAGCTTAACGTCAGTGGTAGGATAGTTACTAGAATCTTTGCTAAAAGATGAGATAACAAAACATCTAAAGGTGGAGAATATAATTTTAAAAATTAGTCATCGTGGATTTCTAAAAGGAAGGTCATGTTTAATCGAAAGCAAAATACTGCAGATGCTGGAAATCTGAAATAAAAACAGAAAATGCTGGAAATACTCAGCAAGTCAGGCAGCATCTATGGAGAAAGAAACAGTGTCAACATTTCACATTGATATCCTTTAGTAGGTTGGAATTGGAAGAAGTTAAAGATTTAACAGCTTTTAAGCATGTACAGAGCCAGGCAAAAGGGGTGAGGGGGAGGGAGGGGAGGGGAGGAAAGAACAAAGGGGAAGGTCTCTGATAGGGTGGAGTGATGAAATGACAAAAGGGATGATGGTGCAAGGCAAGGAGGGTGGTACTGGGACAAGTAAAGAAACAAAAGATGGGTCTAGAGGAGCTGTAAATGGCAACAGCAGAACCATTAGCAGCACCGAAAAAAATGGGAGGAGCGGTTATGATCTGAAGTTATTGGCGGAGGATGATACGTTGAATGTAGAGGCTAGGAGGGTGGAAGGTGAGGACAAGGGGGACTCTAACATGGCTCTGGGAGGGAGGGAAAGGGTGAGGGCAGAAGTGCAGCAAATGGGACGGACACGGTCGATGATCCTGTCAACTACGGTGGAGGGGAATCCTCGGTTGAGGAAAAAGGAAGGCATATCGGAAGCTGGAAGGTGGCATCGTGAAAACAGATGCGACGGAGAAATTGGGAGATGGGAATAGAGTCCTTACAGAAAGTGGGGTGGGAGGAAGTGTAATCAAGGTAGCCATGGGAGTCGGTAGGCTCATAGAAGGTATTGGTTGACAGTGTATCCCCAGAAATGGAGATAGAGAAGTCGAGGAAGGGAAGGATAGAGTCAGAGATGGACCATGTGAAGGTGAGGGAAGGGTGGAAATTGGAAGCAAAGTTGATGAAATTTTCCAGTTCAGGGCGAGAGCAGGAAACGGCACCAATACAGTCATGAACGTACCGGAAAAAGAGGTGAGGGAGGGGACCTGAGTAAGATTGGAACAAAGAATGTTCCATGTATCCCACGAAAAGGCAGGCATAGCTAGGACCCATACGGGTTCCCATAGGAACACCTTTTATTTGGAGGAAGTGAGTGGGGTCAAAGGAGAAGTTGTTCAAGGTAAGAAGAAGTTCAGCCGGGCGGGGGAGGGTGGTGGTGGATGGGGACAGGTTAGGCCTCCGTTCAAAGAAGAAGTGGAGGGCCAGCAGGCTGACCTGGTGGGGGATGGAGGTGTAGAGGGACTGGATGTCCATGGAGAAAAGGAGACGGTTAGGGCCGGGAAACTGGAAACCGTTAAAGTGGCGGAGGGTGTCGGAAGAGTCGTGGATGTAGGTCAGAAGAGACAGGGCAAGGGGAGAAAAAATAGAGTCGAGATAGGAAGAAATAAGTTTTGTGGGGCAAGAACATGCTGAAATGATGGGTCTACCAGGGCAGTCCTGTTGTGGATCTTGGGAAGGAGGCATAAGCGGGCTGTCCGGGGTTGGGGTATTATGAGGTTGGAGGACATGGAGGGAAGATCTTCAGAGGAGATGAGGTCAGTGACAGTCTGGGAGACAATGGCTTGATGTTCGGCGGAGGGGTCATGGTCCAAGGGGAGGTAAGAGGAGGTGTCGGAGAGTTGGCGTACAGCTTCCACAAGATCTGTTCACCAAACAGCAACAGTGCTGCCCTTGTCAGCAGGTTTAATGACAATGTCAGAGTTGGACCTGAGAGAAAGGAGTGCTGCAAGTTCAGAGGAGGTAGGTTAGAGTGAGTGAGGGGATTCGAGAAATTGAGATGGCCGATGTCACGCTCGCAGTTTACAATGAAAAGGTCAAGAGAGAGTAAGAGGCCAGAGGGAGTGGTCCAGGTGGAACGAGAATTAGGAAGATGGGAGAAAGGGTCCTGGAGGGGAAGACTCCTGGCCAAAGGAGTGGGCGCGGAGACGAACGCGATGGAAGAAGAGCACAGCACCACATCGAGCTCGAAATTCATTGAGCTGGGGTGTTAGGGGATGTGGGTGAGGCCTTTGCTGAGGACTGATCATTCGGGGTCAGAGAGGGGAAGGTCAGAGGGGATAGTGAAAACATGACAAAGGGTGAGATTGGAAGGAGTGATGGGGTCAGAGGAAAGTCATAGAATCATAGAATGGTTACAGCACAGAAGGTGGCCATTCGGCCCATCGAGCCCATGCCGGCTCTTTGTAAGAGCAATCCAGTTAGTCCCATTCACCTGCTCTTTCCCCGTAGCCCTGCAATTTTTTTCCCTTCAAGTATTTATCCAGTTCCTTTTTGAAAGCCACGATTGAATTTGCTTCCACCGTCCTTTCAGGCAGCGCATTCCAGATCATAACTACTCACTGAGTAAAACAGTTTTTCCTCATGTCGCCTTTGGTTCCTTTGCCAATCACCTTAAACCTGTGTCCTCTGGTTCTCGACTCTTCCGCCAATGGGAACAGTTTCTCTTTATTTACTTTATCTAAACCCTTCATGATTTTGAACACTTCTTTCAAATCTCCTCTCAACCTTCTTTGCTCAAAGGAGAACAACCTCAGCTTCTCCAGTCTATCCACGTAACTGAAGTCCCTCATCACTGGAACCATTCTAGTGAATCTTTTCTGCACCCTCTCCAAGGCCTTCACATCCTTCCTAAAGTGCAGTTCCCAGATCTGAACACAATACTTCAGTTGTGGCCGAACCAGTGTTTTATAAAAGTTCAACATAACTTCCTTGCTTTTGTACTCCATACCTCTATTTATAAAGCCCTGGCTCTTGTATGCTTCTTTAAACACTTTCTCAACCTGTTCTGCCACCTTCAAAGATTTGTGCATATATACCCCCAGGTCTCTCTTTTCCGGCACCCCCTTTAGAATTGTACCATTTAGTTTATATTGCCTCTCCTCGTTCTTCCGGCCAAGATGTATCACTTCGCACTTATCTGTGTTAAATTTCATTTGCCATGTGTCTGCCCATTCCACCAGTCTGTCTATGTCTTCTTGAAGTCTATTATTATCCTTCTCACTGTTTACTACATTTCCAAGTTTTGTGCTATCTGCAAATTTTGAAATTGTGCCCTGTACACCCAAGTCCAAGTCATTAAGTCATAATTATATCAAAAAAACAGTGGCTAGAGTACCGACCCCTGGGGAACACCACTGTATACCTTCCTGCAGTCCCAAAAACAACCGTTCACCACTACTTTCTGTTTCCTGTCACTCAGCCAATTTCATATCCATGCTGCCACCGCCACTTTTATTCCATGGGCTTCAATTTTGCTGACAAGCCTATTATGTGGCACTTTATCAAACAGCTTTTGAAAGTCCATATACACAACATCAACCCTATTAACCTCATCAACCCCCTCTGTTACCTCATCAAAATACTCAATCAGTTTAGTTAAACATGACTTGCCTTAATCCATACTTGTCCAAGTGACTATTATTTTTGTCCTGAATTATCGTTTTTTTCAATTCGTTCATGGGATGTGGGCGTCGCTGGCGAGGTCGGCATTTATTGCCCATCCCTAATTGCCCTTGAGAAGGTGGTGGTGAGCCACCTTCTTGAACCGCTGCAGTCCGTGTGGCGAAGGTTCTCCCACAGTGCTGTTAGGAAGGGAGTTCCAGGATTTTGACCCAGCGACGAAGAAGGAATGGCGATATATTTCCAAGTCGGGATGGTGTGTGGCTTTGAGGGGAACGTGCAGGTGGTGTTGTTCCCATGTACCTGCTGCTCTTGTCCTTCTAAGTGGTAGAGGTCGCGGGTTTGGGAGGTGCTGTCGAAGAAGCCTTGTCGAGTTGCTGCAGTCCATCCTGTGGATGGTACACACTGCAGCCACAGTGCGCCAGTGGTGAAGGGAGTGAATGTTTATGGTGGTGGATGGGGTGCCAATCAAGCGGGCTGCTTTGTCCTGGATGGTGTCGAGCTTCTTGAGTGTTGTTGGAGCTGCACTCATCCAGGCAAGTGGAGAGTACTCCATCACACTTCTGACTTGTGCCTTGTAGATGGTGGAAAGGCTTTGGGGAGTCAGGAGGTGAGTCACTCACCGCAGAATACCCAGCCTCTGACCTGCTCTTATAGCCACAGTTAAGTTTCTGGTCAATGGTGACCCCCAGGATGTTGATGGTGGAGGATTCGGCGATGGTAACACCGTTGAATGTCAAGGGGAGGTCGTTAGACTCTCTCTTGTTGGAGATGGTCATTGCCTGGCACTTGTGTGGTGCGAATGTTACTTGCTACTTATCAGCCCAAGCCTGGATATGGTCCAGGTCTTGCTGTATGCAGGCTCGGACTGCTTCATTATCTGAGGGGTTGCGAATGGAACTGAACACTGTGCAATCATCAGTGAACATCCCCATTTCTGACCTTATGATGGAGGGAAGGTCATTGATGAAGCAGCTGAAGATGGTTGGGTGTAGGACACTGTCCTGAGGAACTCCTGCAGCAATGCCCTGGGACTGAGATGATTGGCCTCCAACAACCGCTACCATCTTCCTTTGTGCTAGGTATGACTCCAGCCACTGGAGAGTTTTCCCCCTGATTCCCATTGACTTCAATTTTACTAGGGCTCCTTGATGCCACATTCGCTGAAATGCTGCCTTGATGTCAAGGGCAGTCACTCTCACCTCACCTCTGGAATTCAGCTCTTTTGTCCATGATTATTAACCAAGGCTGTAGTAAGGTCTGGAGCTGAGTGGTCCTGGCGGAACCCAAACTGAGCATCGGAGAGCAGGTTATTGGTGAGTAAGTGCCGCTTGATAGCGCTGTCGACTACACCTTCCATCACTTTGCTGATGATTGAGAGTAGACTGATGGGGCAGTAATTGGCTGGATTGGATTTGTCCTGCTTTTTGTGGACAGGACATACCTGGGCAATTTTCCACATTGTCTGGTAGATGCCAGTGTTGTAGCTGTACAGGAACAGCTTGGCTAGAGGCGCAGCTAGTTCTGGAGCACATGTCTTCAGCACTACAGCTGGGATGTTGTCGGGGCCCATAGCCTTTGCTGTATCCAGTGCACTCAGCCGTTTCTTGATATCACGTGGAGTGAATCCGTTCTCAATCCACTTAAATTGGCCCTCCTCCAATTAAGTATTTTTACTCTGGAGTGCTTCTTGTCCTTTTCCATAACTAATCTAAACCTTATGATACTATGATCACTGTTCCCTAAATGTTCCCCCACTGACACTTGCTCCATGTGACCTATTTCATTCTCCAGAACTAAATCCATCAATGCCTCCTTCCTCGTTCGGCTGGATACACACTGATCAAGAAAGTTTTCCTGAACACACTTCAGAAATTCCTCCCCATCTTTGCCCTTTACACTATTACTATCCCAGTCTTTATTAGGATAGTTGAAGTCCCTCATTATCACTACTCCATAGTTCTTGCACCTCTCTGTAATTTCCCAGCAAATTTGTTCCTCTATATCCTTCCCATTAATTGGTGACCTATAGAATACACCCAGTATTGTAATGGCACCTCTATTGTTTCTTAACTCTAACCAAATAGATTCTGTCCTTGACCCCTCCGGGACATTGTTACTTTCCAGCACTGCAATATTCTCCTAAATCAATACTGCCACCACCCACTCCCTCTTTTCTTTCCCTATCTTTCCTGTACACCTTGTATCCAGGAATATTTAGTAGCCAATCCTGAACTTTTTGAGCCAGGTCTCTGTAATCACCACTACATCATATCATGTGGCTATTTGGGCCTGCATTTCACCAACCTTATTTACCACACTTCGTGCGTTTACACACATGCACTCTAAACGTATCTTAGACTTTCTCATATTCCCTCTTAGTCTGATCCCACCTAATACTGTACTATTTCTTACTCTAGTGCTATCTGACTCTCCCAAATTTTTGTGCACCTTGTTTCTCCTTTCTAATGCTATATCTGGTGCCTGATCTTCAGCCAGTTTAACTAACTTGATTGAGTTTTTTGATGAGATAACAGAGGGCAATACAGTTGATGTTGTGTATATGGACTTTCAAAAGGCATTTGAAAAAGTGCAACTTAATGGGCAACCAAATTGAAGCCCATGGAATAAAAGGGGCAGTGCAACATCGATACGAATATATCCAGTGGTGTTCCCCAGGGTTTGGTACTAGGACTACTGCTTTTTTTGATATATATTAATGACTTGGACTTGGGTGTACAGGGCACAATTTCAAAATTTGCAAATGACACAAAACTTGGAAATGTAGTAAACAGTGAGGAGGATAGTAATATACTTCAAGAGGACATAGACTAGCTGGTGGAATGGACGGACACATGGCAGATGAAATTTAACTCTCGAGGGGCCGTATGTCCTACTCCTGTACGATTATACCCTCACCTGTTGAATCTGTATTGAATATGTATTTTGTGTAATTCACCTTTGTATTAATCAAACATATATCTGATGATTGTTAACAAATGTATTGATGTAACCACACATGTAACTTGACTCATTGACTCATATAAGAATAGCAAAAGTTACACATCAAAAACATGTATTTTTGATGTGTAACTTTTGCTATTCTTATATGAGCACCTTTTTCCCTTCAGTACTAACCAAGCAAGTATATAGTAATTAACCATATAACCTAGAATCTGTCAAAGTTTACAAAATCCCATAATACAATTAAAGAGAATATGAAATTGCAACACAGCACATAAGCAATAACCATAGCTACATTAACAAGTCACTCAGCCATGCCCATGAGATAAGGAGCTATCTGTCCATATGAGACAACGAAGTCTGAGAGCGAACAGCCTGGGACAAGGTGGGGAGTGAAAAGATAACCGGTCCAAGCTGCCAGCTTCAGCATTGAAGAAAATTTAGAACAAGATAAGTTGGAGGTGCAGGCCCCCTCTAGTGTTGGAAGCTGGTGATTGGTCAACCAGAGGGTAAGACATTTTTGAGAGCCACTCAAACACCCCTTGCTCACGAAATGCAGAGATAAGGGGGGTGATTTTAACACCCGAGGACGGGTGGGTTGGGGGCAAGTGGGAGTTGAACATAGTTGTTTTTTTGGGTCACAACCGCAAAATTTTCGGACTTTGCATTCCCAGTGGGAAGTCAGTACTTTTACACGCCGACGTTAAACCCGGAAGTGAAGCCGGATTAAAATCACTCCCCTTAAAATCACCCCAGTGGGCTGACACTTCTTCCTTTGTCTAAAGAGATACATGACACCTCATTGGCTACCTCGGCCTTTAGAAAGACCCATATAGGGTAAACATCTGTGTCACTAACAGCCCCTGTGCACGCCCCAAAAGTAGCATAAAAGAGTCAGGTTGTAGAGAGCAGAAAAGAAGGTAACCATTATGGAGTCAGTCTCGAACAATTAAACAAAGAGTCAAATTGACTACAAATTGGCGAACCAGCCAGGAGACTGACACAATAGCTATTGGCATATTTGGTACAAGTGAGATCCTAGGACTGACGTGGACCAATATCATCTAGTCAGTTAAAGAAGGGAACCTTCGGGGAGTGTAAGGACATTGCGAACTACCAGCAGTATAGTGACGGTTCATTAACAGGGAACCATGGAACTAGCTCAACCAATTTTCAGAGAGAGCCTGAGGTGAGAAGTTTGAGAAATTATGTGTAAGAGATTAGTGTCGATTTTGACGAGTCCAGAAGGGGACTCCTGTCAAAAGACAACAAAACGGATTCAAAGTCAAGTAACTGAGGGTAAGATTGTGCAGGAGGATGAGGAGAACATAGGAGCTAAGTGCGAGTTATGAGCTACAGGGAAAATCGGGACAACAAACACCCCTGGTGTCAGCTATTACGACTGGAGTAGGAAGAGACCTGTCAGAATGAGAAGCAGCATGTTATAGTAATCCCTCCTGCGCTGACTGGGAAAACCAACCTGTCGAAGTGATTACCACCAGTGTAAGGCATAGCCGACAGAACGCGATTACATCACAGGTGACTGACAGTACACCAATAAAATCAGCGGAGGCATCTGCATTGGCAAGTTGGCTATATTTAAACAGGGTCATGGAGAGCTCGAAGACAATGATTCTTTGTCACTATATCCCTTCCTTCCAGCAACGGAGGAGAAGGAGAAAACTTTTAAACAAGGGAGTAAAAACAAGCCTGACAAAAGGTCTTTCCCACATGAGATTTTAAATCAGTACAGAATTGAGTTAAGTAAGAAACATTGGAGATTGAAAATGGAGTGCAGAGATGAAGGATAAATGATTTAAAAAGGGAGAGATCATAAGCTACAGAATGTGTCCTTTTGTTTTCAGTGTATGGTCTCTTTAAAAGGACTGTGGGGCTTTTACTGTCTCTTTAAAAAGCCTGTCCTCATTGTGAGTGCTTTCTGTTCGTGTTGTGGGTTATACCCCCTTCTTACTGCCTGTTATGTGTTTTCCTCTTTTGTATAATGCATTTGTTTTGTCTTGTGTTTAATATTTGTTTTGTCTTGTGTTTAATTCTGATATTGCTGAATTAAAATTGGAGTTATTGAGGTTAACTGACCTATTAAATTGTAGAAACCAGGCTTTTACTGTGGCCAAATAAAATTCTGGTTCTGATAAAATGCGAGTATCTCAAATTCCAGACATGAGATTATCATGTGTGAAAATTAATCTGTTTGAAGTTGCGTTGAGAATTGGTGAGTGTGAATTAATGTGTAAGGAGCTAATGTGTGTAACTGTAAATCAAAGAACAATAGCTTGTTATCTAGTACAAACCTTCAATTTTGATAATTTTGGCATAATTATCTTGGTTGTACCAAAATGTGAGCTGGTAGCTCTGACATCACCCTTTTTATCTTGTGATTGGCTGTGGACAGAAAAAAAAAGTGATCGAGAAACAGAAAAAATTAAATAAAGGATATACCCACGAAAAGTACGTGAAAAAAATGAATTGGAAAGCTTTAGATGTGTTTTGGCAAGGACTGCAAATTATAAAACTTAAGAAACAATTAGAAACTATGGGGTACCTCAACAAAAAGTTGATCACAACAATCTGGAAATGTTGGACTAACCAGAAACTAAAATGAATGAAGAGAAATGCTATCTCCCAACAGTTTTTTAAAAAAAAATTACATGAAAGCTACATTGACGTACACTGAGAATGCTGCGTACATCTGATATCTGGCTTGGTCATTTTGTTTCTGCAAAAAAAAAGTTAACCCCTTCTAAGGACACTGACATTTGCTTTTAATTCACCAAGCAACAAACTTTCAATTTATTTAAAATAATTGACATAATTGGATATTTCCCCACGGTGACAGAATGAAATAATAAAATCGTGAATGGACAAATTAACCCCCTTGGGCTCTCAAGAAGAGCCACTATGGATTTTCTGTCTTTCTTTAAAACAGGGGTCCATGAGTTTTCGTGACCGCATAAGTGTTGATGGTGCAGGATTACCAAGAGTAGTTCTTTGACATAAAACGGCTTTACAAAGCTATGGAGCAACCTTTGCTAGAGAAATGCTGGTGCAGGAAACGATCCAGCAGTGCGAAGAATTTAAGACCCTGTCTGCAGACGTCGGCAGATATCAAATATCACAGTGGGGTGACGATTTGAACTGAGACTTTGCTTCTCAAAGGCTCGGCTTTGACCCATTCACCGTTATTATGTTGTCGATGGGAGTCACATCCGAAAATAATTACAAGCACTTCTGTCTCCAATGTACAAAGCCTGGACTTAATATTTATTTTTATTCGTTCATAGGATGTGGGTGTCGCTGGTGAAGCCGGCATTTATTGCCCATCCTTAATTGCCCTTGAGAAGGTGGTGGTGAGCCGCCGCCTTGAACTGCTGCAGTCCGTGTGGTGAAGGTTCTCCCACAGAACCTTCACCACATGGTGGAGAGTTCCAGGATTTTGACCCAGCGACGATGAAGGAACGGCGATATATTTTGAAGTCGGGATGGTGTGTGACTTGGAGGAGAATGTGCAGGTGGTGTTATTCACATGTACCTGCTGCTCTTGTCCTTCTAGGTGGCAGAGGTTGTGGGTTTGGGAGGTGCTGTCGAAGAAGCCTTGGCGAGTTGCTGCAGTGCATCCTGTGGATGGTACACACTGCAGCCACAATGCGCCGGTGGTGAAGGGAGTGAATGTTTAGGGTGGTAGATGGGGTGCCAATCAAGCGGGCTACTTTGTCCTGGATGGCGTCGAGCTTCTTGAGTGTTGTTGGAGCTGCACTCATCCAGGCGAGTGGAGAGTATTCCATCACACTCTTGACTGTGCCTTGTAGATGGTGGAAAGGCTTTGAGGAGTCAGGAGGTGAGTCACTCGTCGCAGAATACCCAGCCTCTGACCTGCTGTTGTAGCCACAGTATTTATTTGGCTGGTCCACTTAAGTTTCTGGTCAATGGTGACCCCCAGGATGTTGATGGTGGAGGATTTGGCGATGGTAACGCCTTTGAATGTCAAGGGGAGGTCGTTAGACTCTCTCTTGTTGGAGAAGCTCATTGTCTGGCACTTGTCTGGCGTGAATGTTACTTGCTACTTATCAGCCCAAGCCTGGATATTGTCCAGGTCTTGCTGCATGTGGGCTCGGACTGCTTCATTATCTGACGGGATGTGAATGGAACTGAACACTGTGCAATCATCAGTAAACGTCCCCATTTCTGACCTTATGATGGAGGAAAGGTCATTGATGAAGCAGCTGAAGATGGTTGAGCCTAGGACATTGCCCTGAGGAACTCCTGCAGTAATGTCCTGGGGCTAAGATGATTGGCCTCCAACAGCCACTACCATCTTCCTTTGTGCTAGGTATGACTCCAGCCACTGGAGAGTTTTCCCCCTGATTCCCATTGACTTCAATTTTACTAGGGCTCCTTGTGCCACACTCGGTCAAATGCTGTCTTGATATCAAGGGCAGTCACCTCACCTCTAGAATTCAACTCTTTTTTCCATGTTTGGACCAAGGCTGTAATGAGCCCTGGAGCCAAGTGGTCCTGGCGGAACCGAAACTGAGCATCAGTGAGCAGGTTATTGGTGAGTAAGTGCTGGTTGATAGCACTGGTGAAGACACCTTCCGCCACTTTGCTGATGATTGAGAGTAGACTGATGGGGTGGTAATTAGCCAGATTAGATTTGTCCTGCTTTTTGTAGATAGGGCATACATGGGCAGTTTTCCACATTTTCGGGTAGATGCCAGTGTTGTAGCTGTACTGGAACAGCTTTGCTGGAGGCGCGGCTAGTTCTGGAGCACATGTCTTCAGCACTACAGCCAGGACGTTGTAGGGGCCCATAGCCTTTGCTGTATCCAGTGCACTCAGCTTTTTCTTGATATCACGTGGAGTGAATCGAATTGGCTGATGACTGGCTTCTGTGATGGTGGGGATATCGGGAGGAGGCCGAGATGGATCATCCACGCGGCACTTCTGGCTGAAGATGGTTGCAAATGCTTCAGTCTTGTCTTTTGCACTCATGTGCTGGACTCTGCCTCATTGAAGATGGGGATGTTTACAGAGCTTCCTCCTCCCGTTAGTTGTTTAATTGTCCACCACATTCCTGACCGGATGTGGCAGGATTGCAGAGCTTTGATCTGATCCGTTGGTTGTGGAATCGCTTAGCTCTGTCTATAGCATGTTGCTTCCGCTGTTTAGCATGCATGTAGTCCTGTGTTGTAGCTTCAGCAGGTTGGCACCTCATTTTTAGGTATGCCTGGTGCTGCTCCTGGCATGCCCTTCTACACTCTTCATTGAACCAGGGTTGATCCCCTGGCTTGTTGGTAATGGTAGAGTGAGGAATATGCCGGGCCATGAGGTTACAGATTGTGCTGGAATACAATTCTGCTGCTGCTGATGGCCCACAGCGCCTCATGGATGCCCAGTTTTGAGCTGCGAGATCTGTTCTGAATCTATCCCATTTAACACAGTGGTAGTGCCACACAACACGTTGGATGATATACTCAGTGCGAAGATGGGACTTCGTCTCCACAAGAACTGTGTTGTGGTCACTCCTACCAATACTGTCATGGACAGATGCATCTGCGACAGGTATATTGGTGAGGATGAGGTCAAGTAGGTTTGTCCCTCATGTTGGTTCGCTCACCACCTGCCGCAGGATCAGTCTGGCAGCTATGTCCTTCAGGACTCGGCCAGCTCGGTCAGTATTGGTGCTACCGAGCCACTCTTGGTGATGGACATTGAAGTCCCCCACCCAGAGTACATTCTGTGCCCTTGCTACCCTCAGTGCTTCCTCCAAGTGGTGCTCAACATGGAGGAGGACTGATTCATCAGCTGAGGGAGGGCGGCAGGTGGTAATCAGCAGGAGGTTTCCTTGCCCATGTTTGACCTGATGCCATGTCCATTGTCTAATGGTCCGATGCTGGGTGGTCCATCCGGTTTTATTCTTATTTTGACTTTTTGTAGCAAGATTGTACAACTGAGTGGCTTGCTGGGCCATTTCAGAGGGCGATTAAGAATCGACCACATTGCTGTTGGTCTGGAGTCACACATAGGCCAGACCGGGTAAGGACGGCAGGTTTCCTTCCCTAAAGGGCATTAGTGAACCAGGTGGTTTTTTACAACAATACGGTGGTGTCACGGCCACCATTACTGATACTAGTTTTTTTTATTCCAGATTTTATTTAATTAATTGAATTTAAATTCCCCAGCTGCCGTGGAGGGAATTGAACTCATGACTCCAGATTATTAGTCCAGGCCTCTGGATTACTAGTCCAGTAACATACCCACTATGCTAATGCACCCTAATTTGTTTCTGAATTTCGAATTGATAAGATAAATTGACATGAGTTGCTGTTCAACCACTCAAGAAGGGAAAATTTACCTGTCGTTTAAGGTGATAATCAAATTATATTTTAAAATAAATTGAGTCCAGTCTAAATAGTTCCTATCCAATACTGTGTAACAAGGAAGAATTTTTTGGGGAGGGAATAAAATTGTACATTGGCAAGTCCTGTCAGTGCAACAATACTGCTATCCAAATGGGATAATGAAAAGCAATTCAAGAAAAATTTAAGTAAATTAAACAAAAAATGTATTGGGATATTGGACTCGACTGTAAATATTGTATTGGACAGTTATGTTCCTCCAGGCCTCATGAATGGTAATATAATGGGATATGTAAAATTGGATGAGAGGAAGTGATTGAGAATTGAAGTATAGAAACAGAGAAACTACACCACCAAATGGGAATTTCTCTAAAGTCATTGACCTGGGCATGATTTATCAAAAGATATCAATCTGGTATAAATGTACAATCTGGTAAATGTGAGGAAAGTGTAGTTGAGAATAGTAAATGGATAGCTTTCACATGGAGATGTTGTGTCCTTGCCTGTACTGAACAATGAGAAAACTGTATTTGATAGCCTGGCCACTATCTGAGAATTCGCGACCATGCAGGGGAAATAAGCAAAGACTTCCAGACACCCTCCCCCACCCCCATCTTTTTGATAAGATAACCTGAAAGCTCAAGAATGGCTACAGTGGACATGAAAGATACAAATTCCTTAAAATCCCTGAGTACAATTAAAGAGAATATGAAATTGCTAACACAGCAGTAACCATAGATACATTAACAAGTTACTCAGTCATGCCCACAAGATAAGGAGCTAGCTGTGCATATGAGACAATGAAGTCTCTGGATTATTGTGTCGAATTCTGGGCACCGCACTTTAGGAAGGATGTGAAGGCCTTAGAGAGGATACAGAAAAGATTTACTAGAATGGTTCCAGGGATGAAGGACTTCAATTTTGTGGATAGAAACATAGAAAATAGGAGCAAGAGTAGGCCATTCGGCCCTTCGGGCCTGCTCCGCTATTCAAAATGATAATGGCTGATCGTTTAACTCAGTACCCTGTTCCCTCTTTTTCCCCATATCCCTTCATCCCTTTAGCATTAAGGAATATATCTATCTCCTTCTTGAATACATCTAATGACTTGGCCTCCACTGCCTTCTGTGGTAGAGAATTCCACAGGTTCACCACCCTCTGAGTGAAGAAATTTCTCCTCATCTCGGTTCTAAATGGCATACACTGTATCTTGAGACTGTGACCCCTGGTTCTGGACTCCCCAGCCGTCGGGAACATCCTCCCTGCATCTAGTCTGTCTAGTCCTGTTAGAATTTTATATGTTTCAATGAGATCACTTCTCATTCTTCTAAACTCTAGTGAATATAGGCCTAGTCGACCCAATCTCTCCTCATACCTCAGTCCTGCCATCCTAGGAATCAGTCTGGTAAACCTTTGTTGCACTTCCTCCATGGCAAGGACATCCTTCCTCAGATAAGGAGACCAAAATTGCACACAATACTCCAGATGTGGTCTCACCAAGGTCCTGTATAACTGCAGTAAGACATCACTGCTCCTGTACTCAAATCCTCTTGCAATGAAGACCGACATACCATTCGCCTTCCTGACTGTTTGCTGCACCTGAATGCTTGCTTTCAGCGACTGGTGTACAAGGACACCCAGGTCTCGTTGCACCTCCCCTTTTCCCAATCTATCACCATTCAGATAATAATCTGCCTTTCTGTTTTTACAACCAAAGTGGATAATCTCACATTTATCCACGTTATACTGCATCTACCATGTTCTTGCCCACTCACCCAACTTGTCTAAATCACATCGGAGCATCTTTGCATTCTCCTCACAGCCCACATTCCACCCCAGTTTTGTGTCGTCTGCAAACTTGGAAATGTTACATTTAGTTCCCTCATCCAAATCATTGATATATATTGTGACTAGCTGGGGTCCAAGCACTGATCCTGCGGTACCCCACTAGTCACTGCCTGCCACCTGGAAAAAGATTCGTTTATTCCTACTCTCTGTTTCCTGTCTGTCAACCAATTCTCAATCCATGCCAGTATATTCCCCCTAATCCCATGTGCTTTAATTTTGCACACTAACCTCTTGTGTGGGACCTTATCAAAAGTCTTCTGAAAATCCAAATACACCACATCCACTGGTTCTCCCCTATCTATTCTGCTAGTTACATCCTCAAAAAACTCCAGTAGATTTGTTAAGTGTGATTTCCCTTTCATAAATCCATGCTGACTTTATCCAATCCCGTTAATGCCCTCCAAGTGTTCTGTTATCACATCTTTTATAACAGACTCTAGCATTTTCCCCACTATTGATGTTAGGCTAACTGGTCTGTAATTCCCTGTTTTTTCTCTCCCTCCTTTTTTAAATAGTGGGGTTACATTTGCCACCCTCCAATCTGTAGGAACTGTTCCAGAGTCTATAGAATTTTGGAAGATGATCACCAATGCATCCATTATTTACAGGGCCACTTCCTTTAGTACTCTGGGATGTAGATTATCAGGCCCTGGGGATTTGTCAGCCTTTAGCCCCATTCATTTCCCTAGCACTATTTTTTTTTTACCAATACTGGTTTCCTGCAGTTCCTCCCTCTCACTGGACCCTTGGTTCCCTAACATTTCTGGGAGATTATTTGTGTCCTCTTTTGTGAAGACAGAACCAAAGTATGTGTTTAATTGTTCTGCCATTTCTTTGTTCCCCATTATGGTTGCCCCCATTTCTGACTGTAAGGGACCTACGTTTGTCTTCACTAATCTTTTTCTCTTGACATATTTATAGAAGCTTTTACAGTCAGTTTTTATGTTCCCTGCTAGTTTACTCTCATACTCTATTTTTCCCATCTTAATCAATCTCTTTGTCCTCCTTTGCTGAATTCTGAACTGCTCCCAATCCTCAGGCTTGCCGCTTTTTCCTGGCAATTTTATATATCTCCTCTTTGGATCTAATACTATCCCTAATTTCTTTTGTAAGTCATGGTTGAGCTACCTTTCCTGTTTTATTTTTGTGCCAGACAGGAATGAATAATTATTGTAATTCCTGCACATGTCATAGAATCATAGAATCATAGAAGTTACAACATGGAAACAGGCCCTTCGGCCCAACATGTCCATGTCGCCCAGTTTATACCACTAAGCTAGTCCCAATTGCCTGCACTTGGCCCATATCCCTCTATACCCATCTTACCCATGTAACTGTCCAAATGCTTTTTAAAAGACAAAATTGTACCCGCCTCTACTACTGCCTCTGGCAGCTCATTCCAGACACTCACCACCCTTTGAGTGAAAAAATTGCCCCTCTGGACCCTTTTGTATCTCTCCCCTCTCACCTTAAATCTATGCCCCCTCGTTATAGACTCCCCTACCTTTGGGAAAAGATTTTGACTATCGACCTTATCTATGCCCCTCATTATTTTATAGACTTCTATAAGATCACCCCTTAACCTCCTACTCTCCAGGGAAAAAAGTCCCAGTCTGTCTAACCTCTCCCTGTAAGTCAAACCATCAAGTCCCGGTCGCATCCTAGTAAATCTTTTCTGCACTCTTTCTAGTTTAATAATATCCTTTCTATAATAGGGTGACCAGAACTGTACACAGTACTCCAAGTGTGGCCTCACCAATGCCCTGTACAACTTCAACAAGACATCCCAACTCCTGCATTCAATGTTCTGACCAATGAAACCAAGCATGCCGAATGCCTTCTTCACCACCCTATCCACCTGTGACTCCACTTTCAAGGAGCTATGAATCTGTACTCCTAGATCTCTTTGTTCTATAACTCTCCCCAACGCCCTACCATTAACGGAGTAGGTCCTGGCCCGATTCGATCTACCAAAATGCATCACCTCACATTTATCTAAATTAAACTCCATCTGCCATTCATCGGCCCACTGGCCCAATTGATCAAGATCCCGTTGCAATCCCAGATAACCTTCTTCACTGTCCACAATGCCACCAATCTTGGTGTCATCTGCAAACTTACTAACCATGCCTCCTAAATTCTCATCCAAATCATTAATATAAATAACAAATAACAGCGGACCCAGCACCGATCCCTGAGGCACACCGCTGGACACAGGCATCCAGTTTGAAAAACAACCCTCTACAACCACCCTCTGTCTTCTGTCGTCAAGCCAATTTTGTATCCAATTGGCTACCTCACCTTGGATCCCATGAGATTTAACCTTATGTAACAACCTACCATGCGGTACCTTGTCAAATGCTTTGCTGAAGTCCATGTAGACCACGTCTACTGCACAGCCCTCATCTATCTTCTTGGTTACCCCTTCAAAAAACTCAATCAAATTCGTGAGACATGATTTTCCTCTCACAAAACCATGCTGACTGTTCCTAATCAGTCCCTGCCTCTCCAAATGCCTGTAGATCCTGTCCCTCAGAATACCCTCTAACAACTTACCCACTACAGATGTCAGGCTCACTGGTCTGTAGTTCCCAGGCTTTTCCCTGCCGCCCTTCTTAAACAAAGGCACAACATTTGCTACCCTCCAATCTTCAGGCACCTCACCTGTAGCGGTGGATGATTCAAATATCTCTGCTAGGGGACCCGCAATTTCCTCCCTAACCTCCCATAACGTCCTGGGATACATTTCATCAGGTCCCGGAGATTTATCTACCTTGATGCGCGTTAAGACTTCCAGCAACTCCCTCTCTGTAATATGTACACTCCTCAAGACATCACTATTTATTTCCCCAAGTACCCTAACACCCATGCCTTTCTCAACCGTAAATACCGATGTGAAATATTCATTCAGGATCTCACCCATTTCTTGTGGTTCCGCACATAGATGACCTTGTTGATCCTTAAGAGGCCCTACTCTCTCCCTAGTTACTCTTTTGCCCTTTATGTATTTGTAGAAGCTCTTTGGATTCTCCTTTGCCTTATCTGCCAAAGCAATCTCATGTCCCCTTTTTGCCCTCTTAACTCTACTCCCGCAATCTCTATACTCTTCAAGGGATCCACTTGATCCCAGCTGCCTATGCATGTCATATGCCTCCTTCTTCTTTTTGACTAGTGCCTCAATCTCCCGAGTCATCCAAGGTTCCCTACTTCTACCAGCCTTGCCCTTCACTTTATAAGGAATGTGCTTACACTGAACCCTGGTTAACACACTTTTGAAAGCCTCCCACTTACCAGACGTCCCTTTGCCTGCCAACAGACTCTCCCAATCAACTTCTGAAAGTTCCTGTCTAATACCATCAAAATTGGCCTTTCCCCAATTTAGAATTTTAACTTTTGGGCCAGACCTATCCTTCTCCATAGCTATCTTAAAACTAATGGAATTATGATCACTTGTCCCAAAGTGATCCCTCACCAACACTTCTGTCACCTGCCCTTCCTTATTTCCCAAGAGGAGGTCAAGTTTTGCCCCCTCTCTAGTCGGGCCATCCACATACTGAATGAGAAATTCCTCCTGAATACACTCAACAAATTTCTCTCCATCCAAGCCCCTAATGCTATGGCTGTCCCAGTCAATGTTGGGAAAGTTAAAGTCCCCTACTATTACCACCCTATTTTTCTTGCAGCAGTCTGTAATCTCCTTACATATTTGCTCCTCAATTTCCCGTTGACTATTTGGGGGTCTGTAGTACAATCCTATCAAAGTGATCTCTCCCTTCTTATTTTTCAGTTCTACCCATATAGACTCAGTGGGCGAACCCTCGGATATATCCCCTCTCACTACTGCCGTGATGTTCTCCCTAATCAAGAACGCAACTCCCCCTCCTCTCTTACCTCCTGCTCTATCTTTCCTATAGCATCTGTACCCTGGAACATTGAGCTGCCAGTCCTGCCCCTCCCTTATCCATGTTTCAGTAATAGCTATAACATCCCAGTCCCATGTACCCATCCATGCCCTAAGTTCATCTGCCTTGCCCATCAGACTTCTTGCATTGAAATAAATGCAGTTTAATCCAGACTTCCCTTGGTCTTTGCCCTGCTTTCTCAGACCATCTGTCCGGTCATGTTCTGTACACTCTCCCTTACTGCCTTTTGTTTCTGTCACCATTTTATTTCCCACTGACTTCCTGCATCGGTTCCCATCCCCCTGCCACATTAGTTTAAACCCTCCCCAACAGCACTGGCAAACACTCCTTTAAATATTAGCCATTGCCTATCCACCGTCATCCCTTTTAGTAAAGTTCCCCAATCTATCATAGCCAACTCGCACCTTATACCTTCATAATTTCCTTTATTTAGATTCAGGACCCTAGTTTCGGATTCAACTACTTCACTCTCTATCTTAATGAGGAATTCTATCATGTTGCTCTGGATAGACTGGCAAAACTGGGGTTGTTCTCCTTAGAGCAGAGAAGGTTGAGAGGAAATTTGAAAGAAGTGTTCAAAATCATGAAGGGTGTAGATAAAGTAAATAAAGAGAAACTGTTCCCATTGGTCAAGAACCAGAGGACACAGATTTAAGGTGTTTGGCAAAAGAACCAAAGACAACATGAGGAAAAACTGTTTCACGCAGCAAGTAGTTATGATCTGGAATGCGCTGCCTGAAAGGATAGTGGAGGCAGATTCAATCATGGCTTTCAAAAGGAATTGGATAAACACTTGAAGGGAAAAAATTTGCAGGGCTATGGGGAAAGAGTGGGGGAATGGGACTAACTAGATTGCATTTACAAAGAGCCATCATGGGCTTGATGGGCCGAATGGCGGCCTCCTGTTCTGTAACCATTCTATGATTCTATGAAACACAATTTGCCTTTAACAAATCCGTGCTGTCTTTCCTTTATTAATCCATACTTGTCCAAGTGACTATTAATTTTGTCCCGGATTATTGTTTCTAAAAGCGTCCGCACCACCGAGAATAAACTGATTTGCAATTCTCCAGTCCTCTGGCACCCACCCCAATATCTCAGGAGAATTGGAAGGTTATGGCCAGCACCTCTGCAATTTCCACCCTTACTTCCCTCAGAAACCTAGGATGCATCCCATCCCCCATCCGGACCAGGTGACTTATCAACTTTAAGTACAGCCAATCTTTCTAGTACTTAGTGAAGGGGGAAAAGGATCAGGAGGGGCATTGGTTTCTAAGAGTTTTTGAAGCTTGCGGTCCTTGATACCTGAAAGGAAGAAGAAAAGTTTTTTGTTGAAGCACTGAATGAGGCGAAGGATGAAATGGAACTGTGGACCAGGACAGCACTGAAATAGAGTGAGTTGCTGCTGCTGAAGAGAGAGGTCGAGAGTATGCATGTGGCAGTGCACGGCGTTGAGTGTGGATCTCAGGAAGCAATGAGAGCAGTGGTTCGAGGAACGCTGGATATCATGGAGATATCTGTAATCATGAGTGGATCCGAAACATGAAAGGTGCAATTTAAGTTGGAATCCCCGTGGTATAAGTCAGAGACCAGGGCAGTTGCTGAAGAAAGAGATGTGGCTGTGAAAGCAAGTTTTAGTAATCAACCTTATTGAATTCTTTAAAGAAGCAACAGAAAGAGTACACAAGGCCACAGACTCCTGACAAAGGTCAGGACATGTGGAGTCAGGGGTCAGGTAGCAGAATGGATTGAAAGATCTCTATTAAACAGAAAGCAGATGGTAGGAGTTAAGGGAAGTTTCTTTGGACTGACAGAAAGTGGAAAGTGGTATTCCGCAGGGATCTGAGCTGGGACCACTGTTGTTCATTACATACATAAATGATTTGGAGGTATGTTGTCGAGATTTGCAGATTATACCAAATTGGGTGGTATAGCCAATAATGAGGAGGACTGCACTAAAATATAGGAAGACATAAACAGGCAGCAGAGTGGGTGGATAAATGGCAGATGAAATTCAATATAGCAAAGTTTGAGGTGATTCATTTTGATAGGAGAAATAAGGAGGCCATTTATTCCTTGGAAGGTAAGAAACTAAATGGGTAGCGGAGGAAAGCCATCTGGGAACACAGATACATAAATCGCTAGAAGTAGCACCAAAGTTGATAAGGCCATAAAGAGTGGAAACAAAGTACTGGGGTTCATTTCTTGAGGAATAGAATACAAAAGCAGGGAGGTAATGTTAGATTTATATAGAACCTTGTTTAGATCACACTTGAGTAGTGTAGGTAGTTCTGGTCTCCATACTTCAAAAAAAATACTGAAGCACTGGAGAGAGTGCAGAAAATATTAACAAGGGACACTGAGAAGCCAGTATTTATTGCTCATTCCTAGTTGCCTTAAGGGCATTGAGAGTCAACCACATGATGTGAGACTAGAGTCACATATAGACCAGACCAGGTAGGGATAGCAGGTTCCTCACTAAAGGGCATTAGTGAACCAGCTGGGTTTTTACAACAACAAAAAAAGACACTTTCGTGGCCATTTTTCTGGTGCTAGCCCACAAATTTTTAAGTTCAATTTGATGACTTGCCATGGTGGGGTTTTAACATGTAACCACTAGGCTACCATACGGTCATAGATTGTGAGGGAGAGAGCCCTTGGCTCCTGTATTAGACATGATTGTTACATGGCACAGTGTGAGTTTAAACAGCGAGAGAGTTACTTAGCTGCCTGTGTGTATACGTACGCATGTACAGGTGACATCATTGGAGTGAGGTATGGGAACAGAACATTTTATACTAACACTAAGTGGATAATGAGACAGTTCTCTGCACTGATGTCTACCTCTCTCTCCTCCTTTAAGACGCTTCTTAAAACCTACCTCTTTGACCAAGCTTTTGGTCACCTGTGTATCTCCTTACGTGGCTCAGTATCAAATGTTTGATAAAGCTCCTGTGAAGCGCCTTGGGATATTTTACTATGTCAAAGGCATTATATAAATGCAAGTTGTTGTTGTTATGTTTGGGAATAAGAGTTACTCAGTACAGGGCAAAGGATCATTGTCAGAGCAAATACATGAAACTTAAATATATGACTGGAATTCAATTGTGGTTAGCATGTTCTCCTGTTAAACAGTGGATTATAAATTAGGGGAGGAGAACATTTTTTTCAGACTAAACCACAAAAATAGAGAATTTGGTCTTTGACCAGGCTTAGGACTTGTAATCATACTTATACAAAGAAGAAAGGGTAATATTAAAAAGACAGCATAAGGATAGAATGAAAGTGTATCATATACTTTGGAAGCAATCTGTCCAGTGCTGGCCAAATACATTATTTTTACTTGGGATCTCTAACATGTTGCCAAAGCTTTTGAAGAAATTAGGTCACAAAAATCTGTGGCTGTTGTAGCATACTTCAGCAGGAGTCCACTGGAATGGCCAGAATCTAGGTCAGGACCCAGATACATTGGTCCTGCTCTTGTGAAAATAGAGCCTCCACCTACCCCAAACAAGGTCATAGTTGTGAAAGGGGCTTGGGGCCAGAGGTAGGGATTTTCTATGTTGGGGGGTGCCCTGCATAGGTCCTACTACCATGGTGAAGGCAGATGTCTGCCATGTAGTGAATGAGAAACCTTTGTAAGACCTTAGTAGTTTGTCATTGGCAGCTTTCTAGCCACGATCTTTGGATTTGTATGTTCCTTACTCTTCAGTATTGATTTGTTCTTGGGTGACTTCTTTACCCAGTGAGTGGTTAGAATGTGGAACTTGCTCCCTCATGGTGTAGTTGAGGCGAATAGCATAGATGCATTTAAGGGGAAGTTAAATAAGTACATGAGGGAGAAAGGAATAGGAGGGTATGCTAATAGGGTTAGAGGAAGAGGGGTGGGAGGAGGCTTATGTAGAGCATAGACCAGTTGGACCAAATGGCCTGTTTCTGTGCTGTAAATTCTATGTGATTCTATGTTGCTATTTTACTTTGAGTCAATCAATAGAGTGTAACGGCTAAATGTTGACATTGGGTTTTTCCATTATAAATGTTGACAAGATTTTCTATTATAAATATTGATGTACAAAGCATTACTCAAAAATTGTAACACATATGAACATTGACGGACAATCCATCCAGCCTGTCCCATGCAACCGTAATACCTTGTATATCACAATATGTACACTCCCCACTCAACACCATGGTGATCTCCCGGGAGAGGCAAAAACCAGATAAAAACCCAGGCCAATTTGGGGGGAAGAAATCTGGGAAATTCCTCTCCGACGACCCCTTTGGCAATCAAAACTAGTCCAGGAGATCAATCTAGTCCTGATAATTCTATGGATTACATTACCTATCTTTTGTAAGAGGTGATCTCCACCCCAGCCAGAAACAGGTCCAGCTCTCGCTTGAAGGAATTCAGCAAATCGGCGTCCACCGCACGAGCCGGCAGCCTGTTCCAGAGATCCAGTATTCTCTGGGAAAAGAACCACCTCCAGATATCTAACCTCGATCTGGTCTCGTACAACTTAAAATTGTGCTCCCTAAAGTATTTTGTTGGAACAAATTAAATGAAGTAAGCTTATTGTGTACAGGAAGTGCACGCCATATGCACGACATTTAATATAGATATCTGGAAGCCACCTCTTAGTTCCACCTCTCCTTAATCAGCGGAAGTCATCATTTTCTGAGGCCAGTAAGCAGCCTGAATATACATATTTACCTATGGACACATAAAGGTCTGTATATAGTGAGATGAGGCCGCTCGCATTATGGCTCAAATGTACCGTTCTGGTAAGTGAAACACCAGCTTTCAAGGACCCGGGAAAACAAATAATGCAATGTATATATGTAGAACAATAGAGAAAAAAAAGTTATTTTTGTATATATTTTTTTCTGCACCATGCATGTATGTCTCTCTCTCTCTCTCTGTCTCTTTTTCTTTCTGTATGTCTTATGCTTCTTACATCCCAGGGAGGATTGGAGACAGTTTCCATGCTTTGGTCCTCTCAGTCACAAAAATTATCTGTAATTTTCCCCCGATACATAGCTGCTATTCTCCTCTCAGGTGTAAGTTTAATTCTCAAATTTCCTTCAGAAGAGCTATCTTTCAACCATCAGTTCTGATGAGGAATACACATCCAAAGCATCATAATCTGTCTTTTCTGTTTACAAACGCTAGCTGACTTGCTGTGTATTTTCAGCAATTGCTATTATTTCAGATTTTCATCATTTGTAGTTTTTTTTTCTTTTTATTTCTGTTCAGTAGAGTCTGTGTCCCACAGAGATACTTAGGGTTAAGGAGAGAGCAGGGGGTGAGGTACTTTAGTGGGCCTGGACTTGTGCAAGGAGAGGAGCACTTCAGCATATCTGGACACGGGTCTATACATAAAAAGTTTTTAAAAATGGTTTTAGAAAAATTAGAGATAAGGATTTTGAAAGCTAAAAAGGCATTTCAATGCTTAAAAGGTCGATAATCTAAGCAATGGTGTTGATAAATTATCACTGTAATTCTTAAAATAATGGAACCTTTAATTCCTATTGGCTACATGCTGTAAATATTCACCTGCATATATAAAAAGGATAAACCAATGTTAACAGGACTGGGATGACGTAGGTACGACTTTCAGTTAAAAGACTTCATTTAAAAATTACAAAAAGATATCCAGCATTCATATAAGTTAATGTCACAGCCTATCTGGATGGAATGGTTATGGGCAAGGGGTTACGTTGGCGGGGGTTCATACTGTGTTCCCAATGCGTTTCCGCTGCCCACCATTTTAACTAGCCTTAAATCAGTCACGAGAAGGCCGCTGATCCCAGAGAAGAGGAAGCCTAATTTAAATGGCCAGGTTGTATCCCGATGACATCATCTAGATGCGCATACCATCTTAACAGTGAGCCAGGCTAAGGCCTGCATGGTCTCTAGATCCTGGCCATAGGAAGCCCAGGTAAGTCTACCTTTTTAACCTTTTAAAGGTTTCTTGTGGACCAGAAGGAGCAGGAGTGGGCCCTGCCATGTCAGCATCCCCCTCACCAGCCCCACCCCCCACCCACCCTCCGATTGCGGACTTTCTGATTTCCTCCAGCGCAAATTTCTTACTTACCTTGCCAGGGGTTGTTTCCATGGGTCCCCGGTAGCAGTTTGACACCCCATGAATTGTGACACCTGCCTGCTGCCGGTGACGCCATTCACATCGGCTTCGGACGGGAGTAAGTGTTGGAGCAAGAAAATGAGGCCCAGGAATTTAAATCTCCTGGGCCCAACACTTCCCAATGCCTGCTCCGAGTTAAAATCAGAGCTAAAGTATTTCTTTAGCTTTAAAAACATGATTTTCTGAAAATATTATGTTTCATTGTTTTATAAACTTCTGCTAATTTAAAACTAATTCATATTATAAGGCCTGTACTACATGCTAGTGATGCTGAATTAATTATTAACTGACCTCTACAGCAATCAGGTGGGGAGCCAGGAGGCATGCTAAAAGTGGGAAACAGCAGATCTGAGTTCAGGCATGAGAACAAGAGGCCAGAGAGAGAGAGGGAGTGGTAGTGGTCAGAGAGAGGGAGTGGTAGTGGTCAGAGAGAGGGAGTGGTAGTGGTCAGAGAGAGGGAGTGGTAGTGGTCAGAGAGAGGGAGTGGCAGTGGTCAGAGAGAGGGAGTGGTAGTGGTCAGAGAGAGGGAGTGGTAGTGGTCAGAGAGAGGGAGTGGCAGTGGTCAGAGAGAGGGAGCGGCAGAGGTCAGAGAGAGGGAGTGGCAGTGGTCAGAGAGAGGGAGTGGCAATGGTCAGAGAGAGGGAGTGGTAGTGGTCAGAGAGAGGGAGTGGCAGTGGTCAGAGAGAGGGAGCGGCAGTGGTCAGAGAGAGGGAGCGGCAGTGGTCAGAGAGAGGGAGCGGCAGTGGTCAGAGAGAGGGAGCGGCAGTGGTCAGAGAGAGGGAGCGGCAGTGGTCAGAGAGAGGGAGTGGCAGTGGTCAGAGAGAGGGAGTGGCAGTGGTCAGAGAGAGGGAGTGGCAGTGGTCAGAGAGAGGGAGCGGCAGTGGTCAGGGAGAGGGAGCGGCAGTGGTCAGGGAGAGGGAGTGGCAGTGGTCAGTGAGAGGGTGTGGCAGTGGTCAGAGAGAGGGAGTGGTAGTGGTCAGAGAGAGGGAGTGGCAGTGGTCAGAGAGAGGGAGCGGCAGTGGTCAGGGAGAGGGAGCGGCAGTGGTCAGAGAGAGGGTGTGGCAGTGGTCAGAGAGAGGGAGCGGTAGTGGTCAGAGAGAGGGAGCGGCAGTGGTCAGAGAGAGGGAGCGGCAGTGGTCAGAGAGAGGGAGCGGCAGTGGTCAGAGAGAGGGAGCGGCAGTGGTCAGAGAGAGGGAGCGGCAGTGGTCAGAGAGAGGGAGCGGCAGTGGTCAGAGAGAGGGAGTGGCAGTGGTCAGTGAGAGGGAGTGGCAGTGGTCAGAGAGAGGGAGTGGTAGTGGTCAGAGAGAAGGTGTGGCAGTGGTCAGAGAGAGGGTGTGGCAGTGGTCAGAGAGAGGGAGTGGTAGTGGTCAGAGAGAAGGTGTGGCAGTGGTCAGAGAGAGGGTGTGGCAGTGGTCAGAGAGAGGGAGTGGTAGTGGTCAGAGAGAGGGAGCGGCAGTGGTCAGAGAGAGGGAGCGGCAGTGGTCAGGGAGAGTGAGTGGCAGTGGTCAGTGAGAGGGTGTGGCAGTGGTCAGAGAGAGGGTGTGGCAGTGGTCAGATAGAGGGAGTGGTCGTGGTCAGAGAGAGGGATTGGCAGTGGTCAGAGAAAGGGAGTGGGATTGGTCAGAGAGAGGGAGCAGCAGTGGTCAGAGAGAGGGAGTGGCAGTGGTCAGAGAGAGGGAGCGGCAGTGGTCAGAGAGAGGGAGCGGCAGTGGTCAGAGAGAGGGAGCGGTAGTGGTCAGAGAGAGGGAGTGGCAGTGGCAGTGGTCAGAGAAAGGGAGTGGCAGTGGTCAGAGAGAGAGGGAGAGGCAGTGGTCAGCGAATGGGAGTGGCAGTGGTCAGAGAGAGGGAGCGGCAGTGGTCAGAGAGAGGGAGCGTCAGTGGTCAGTGAGAGGGAGTGGCAGTGGTCAGAGAGAGGGAGCGGCAGTGGTCAGAGAGAGGGAGCGGCAGTGGTCAGAGAGAGGGAGCGGCAGTGGTCAGTCAGATGGTGTGGCAGTGGTCAGAGAGAGGGTGTGGCAGTGGTCAGAGAGAGGGAGCGGCAGTGGTCAGAGAGAGGGAGCGGTAGTGGTCAGAGAGAGGGAGTGGCAGTGGCAGTGGTCAGAGAAAGGGAGTGGCAGTGGTCAGAGAGAGAGGGAGAGGCAGTGGTCAGCGAATGGGAGTGGCAGTGGTCAGAGAGAGGGAGCGGCAGTGGTCAGAGAGAGGGAGCGGCAGTGGTCATGGAGAGGGAGCGGCAGTGGTCAGTGAGACGGTGTGGCAGTGGTCAGAGAGAGGGAGTTTTAGTGGTCAGAGAGAGGGAGTGGCAGTGGTCAGAGAGAGGGAGTGGCAGTGGTCAGAGAGAGGGAGTGGCAGTGGTCAGAGAGAGGGAGCGGCAGTGGTCAGAGAGAGGGAGTGGCAGTGGTCAGAGAGAGGGAGTGGCAGTGGTCAGAGAGAGGGAGCGGAAGTGGTCGGAGAGAGCGAGTGGCAGTGGTCAGAGAGAGGGAGTGGCAGTGGTCAGAGAGAGGGAGTGGCTGTGGTCAGAGAGAGGGAGTGGCAGTGGTCAGAGAAAGGGAGTGGCAGTGGTCAGAGAGAGAGGGAGTGGCAGTGGTCAGAGAGAGGGAGTGGCAGTGGTCAGAGAGAGGGAGCGGCAGTGGTCAGAGAGAGGGAGTGGCAGTGGTCAGAGAGAGGGAGCGGCAGTGGTGAGTGAGAGGGTGTGGCAGTGGTCAGAGAGAGGGTGTGGCAGTGGTCAGAGAAAGGGAGTGGCAGTGGTCAGAGAAAGGGAGTGGCAGTGGTCAGAGAGTGGGAGTGGTAGTGGTCAGAGAGAGGGAGTGGCAGTGGTCAGGGAGAGGGAGCGGCAGTGGTCAGGGAGAGGGAGTGGCAGTGTGTGGCAGTGGTCAGAGAGAGGGTGTGGCAGTGGTCAGAGAGAGGGTGTGGCAGTGGTCAGAGAGAGGGAGCGGCAGTGGTCAGAGAGAGGGAGCGGCAGTGGTCAGAGAGAGGGAGCGGCAGTGGTCAGAGAGAGGGAGCGGCAGTGGTCAGAGAGAGGGAGCGGCAGTGGTCAGAGAGAGGGAGCGGCAGTGGTCAGAGAGAGGGAGCGGCAGTGGTCAGAGAGAGGGAGCGGCAGTGGTCAGAGAGAGGGAGCGGCAGTGGTCAGAGAGAGGGAGCGGCAGTGGTCAGAGAGAGGGAGCGGCAGTGGTCAGAGAGAGGGAGCGGCAGTGGTCAGAGAGAGGGAGCGGCAGTGGTCAGAGAGAGGGAGCGGCAGTGGTCAGAGAGAGGGAGCGGCAGTGGTCAGAGAGAGCGAGCGGCAGTGGTCAGAGAGAGGGAGCGGCAGTGGTCAGAGAGAGGGAGCGGCAGTGGTCAGAGAGAGGGAGTGGCAGTGGTCAGAGAGAGAGGGAGAGGCAGTGGTCAGCGAAAGGGAGTGGCAGTGGTCAGGGAGAGGGAGCGGCAGTGGTCAGGGAGAGGGAGCGGCAGTGGTCAGGGAGAGGGAGCGGCAGTGGTCAGGGAGAGGGAATGGCAGTGGTCAGTGAGCGGGTGTGGCAGTGGTCAGAGAGAGGGAGTGGTAGTGGTCAGAGAGAGGGAGTGGCATTGGTCAGAGAGAGGGAGCGGCAGTGGTCAGGGATTGGGAGCGGCAGTGGTCAGTGAGAGGGTGTGGCAGTGGTCAGAGAGAGGGTGTGGCAGTGGTCAGAGAGAGGGAGCGGCAGTGGTCAGAGAAAGGGAGCGGCAGTGGTCAGAGAGAGGGAGCGGCAGTGGTCAGAGAGAGGGAGTGGCAGTGGTCAGAGAGAGGGAGTGGCATTGGTCAGAGAGAGGGAGCGGCAGTGGTCAGGGAGTGGGAGCGGCAGTGGTCAGTGAGAGGGTGTGGCAGTGGTCAGAGAGAGGGTGTGGCAGTGGTCAGAGAGAGGGAGTGGCAGTGGTCAGAGAGAGGGAGCGGCAGTGGTCAGAGAGAGGGAGCGGCAGTGGTCAGAGAGAGGGAGTGGCAGTGGTCAGAGAGAGGGAGTGGCAGTGGTCAGAGAGAGGGAGTGGCAGTGGTCAGAGAGAGGGAGTAGCAGTGGTCAGAGAGAGGGAGTGGCAGTGGTCAGAGAAAGGGCGTGGCAGTGGTCAGAGAGAGAGGGAGAGGCAGTGGTCAGAGAGAGGGAGCGGCAGTGGTCAGAGAGAGGGAGCGGCAGTGGTCAGAGAGAGGGAGCGGCAGTGGTCAGAGAGAGGGAGCGGCAGTGGTCAGAGAGAGGGAGCGGCAGTGGTCAGAGAGAGGGAGCGGCAGTGGTCAGAGAGAGGGAGCGGCAGTGGTCAGAGAGAGGGAGCGGCAGTGGTCAGAGAGAGGGAGCGGCAGTGGTCAGAGAGAGGGTGTGGCAGTGGTCAGAGAGAGGGAGCGGCAGTGGTCAGAGAGAGGGAGCGGCAGTGGTCAGGGAGAGGGAGCGGCAGTGGTCAGGGAGAGGGAGTGGCAGTGGTCAGTGAGAGGGTGTGGCAGTGGTCAGAGAGAGGGTGTGGCAGTGGTCAGAGAGAGGGAGTGGTAGTGGTCAGAGAGAAGGTGTGGCAGTGGTCAGAGAGAGGGTGTGGCAGTGGTCAGAGAGAGGGAGTGGCAGTGGTCAGAGAGAGGGAGTGGCAGTGGTCAGAGAGAGGGAGTGGCAGTGGTCAGAGAAAGGGAGTGGCAGTGGTCAGAGAGAGGGAGCGGCAGTGGTCAGAGAGAGGGAGCGGCAGTGGTCAGAGAGAGTGAGCGGCAGTGGTCAGAGAGAGGGAGTGGCAGTGGTCAGAGAGAGGGAGTGGCAGTGGTCAGAGAGAGGGAGCGGCAGTGGTCAGAGAGAGGGAGTGGCAGTGGTCAGGGAGAGGGAGTGGCAGTGGTCAGTGAGAGGGTGTGGCAGTGGTCAGAGAGAGGGAGCGGCAGTGGTCAGAGAGAGGGTGTGGCAGTGGTCAGAGAGAGGGAGTGGCAGTGGTCAGTGAGAGGGTGTGGCAGTGGTCAGAGAGAGGGAGCGGCAGTGGTCAGAGAGAGGGAGCGGCAGTGGTCAGGGAGAGTGAGTGGCAGTGGTCAGTGAGAGGGTGTGGCAGTGGTCAGAGAGAGGGAGTGGTCGTGGTCAGAGAGAGGGAGCAGCAGTGGTCAGAGAGAGGGAGCGGCAGTGGTCAGAGAGAGGGAGCGGCAGTGGTCAGAGAGAGGGAGCGGCAGTGGTCAGAGAGAGGGTGTGGCAGTGGTCAGAGAGAGGGAGTGGCAGTGGTCAGAGAAAGGGAGTGGCAGTGGTCAGAGAGAGGGAGTGGCAGTGGTCAGAGAGAGGGAGTGGCAGTGGTCAGAGAAAGGGAGTGGCAGTGGTCAGAGAGAGAGGGAGAGGCAGTGGTCAGAGAGAGGGAGCGGCAGTGGTCAGAGAGAGGGAGCGGCAGTGGTCAGAGAGAGGGCGCGGCAGTGGTCAGAGAGAGGGCGCGGCAGTGGTCAGAGAGAGGGAGCGGCAGTGGTCAGAGAGAGGGAGCGGCAGTGGTCAGAGAGAGGGAGCGGCATTGGTCAGAGAGAGGGAGCGGCAGTGGTCAGTGAGAGGGTGTGGCAGTGGTCAGAGAGAGGGAGTGGCAGTGGTCAGGGAGAGGGAGCGGCAGTGGTCAGGGAGAGGGAGCGGCAGTGGTCAGAGAAAGGGAGTGGGAGTGGTCAGAGAGAGGGAGCAGCAGTGGTCAGAGAGAGGGAGTGGTAGTGGTCAGAGAGAGGGTGTGGCAGTGGTCAGAGAGAGGGAGTGGTAGTGGTCAGAGAGAGGGAGCGGCAGTGGTCAGGGAGAGGGAGCGGCAGTGGTCAGGGAGAGTGAGTGGCAGTGGTCAGTGAGAGGGTGTGGCAGTGGTCAGAGAGAGGGTGTGGCAGTGGTCAGAGAGAGGGAGTGGTCGTGGTCAGAGAGAGGGATTGGCAGTGGTCAGAGAAAGGGAGTGGGAGTGGTCAGAGAGAGGGAGCAGCAGTGGTCAGAGAGAGGGAGCGGCAGTGGTCAGAGAGAGGGAGCGGCAGTGGTCAGAGAGAGGGAGCGGCAGTGGTCAGAGAGAGGGAGCGGCAGTGGTCAGAGAGAGGGAGCGGTAGTGGTCAGAGAGAGGGAGTGGCAGTGGCAGTGGTCAGAGAAAGGGAGTGGCAGTGGTCAGAGAGAGAGGGAGAGGCAGTGGTCAGCGAAAGGGAGTGGCAGTGGTCAGAGAGAGGGAGCGGCAGTGGTCAGAAAGAGGGAGCTTCAGTGGTCAGTGAGAGGGAGTGGCAGTGGTCAGAGAGAGGGAGCGGCAGTGGTCAGAGAGAGGGAGCGGTAGTGGTCAGAGAGAGGGAGCGGCAGTGGTCAGTCAGATGGTGTGGCAGTGGTCAGAGAGAGGGTGTGGCAGTGGTCAGAGAGAGGGAGTGGTAGTGGTCAGAGAGAGGGAGCGGCAGTGGTCAGAGAGAGGGAGCGGCAGTGGTCATGGAGAGGGAGCGGCAGTGGTCAGTGAGACGGTGTGGCAGTGGTCAGAGAGAGGGAGTTTTAGTGGTAAGAGAGAGGGAGTGGCAGTGGTCAGAGAGAGGGAGTGGCAGTGGTCAGAGAGAGCGAGTGGCAGTGGTCAGAGAAAGGGAGTGGCAGTGGTCAGAGAAAGGGAGTGGCAGTGGTCAGAGAGAGGGAGTGGCAGTGGTCAGAGAGAGGGAGCGGCAATGGTCAGAGAGGGGAAGTGGCTGTGGTCAAAGAGAGGGAGTGGCAGTGGTCAGAGAGAGGGAGCGGCAGTGGTCAGTGAGAGGGTGTGGCAGTGGTCAGAGAGAGGGAGCGGCAGTGGTCAGAGAGAGGGAGCGGCAGTGGTCAGAGAGAGGGAGCGGCAGTGGTCAGAGAGAGGGAGCGGCAGTGGTCAGAGAGAGGGAGCGGCAGTGGTCAGAGAGAGGGAGCTGCAGTGGTCAGAGAGAGGGAGCGGCAGTGGTCAGAGAGAGGGAGCGGCAGTGGTCAGAGAGAGGGAGCGGCAGTGGTCAGAGAGAGGGAGCGGCAGTGGTCAGGGAGAGGGAGCGGCAGTGGTCAGAGAGAGGGAGTGGTAGTGGTCAGAGAGAAGGTGTGGCAGTGGTCAGAGAGAGGGAGTGGTAGTGGTCAGAGAGAAGGTGTGGCAGTGGTCAGAGAGAGGGAGTGGTAGTGGTCAGAGAGAAGGTGTGGCAGTGGTCAGAGAGAGGGCGTGGTAGTGGTCAGAGAGAGGGAGCGGCAGTGGTCAGAGAGAGGGAGCGGCAGTGGTCAGGGAGAGTGAGTGGCAGTGGTCAGTGAGAGGGTGTGGCAGTGGTCAGAGAGAGGGTGTGGCAGTGGTCAGAGAAAGGGAGTGGGAGTGGTCAGAGAGAGGGAGCAGCAGTGGTCAGAGAGAGGGAGCGGCAGTGGTCAGAGAGAGGGAGCGGCAGTGGTCAGAGAGAGGGAGCGGCAGTGGTCAGAGAGAGGGAGCGGCAGTGGTCAGAGAGAGGGAGCGGCAGTGGTCAGAGAGAGGGAGTGGTAGTGGTCAGAGAGAGGGAGCGGCAGTGGTCAGAGAGAGGGAGCGGCAGTGGTCAGAGAGAGGGAGCGGCAGTGGTCAGAGAGAGGGAGTGGTAGTGGTCAGAGAGAGGGAGTGGCAGTGGCAGTGGTCAGAGAAAGGGAGTGGCAGTGGTCAGAGAGAGAGGGAGAGGCAGTGGTCAGCGAAAGGGAGTGGCAGTGGTCAGAGAGAGGGAGCGGCAGTGGTCAGAGAGAGGGAGCGTCAGTGGTCAGTGAGAGGGAGTGGCAGTGGTCAGAGAGAGGGAGCGGCAGTGGTCAGAGAGAGGGAGCGGCAGTGGTCAGAGAGAGGGAGCGGCAGTGGTCAGTCAGATGGTGTGGCAGTGGTCAGAGAGAGGGTGTGGCAGTGGTCAGAGAGAGGGAGTGGCAGTGGTCAGAGAGAGGGAGCGGCAGTGGTCAGAGAGAGGGAGCGGCAGTGGTCATGGAGAGGGAGCGGCAGTGGTCAGTGAGACGGTGTGGCAGTGGTCAGAGAGAGGGAGTTTTAGTGGTCAGAGAGAGGGAGTGGCAGTGGTCAGAGAGAGGGAGTGGCAGTGGTCAGAGAAAGGGAGTGGCAGTGGTCAGAGAAAGGGAGTGGCAGTGGTCAGAGAGAGGGAGTGGCAGTGGTCAGAGAGGGGGAGCGGCAGTGGTCAGAGAGAGTGAGCTGCAGTAGTCAGAGAGAGGGAGTGGCAGTGGTCAGAGAGAGGGAGTGGCAGTGGTCAGAGAGAGGGAGTGGTAGTGGTCAGTTAAAAGGAGTGGCAGTAGTCAGAGAGAGGGAGCAGCAGTGGTCAGAGAGAGGGAGCGGCAGTGGTCAGAGAGAGGGAGTGGCAGTGGTCAGAGAGAGGGAGCGGCAGTGGTCAGAGAGAGGGAGCGGCAGTGGTCAGAGAGAGGGAGCGGCAGTTGTCAGAGAGAGGGAGCGGCAGTGGTCAGAGAGAGGGAGCGGCAGTGGTCAGAGAGAGGGAGTGGTAGTGGTCAGAGAGAGGGAGTGGCAGTGGCAGTGGTCAGAGAAAGGGAGTGGCAGTGGTCAGAGAGAGAGGGAGAGGCAGTGGTCAGCGAAAGGGAGTGGCAGTGGTCAGTGAGACAGTGTGGCAGTGGTCAGAGAGAGGGAGTTGTAGTGGTCAGAGAGAGGGAGTGGCAGTGGTCAGAGAAAGGGAGTGGCAGTGGTCAGAGAAAGGGAGTGGCAGTGGTCAGAGAGAGGGACTGGCAGTGGTCAGAGAGAGGGAGCGGCAGTGGTCAGAGAGAGGGAGCGGCAGTGGTCAGAGAGAGGGAGTGGCAGTGGTCAGAGAGAGGGAGTGGCAGTGGTCAGAGAGAGGGAGTGGCAGTGGTCAGAGAGAGGGAGTGGCAGTGGTCAGAGAGAGGGAGTGGTAGTGGTCAGTTAAAAGGAGTGGCAGTAGTCAGAGAGAGGGAGCGGCAGTAGTCAGTGAGAGGGAACGCCAGTGGTCAGAGAGAGGGAGTGGCAGTGGTCAGGGAGAGCGAGTGGCAGTGGTCAGAGAGAGGGTGTGGCAGTGGTCAGAGAGAGGGAGCGGTAGTGGTCAGAGAGAGGGAGCGGCAGTGGTCAGAGAGAGGGTGTGGCAGTGGTCAGAGAGAGGGAGCGGTAGTGGTCAGAGAGAGGGAGCGGCAGTGGTCAGAGAGAGGGTGTGGCAGTGGTCAGAGAGAGGGAGCGGTAGTGGTCAGAGAGAGGGAGCGGCAGTGGACAGAGAGAGGGTGTGGCAGTGGTCAGAGAGAGGGAGCGGTAGTGGTCAGAGAGAGGGAGCGGTAGTGGTCAGAGAGAGGGAGCGGTAGTGGTCAGAGAGAGGGAGCGGTAGTGGTCAGAGAGAGGGAGCGGCAGTGGTCAGAGAGAGGGAGCGGCAGTGGTCAGAGAGAGGGAGCGGCAGTGGTCAGAGAGAGGGCGCGGCAGTGGTCAGAGAGAGGGAGCGGCAGTAAACAGAGAGAGGGAGCGGCAGTGGTCAGAGAGAGGGAGCGGCAGTGGTCAGAGAGAGGGAGCGGCAGTGGTCAGAGAGAGGGAGCGGCAGTGGTCAGAGAGAGGGAGCGGCAGTGGTCAGAGAGAGGGAGTGGCAGTGGTCAGAGAGAGGGAGCGGCAGTGGTCAGAGAGAGGGAGCGGCAGTGGTCAGAGAGAGGGAGCGGCAGTGGTCAGAGAGAGGGAGTGGCAGTGGTCAGAGAGTGGGAGTGGCAGTGGTCAGAGAGAGGGAGCGGCAGTGGTCAGAGAGAGGGAGCGGCAGTGGTCAGAGTGAGGGACTGGCAGTGGTCAGAGAGAGGGAGTGGTAGTGGTCAGAGAGAGGGAGTGGTAGTGGTCAGAGAGAGGGAGTGGCAGTGGTCAGAGTGAGGGACTGGCAGTGGTCAGAGAAAGGGAGTGGCAGTGGTCAGAGAGAGGGAGTGGTCGTGGTCAGTGAGAGGGTGTGGCAGTGGTCAGAGTGAGGGTGAGGCAGTGGTCAGAGAGAGGGAGTGGTAGTGGTCAGAGAGAGGGAGAGGCAGTGGTCAGAGAGAGGGAGCAGCAGTGGTCAGAGGGTGGGAGCGGCAGTGGTCAGAGAGAGGGAGCGGCAGTGGTCAGAGAGAGGGAGCTGCAGTGGTCAGAGAGAGGGAGTGGCAGTGGTCAGAGAGAGGTAGTTGCAGTGGTCAGAGAGAGGGAGTGGCAGTGATCAGAGAGAGGGAGCGGCAGTGGTCAGGGAGAGGGAGCGGCAGTGGTCAGAGAGAGGGAGTGGCAGTGGTCAGAGAGAGGTAGTTGCAGTGGTCAGAGAGAGGGAGTGGCAGTGGTCAGAGAGAGGGAGTGGCAGTGGTCAGACAAAGGGAGTGGCAGTGGTCAGAGAGAGAGGGAGAGGCAGTGGTCAGCGAAAGGGAGTGGCAGTGGTCAGAGAGAGGGAGCGGCAGTGGTCAGAGAGAGGGCGCGGCAGTGGTCAGAGAGAGGGAGCGGCAGTGGTCAGAGAGAGGGCGCGGCAGTGGTCAGAGAGAGGGAGCGGCAGTGGTCAGGGAGAGGAAGTGGCAGTGGTCAGGGAGAGGAAGTGGCAGTGGTCAGAGAGAGGGAGTGGTAGTGGTCAGAGAGAGGGTGTGGCAGTGGTCAGAGAGAGGGAGCGGTAGTGGTCAGAGAGAGGGAGTGGCAGTGGCAGTGGTCAGAGAAAGGGAGTGGCAGTGGTCAGAGAGAGAGGGAGAGGCAGTGGTCAGCGAAAGGGAGTGGCAGTGGTCAGAGAGAGGGAGCGGCAGTGGTCAGAGAGAGGGAGTGTCAGTGGTCAGTGAGAGGGAGTGGCAGTGGTCAGAGAGAGGGAGCGGCAGTGGTCAGAGAGAGGGAGCGGCAGTGGTCAGTGAGACGGTGTGGCAGTGGTCAGAGAGAGGGAGTTGTAGTGGTCAGAGAGAGGGAGTTATAGTGGTCAGAGAGAGGGAGTTGTAATGGTCAGAGAGAGGGAGTGGCAGTGGTCAGAGTAAGGGTGTGGCAGTGGTCAGAGAAAGGGAGTGGCAATGGTCAGAGAGAGGGAGTGGCAGTGGTCAAAGAGATGGAGTGGCAGTGGTCAAAGAGATGGAGTGGCAGTGGTCAGAGAGAGGGAGCGGCAGTAGTCAGAGAGAGGGAGCGGCAGTAGTCAGAGAGAGGGAGCGGCAGTGGTCAGAGAGAGGGAGTGGCAGTGGTCAGAGAGAGGGAGTGGCAGTGGTCAGAGAGAGGGAGTGGCAGTGGTCAGAGAAAGGGAGTGGCAGTGGTCAGAGAGAGAGGGAGAGGCAGTGGTCATCGAAAGGGAGTGGCAGTGGTCAGAGAGAGGGAGCGGCAGTGGTCAGAGAGAGGGAGCGGCAGTGGTCAGAGAGAGGGAGTGGCAGTGGTCAGTGAGAGGGTGTGGCAGTGGTCAGAGAGAGGGAGCGGCAGTGGTCAGAGAGAGGGAGCGGCAGTGGTCAGTGAGAGGGTGTGGCAGTGGTCAGTGAGAGGGTGTGGCAGTGGTCAGAGAGAGGGTGTGGCAGTGGTCAGAGAGAGGGAGTGGTAGTGGTCAGAGAGAGGGCGTGGTAGTGGTCAGAGAGAGGGAGCGGCAGTGGTCAGAGAGAGGGTGCGGCAGTGGTCAGGGAGAGGGAGTGGCAGTGGTCAGAGAAAGGGAGTGGCAGTGGTCAGAGAAAGGGAGTGGCAGTGGTCAGAGAGAGGGAGCGGCAGTGGTCAGAGAGAGGGAGCGGCAGTGGTCAGAGAGAGGGAGCGGCAGTGGTCAGAGAGAGGGAGCGGCAGTGGTCAGAGAGAGGGAGCGGCAGTGGTCAGAGAGAGGGAGCGGCAGTGGTCAGAGAGAGGGAGCGGCAGTGGTCAGAGAGAGGGAGCGGCAGTGGTCAGAGAGGGGGAGCGGCAGTGGTCAGAGAGAGGGAGCGGCAGTGGTCAGAGAGAGGGAGCGGCAGTAGTCAGAGAGAGGGAGTGGCAGTGGTCAGAGAGAGGGAGTGGTAGTGGTCAGTGAAAGGGAGTGGCTGTGGTCAGAGAGAGAGGGAGAGGCAGTGGTCAGCGAAAGGGAGTGGCAGTGGTCAGAGAGAGGGAGCGGTAGTGGTCAGAGAGAGGGAGTGGTAGTGGTCAGAGAGAGGGAGTCGCAGTGGTCAGAGAGAGGGAGCGGCAGTGGACAGAGAGAGGGTGTGGCAGTGGTCAGAGAAAGGGAGTGGCAGTGGTCAGAGAAAGGGAGTGGCAGTGGTCAGGGAGAGGGAGTGGCAGTGGTCAGGGAGAGGGAGTGGCAGTGGTCAGGTAGAGGGAGTGGCAGTGGTCAGTGAGACGGTGTGGCAGTGGTCAGGGAGAGGGAGTGGCAGTGGTCAGGGAGAGGGAGTGGCAGTGGTCAGTGAGACGGTGTGGCAGTGGTCAGAGAGAGGGAGCGGATGTGGTCAGAGAGAGGGAGCGGCTGTGGTCAGAGAGAGGGAGCGGCAGTGGTCAGGGAGAGGGAGTGGCAGTGGTCAGTGAGAGGGTGTGGCAGTGGTCAGAGAGAGGGTGTGGCAGTGGTCAGAGAGAGGGAGTGGTAGTGGTCAGAGAAAGGGAGTGGCAGTGGTCAAAGAGAGGTTGTGGCAGTGGTCAGAGAGAGGGAGCGGTAGTGGTCAGAGAGAGGGAGTGGTAGTGGTCAGAGAGAGGGAGTGGTAGTGGTCAGAGAGAGGGAGCGGTGGTGGTCAGAGAGAGGGAGCGGCAGTGGTCAGAGAGAGGGTGTGGCAGTGGTCAGAGAGAGGGAGCTGCAGTGGTCAGAGAGAGGGAGCGGCAGTGGTCAGAGAGATGGAGCGGCAGTGGTCAGAGAGAGGGAGCGGCAGTGGTCAGAGAGAGGGAGCGGCAGTGGTCAGAGAGAGGGAGCGGCAGTGGTCAGAGAGAGGGAGCGGTAGTGGTCAGAGAGAGGGAGTGGCAGTGGTCAGAGAAAGGGAGTGGCAGTGGTCAGAGAGAGATAGTGGCATGGTCAGAGAGAGGGAGTGGTAGTGGTCAGAGAGAGGGAGTGGTAGTGGTCAGAGAGAGGGAGTGGCAGTGGTCAGAGAAAGGGAGTGGTAGTGGTCAGAGAGAGGGAGCGGCAGTGGTCAGAGAGAGGGAGTGGTAGTGGTCAGAGAGAGGGAGTGGTAGTGGTCAGAGAGAGGGAGTGGCAGTGGTCAGAGAGAGGGAGTGGCTGTGGTCAAAGAAAGGGAGTGGCAGTGGTCAGAGAGAGGGAGTTGCAGTGGTCAGAGAGAGGGAGCGGCAGTGGTCAGAGAGAGGGAGCGGCAGTCGTCAGAGAGAGGGAGCGGCAGTGGTCAGAGAGAGGGAGCGGCAGTGGTCAGAGAGAGGGAGCGGCAGTGGTCAGAGAGAGGGAGCGGCAGTGGTCAGAGAGAGGGAGCGGTAGTGGTCAGAGAGAGGGAGCGGCAGTGGTCAGAGAGAGGGAGTGGCAATGGTCAGAGAAAGGGAGTGGCAGTGGTCAGAGAGAGGGAGCGGCAGTGGTCAGAGAGAGGGAGTGGTCGTGGTCAGAGAGAGGGAGTGGTCGTGGTCAGAGAGAGGGAGTGGTAGTGGTCAGAGAGAGGGAGAGGCAGTGGTCAGAGAGAGGGAGCGGCAGTGGTCAAAGAGAGGGAGCGGCAGTGGTCAGGGAGAGGGAGTGGCAGTGGTCAGAGGGAGGGTGTGGCAGTGGTCAGAGAGAGTGTGTGGCAGTGGTCAGAGAGAGGGAGCGGCAGTGGTCAGGGAGAGGGAGCGGCAGTGGTCAGTGAGAGGGTGTGGCAGTGGTCAGCGAGAGGGTGTGGCAGTTGTCAGAGAGAGGGACTGGTAGTGGTCAGAGAGAGGGAGTGGCAGTGGTCAGAGAGAGGGAGTGGCAGTGGTCAGAGAGAGGGAGCGGCAGTGGTCAGAGAGGGGGAGCGGCAGTGGTCAGAGAGAGGGAGCGGCAGTGGTCAGAGAAAGGGAGTGGCAGTGTTCAGAGAGAGTTAGTGGCAGTGGTCAGAGAGAGGGAGTGGCAGTGGTCAGAGAGAGGGAGCGGCAGTGGTCAGAGAGGGGGAGCGGCAGTGGTCAGGGAGAGGGAGCGGCAGTGGTCAGAGAGGGGGAGCGGCAGTGGTCAGGGAGAGGGAGCGGCAGTGGTCAGAGAGAGGGAGCGGCAGTAAACAGAGAGAGGGAGCGGCAGTGGTCAGAGAGAGGGAGTGGCAGTGGTCAGTGAGAGGGTGTGGCAGTGGTCAGAGAGAGAGGGAGTGGCAGTGGTCAGAGAGAGGGAGTGGCAGTGGTCAGAGAGAGGGAGTTGCAGTGGTCAGAGAGAGGTAGTGGCAGTGGTCAGAGAAAGGGAGTGGCAGTGGTCAGAGAGAGAGGGAGAGGCAGTGGTCAGCGAAAGGGAGTGGCAGTGGTCAGAGAGAGGGAGCGGCAGTGGTCAGAGAGAGGGCGCGGCAGTGGTCAGAGAGAGGGAGCGGCAGTGGTCAGAGAGAGGGCGCGGCAGTGGTCAGGGAGAGGGAGCGGCAGTGGTCAGGGAGATGGAGTGGTAGTGGTCAGAGAGAGGGAGCGGCAGTGGTCAGAGAGAGGGAGCGGCAGTGGTCAGAGAGAGGGAGCGGCAGTGGTCAGAGAGAGGGAGTGGTAGTGGTCAGAGAGAGGGATTGGCAGTGGTAGTGGTCAGAGAGAGGGAGCGGCAGTGGTCAGAGAGAGGGAGCGGCAGTGGTCAGAGAGAGGGAGCGGCAGTGGTCAGAGAGAGGGAGCGGCAGTGGTCAGAGAGAGGGAGCGGCAGTGGTCAGAGAGAGGGAGCGGCAGTGGTCAGGGAGAGGGAGCGGCAGTGGTCAGAGAGAGGGAGTGGCAGTGGTCAGAGAGAGGGAGTGGCAGTGGTCAGAGAGAGAGGGAGTGGCAGTGGTCAGAGAGAGGGAGTGGCAGTGGTCAGAGAGAGGGAGTGGCAGTGGTCAGAGAGAGGGAGTGGCAGTGGTCAGAGAGAGGGAGTGGCAGTGGTCAGAGAGAGGGAGTGGCAGTGGTCAGAGAGAGAGGGAGTGGCAGTGGTCAGAGAGAGGGAGTGGCAGTGGTCAGAGAGAGGGAGTGGCAGTGGTCAGAGAGAGGGAGTGGCAGTGGTCAGAGAGAGGGAGTGGCAGTGGTCAGAGAGAGGGAGTGGCAGTGGTCAGAGAAAGGGAGTGGCAGTGGTCAGAGAGAGAGGGAGTGGCAGTGGTCAGAGAGAGGGAGTGGCAGTGGTCAGAGAGAGGGAGTGGCAGTGGTCAGGGAGAGGGAGCGGCAGCGGTCAGGGAGAGGGAGCGGCAGTGGTCAGGGAGAGGGAGCGGCAGTGGTCAGGGAGAGGGAGCGGCAGTGGTCAGTGAGAGGGTGTGGCAGTGGTCAGAGAGAGGGCGCGGCAGTGGTCAGAGAGAGGGAGCGGCAGTGGTCAGAGAGAGGGAGCGGTAGTGGTCAGAGAGAGGGAGTGGCAGTGGCAGTGGTCAGAGAAAGGGAGTGGCAGTGGTCAGAGAGAGAGGGAGAGGCAGTGGTCAGCGAAAGGGAGTGGCAGTGGTCAGAGAGAGGGAGCGGCAGTGGTCAGAGAGAGGGAGTGTCAGTGGTCAGTGAGAGGGAGTGGCAGTGGTCAGAGAGAGGGAGCGGCAGTGGTCAGAGAGAGGGAGCGGCAGTGGTCAGAGAGAGGGAGCGGCAGTGGTCAGTCAGAGGGTGTGGCAGTGGTCAGAGAGAGGGTGTGGCAGTGGTCAGAGGGAGGGAGTGGTAGTGGTCAGAGAGAGGGAGCGGCAGTGGTCAGAGAGAGGGAGCGGCAGTGGTCAGGGAGAGGGAGCGGCAGTGGTCAGTGAGACGGTGTGGCAGTGGTCAGAGAGAGGGAGTTGTAGTGGTCAGAGAGAGGGAGTTGTAATGGTCAGAGAGAGGGAGTGGCAGTGGTCAGAGTAAGGGTGTGGCAGTGGTCAGAGAGAGGGAGTGGCAATGGTCAGAGAGAGGGAGTGGCAATGGTCAGAGAGAGGGAGTGGCAATGGTCAGAGAGAGGGAGCGGCAGTGGTCAGAGAGAGGGAGCGGCAGTGGTCAGAGAGAGGGAGCGGCAGTGGTCAGAGAGAGGGAGCTGCAGTAGTCAGAGAGATGGAGTGGCAGTGGTCAGAGAGAGGGAGTGGCAGTGGTCAGAGAGAGGGAGTGGTCGTGGTCAGAGAGAGGGAGTGGCAGTGGTCAGAGAAAGGGAGTGGTAGTGGTCAGAGAGAGGGGGTGGCAGTGGTCAGAGAGAGGGAGTGGCAGTGGTCAGAGAGAGGGAGTGGTAGTGTTCAGTTAAAAGGAGTGGCAGTAGTCAGAGAGAGGGAGCGGCAGTAGTCAGAGAGAGGGAGCGGCAGTGGTCAGAGAGAGGGAGTGGCAGTGGTCAGAGAGAGGGAGTGGTAGTGGTCAGAGAGAGGGAGTGGCAGTGGTCAGAGAAAGGGAGTGGCAGTGGTCAGAGAGAGAGGGAGAGGCAGTGGTCATCGAAAGGGAGTGGCAGTGGTCAGAGAGAGGGAGCGGCAGTGGTCAGAGAGAGGGAGCGGCAGTGGTCAGAGAGAGGGAGTGGCAGTGGTCAGTGAGAGGGTGTGGCAGTGGTCAGTGAGAGGGTGTGGCAGTGGTCAGAGAGAGGGAGCGGCAGTGGTCAGAGAGAGGGAGCGGCAGTGGTCAGAGAAAGGGAGCGGCAGTGGTCAGTGAGAGGGTGTGGCAGTGGTCAGAGAGAGGGTGTGGCAGTGGTCAGAGAGAGGGAGTGGTAGTGGTCAGAGAGAGGGCGTGGTAGTGCTCAGAGAGAGGGAGTGGCAGTGGTCAGAGAGAGGGTGCGGCAGTGGTCAGGGAGAGGGAGCGGCAGTGGTCAGAGAAAGGGAGCGGCAGTGGTCAGAGAAAGGGAGTGGCAGTGGTCAGAGAGAGGGAGCGGCAGTGGTCAGAGAGAGGGAGCGGCAGTGGTCAGAGAGAGGGAGCGGCAGTGGTCAGAGAGATGGAGCGGCAGTGGTCAGAGAGATGGAGCGGCAGTGGTCAGAGAGAGGGAGCGGCAGTGGTCAGAGAGAGGGAGCGGCAGTGGTCAGAGAGAGGGAGCGGCAGTGGTCAGAGAGAGGGAGCGGCAGTGGTCAGAGAGAGGGAGTGGTAGTGGTCAGTGAAAGGGAGTGGCTGTGGTCAGAGAGAGAGGGAGAGGCAGTGGTCAGCGAAAGGGAGTGGCAGTGGTCAGAGAGAGGGAGCGGTAGTGGTCAGAGAGAGGGAGTGGTAGTGGTCAGAGAGAGGGAGTCGCAGTGGTCAGAGAGAGGGAGCGGCAGTGGACAGAGAGAGGGTGTGGCAGTGGTCAGAGAAAGGGAGTGGCAGTGGTCAGAGAAAGGGAGTGGCAGTGATCAGGGAGAGGGAGTGGCAGTGGTCAGGGAGAGGGAGTGGCAGTGGTCAGTGAGACGGTGTGGCAGTGGTCAGGGAGAGGGAGTGGCAGTGGTCAGGGAGAGGGAGTGGCAGTGGTCAGTGAGACTGTGTGGCAGTGGTCAGAGAGAGTGAGCCGCAGTGGTCAGAGAGAGGGAGCGGATGTGGTCAGAGAGAGGGTGTGGCAGTGGTCAGAGAGAGGGAGCGGCAGTGGTCAGAGAGAGGGAGCGGCTGTGGTCAGAGAGAGGGAGCGGCAGTGGTCAGAGAGAGGGAGCGGCAGTGGTCAGAGAGAGGGAGCGTCAGTGGTCAGGGAGAGGGAGCGGCAGTGGTCAGTGAGAGGGTGTGGCAGTGGTCAGAGAGAGGGTGTGGCAGTGGTCAGAGAGAGGGAGTGGCAGTGGTCAGAGAAAGGGAGTGGCAGTGGTCAGAGAGGGGGAGTGGTAGTGGTCAGAGAGAGGGAGTGGTAGTGGTCAGAGAGAGGGAGTGGTAGTGGTCAGAGAGAGGGAGTGGTAGTGGTCAGAGAGAGGGAGCGGCAGTGGTCAGAGAGAGGGTGTGGCAGTGGTCAGAGAGAGGGAGCTGCAGTGGTCAGAGAGAGGGAGCGGCAGTGGTCAGAGAGATGGAGCGGCAGTGGTCAGAGAGAGGGAGCGGCAGTGGTCAGAGAGAGGGAGCGGCAGTGGTCAGAGAGAGGGAGCAGCAGTGGTCAGAGAAAGGGAGTGGCAGTGGTCAGAGAGAGGGAGCGGCAGTGGTCAGTGAGAGGGAGCGGCAGTTGTCAGAGAGAGGGAGTGGCAGTGGTCAGAGAGAGATAGTGGCAGTGGTAAGAGAGAGGGAGTGGCAGTGGTCAGAGAGAGATAGTGGCAGTGGTCAGAGAGAGGGAGTGGCAGTGGTCAGAGAAAGGGAGCGGCAGTGGTCAGAGAAAGGGAGTGGCAGTGGTCAGAGAGAGGGAGTGGCAGTGGTCAGAGAAAGGGAGTGGCAGTGGTCAGAGAGAGGGAGCGGCAGTTGTCAGAGAGAGGGAGCGGCAGTTGTCAGAGAGAGGGAGCGGCAGTGGTCAGAGAGAGGGAGCGGCAGTGGTCAGAGAGAGGGAGCGGCAGTGGTCAGAGAGAGGGAGCGGTAGTGGTCAGAGAGAGGGAGCGGCAGTGGTCAGAGAAAGGGAGCGGCAGTGGTCAGAGAGAGGGAGCGGCAGTGGTCAGTGAGAGGGAGCGGCAGTGGTCAGAGAAAGGGAGTGGCAGTGGTCAGAGAGAGGGAGCGGCAGTGGTCAGAGAGAGATAGTGGCAGTGGTCAGAGAGAGGGAGTGGTAGTGGTCAGAGAGAGGGAGTGGTAGTCGTCAGAGAGAGGGAGTGGTAGTGGTCAGAGAGAGGGAGTGGCAGTGGTCAGAGAAAGGGAGTGGTAGTGGTCAGAGAGAGGGTGTGGTAGTGGTCAGAGAGAGGGAGTGGCAGTGGTCAGAGAAAGGGAGTGGTAGTGGTCAGAGAGAGGGTGTGGCAGTGGTCAGGGAGAGGGAGTGGTAGTGGTCAGAGAGAGGGAGCGGCAGTGGTCAGAGAGAGGAAGTGGTAGTGGTCAGAGAGAGGGAGTGGTAGTGGTCAGAGAGAGGGAGTGGTAGTGGTCAGAGAGAGGGAGTGGCAGTGGTCAGAGAGAGGGAGTGGCTGTGGTCAGAGAGAGGGAGTTGCAGTGGTCAGAGAGAGGGAGTTGCAGTGGTCAGAGAGAGGGAGTTGCAGTGGTCAGAGAGAGGGAGCGGCAGTGGTCAGAGAGAGGGAGCGGCAGTGGTCAGAGAGAGGGAGCGGCAGTGGTCAGAGAGAGGGAGCGGCAGTGGTCAGAGAGGGGGAGCGGCAGTGGTCAGAGAGAGGGAGCGGTTGTGGTCAGAGAGAGGGAGCGGCAGTGGTCAGAGAGAGGGAGCGGCAGTGGTCAGAGAAAGGGAGTGGCAGTGGTCAGAGAAAGGGAGTGGCAGTGGTCAGAGAAAGGGAGTGGTCGTGGTCAGAGAGAGGGAGACGCAGTGGTCAGAGAGAGGGAGTGGTCGTGGTCAGAGAGAGGGAGAGGCAGTGGTCAGAGAGAGGGAGCGGCAGTGGTCAGGGAGAGGGAGCGGCAGTGGTCAGAGAGAGGGAGAGGCAGTGGTCAGAGAGAGGGAGCGGCAGTGGTCAGGGAGAGGGAGCGGCAGTGGTCAGGGAGAGGGAGCGGCAGTGGTCAGGGAGAGGGAGCGGCAGTGGTCAGGGAGAGGGAGCGGCAGTGGTCAGAGAGAGGGAGCGGCAGTGGTCAGGGTGAGGGAGCGGCAGTGGTCAGGGAGAGGGAGCGGCAGTGGTCAGGGAGAGGGAGCGGCAGTGGTCAGGGAGAGGGAGCGGCAGTGGTCAGAGAGAGGGAGTGGCAGTGGTCAGAGAGAGGGAGCGGCAGTGGTCAGGGAGAGGGAGCGGCAGTGGTCAGTGAGAGGGTGTGGCAGTGGTCAGAGAGAGGGTGTGGCAGTGGTCAGAGAGAGGGAGTGGTAGTGGTCAGAGAGAGGGAGTGGCAGTGGTCAGAGAGAGGGAGTGGCAGTGGTCAGAGAGAGGGAGCGGCAGTGGTCAGAGAGATGGAGCGGCAGTGGTCAGAGAGAGGGAGCGGCAGTGGTCAGAGAGAGGGAGTGGTAGTGGTCAGTGAAAGGGAGTGGCTGTGGTCAGAGAGAGAGGGAGAGGCAGTGGTCAGCGAAAGGGAGTGGCAGTGGTCAGAGAGAGGGAGCGGTAGTGGTCAGAGAGAGGGAGTGGTATTGGTCAGAGAGAGGGAGTCGCAGTGGTCAGAGAGAGGGAGCGGCAGTGGACAGAGAGAGGGTGTGGCAGTGGTCAGAGAAAGGGAGTGGCAGTGGTCAGAGAAAGGGAGTGGCAGTGGTCAGGGAGAGGGAGTGGCAGTGGTCAGGGAGAGGGAGTGGCAGTGGTCAGGGAGAGGGAGTGGCAGTGGTCAGTGAGACGGTGTGGCAGTGGTCAGGGAGAGGGAGTGGCAGTGGTCAGGGAGAGGGAGTGGCAGTGGTCAGTGAGACGGTGTGGCAGTGGTCAGAGAGAGTGAGCGGCAGTGGTCAGAGAGAGGGAGCGGATGTGGTCAGAGAGAGGGTGTGGCAGTGGTCAGAGAGAGGGAGCGGCAGTGGTCAGAGAGAGGGAGCGGCAGTGGTCAGAGAGAGGGAGCGTCAGTGGTCAGGGAGAGGGAGCGTCAGTGGTCAGGGAGAGGGAGCGGCAGTGGTCAGTGAGAGGGTGTGGCAGTGGTCAGAGAGAGGGTTTGGCAGTGGTCAGAGAGAGGGAGTGGTAGTGGTCAGAGAAAGGGAGTGGCAGTGGTCAAAGAGAGGTTGTGGCAGTGGTCAGAGAGAGGGAGTGGTAGTGGTCAGAGAGAGGGAGTGGTCGTGGTCAGAGAGAGGGAGTGGTAGTGGTCAGAGAGAGGGAGTGGTAGTGGTCAGAGAGAGGGAGTGGTAGTGGTCAGAGAGAGGGAGCGGCAGTGGTCAGAGAGAGGGTGTGGCAGTGGTCAGAGAGAGGGAGCTGCAGTGGTCAGAGAGAGGGAGCTGCAGTGGTCAGAGAGAGGGAGCTGCAGTGGTCAGAGAGAGGGAGCGGCAGTGGTCAGAGAGATGGAGCGGCAGTGGTCAGAGAGAGGGAGCGGCAGTGGTCAGAGAGAGGGAGCGGCAGTGGTCAGAGAGAGGGAGCGGCAGTGGTCAGAGAAAGGGAGTGGCAGTGGTCAGAGAAAGGGAGTGGCAGTGGTCAGAGAAAGGGAGTGGCAGTGGTCAGAGAAAGGGAGTGGTCGTGGTCAGAGAGAGGGAGAGGCAGTGGTCAGAGAGAGGGAGTGGTCGTGGTCAGAGAGAGGGAGAGGCAGTGGTCAGAGAGAGGGAGCGGCAGTGGTCAGAGAGAGGGAGCGGCAGTGGTCAGGGAGAGGGAGCGGCAGTGGTCAGAGAGAGGGAGCGGCAGTGGTCAGTGAGAGGGTGTGGCAGTGGTCAGTGAGAGGGTGTGGCAGTGGTCAGAGAGAGGGTGTGGCAGTGGTCAGAGAGAGTGTGTGGCAGTGGTCAGAGAGAGGGAGCGGCAGTGGTCAGGGAGAGGGAGCGGCAGTGGTCAGTGAGAGGGTGTGGCAGTGGTCAGAGAGAGGGTGTGGCAGTGGTCAGAGAGAGGGAGTGGTAGTGGTCAGAGAGAGGGAGTGGCAGTGGTCAGAGAGAGGGAGTGGCAGTGGTCAGAGAGAGGGAGCGGCAGTGGTCAGAGAGGGGGAGCGGCAGTGGTCAGAGAGAGGGAGCGGTAGTGGTCAGAGAGAGGGAGCGGCAGTGGTCAGAGAAAGGGAGTGGCAGTGTTCAGAGAGAGATAGTGGCAGTGGTCAGAGAGAGGGAGTGGTCGTGGTCAGAGAGAGGGAGTGGTAGTGGTCAGAGAGAGGGAGAGGCAGTGGTCAGAGAGAGGGAGCGGCAGTGGTCAGAGAGAGGGAGCGGCAGTGGTCAGGGAGAGGGAGTGGCAGTGGTCAGTGAGAGGGTGTGGCAGTGGTCAGAGAGAGCGTGTGGCAGTGGTCAGAGAGAGTGTGTGGCAGTGGTCAGAGAGAGGGAGCGGCAGTGGTCAGTGAGAGGGAGCGGCAGTGGTCAGTGAGAGGGAGTGGCAGTGGTCAGAGAGAGGGAGTGGCAGTGGTCAGAGAGAGGGAGTGGCAGTGGTCAGAGAGAGGGAGTGGCAGTGGTCAGAGAGAGGGAGTGGCAGTGGTCAGAGAGAGGGAGTGGCAGTGGTCAGAGAGAGGGAGTGGCAGTGGTCAGAGAGAGGGAGTGGCAGTGGTCAGAGAGAGGGAGTGGCAGTGGTCAGAGAGGGGGAGTGGTAGTGGTCAGAGAGAGGGAGTGGTAGTGGTCAGAGAGAGGGAGTGGCAGTGGTCAGAGAGAGGGAGTGGCAGTGGTCAGAGAGAGGGAGCGGCAGTGGTCAGAGAGGGGATGTGGCTGTGGTCAAAGAGAGGGAGCGGCAGTGGTCAGAGAGGGGGAGCGGCAGTGGTCAGAGAGAGGGAGCGGTAGTGGTCAGAGAGAGGGAGTGGTAGTGGTCAGAGAGAGGGAGTCGCAGTGGTCAGAGAGAGGGAGCGGCAGTGGACAGAGAGAGGGAGTGGCAGTGGTCAGAGAAAGGGAGTGGCAGTGGTCAGAGAAAGGGAGTGGCAGTGGTCAGAGAAAGGGAGTGGCAGTGGTCAGAGAAAGGGAGTGGTCGTGGTCAGAGAGAGGGAGAGGCAGTGGTCAGAGAGAGGGAGTGGTCGTGGTCAGAGAGAGGGAGAGGCAGTGGTCAGAGAGAGGGAGCGGCAGTGGTCAGAGAGAGGGAGCGGCAGTGGTCAGGGAGAGGGAGCGGCAGTGGTCAGAGAGAGGGAGCGGCAGTGGTCAGGGAGAGGGAGCGGCAGTGGTCAGGGAGAGGTAGTGGCAGTGGTCAGTGAGAGGGTGTGGCAGTGGTCAGAGAGAGGGTGTGGCAGTGGTCAGAGAGAGTGTGTGGCAGTGGTCAGAGAGAGGGAGCGGCAGTGGTCAGGGAGAGGGAGCGGCAGTGGTCAGTGAGAGGGTGTGGCAGTGGTCAGAGAGAGGGTGTGGTAGTGGTCAGAGAGAGGGTGTGGTAGTGGTCAGAGAGAGGGAGTGGCAGTGGTCAGAGAGAGGGAGTGGCAGTGGTCAGAGAGAGGGAGCGGCAGTGGTCAGAGAGGGGGAGCGGCAGTGGTCAGAGAGAGGGAGCGGTAGTGGTCAGAGAGAGGGAGCGGCAGTGGTCAGAGAAAGGGAGTGGCAGTGGTCAGAGAGAGGGAGCGGCAGTGGTCAAAGAGAGGGAGAGGCAGTGGTCAGAGAGAGGGAGTGGTCGTGGTCAGAGAGAGGGAGTGGTAGTGGTCAGAGAGAGGGAGAGGCAGTGGTCAGAGAGAGGGAGCGGCAGTGGTCAGAGAGAGGGAGTGGCAGTGGTCAGGGAGAGGGAGTGGCAGTGGTCAGTGAGAGGGTGTGGCAGTGGTCAGAGAGTGCGTGTGGCAGTGGTCAGAGAGAGTGTGTGGCAGTGGTCAGAGAGAGGGAGCGGCAGTGGTCAGGGAGAGGGAGCGGCAGTGGTCAGTGAGAGGGAGTGGCAGTCGTCAGAGAGAGGGAGTGGCAGTGGTCAGAGAGAGGGAGTGGCAGTGGTCAGAGGGAGGGAGTGGCAGTGGTCAGAGAGAGGGAGTGGCAGTGGTCAGAGAGAGGGAGTGGCAGTGGTCAGAGAGAGGGAGTGGCAGTGGTCAGAGAGAGGGAGTGGCAGTGGTCAGAGAGGGGGAGTGGTAGTGGTCAGAGAGAGGGAGTGGTAGTGGTCAGAGAGAGGGAGTGGCAGTGGTCAGAGAGAGGGAGTGGCAGTGGTCAGAGAGAGGGAGTGGCAGTGGTCAGAGAGAGGGAGCGGCAGTGGTCAGAGAGGGGATGTGGCTGTGGTCAAAGAGAGGGAGCGGCAGTGGTCAGAGAGGGGGAGCGGCAGTGGTCAGAGAGAGGGAGTGGTAGTGGTCAGAGAGAGGGAATGGCAGTGGTCAGAGAAAGGGAGTGGCAGTGGTCAGAGAGAGGGAGTGGTAGTGGTCAGAGAGAGGGAGTGGTAGTGGTCAGAGAGAGGGAATGGCAGTGGTCAGAGAAAGGGAGTGGCAGTGGTCAGAGAGAGAGGGAGAGGCAGTGGTCAGAGAGAGAGGGAGAGGCAGTGGTCAGAGAGAGGGAGCGGCAGTGGTCAGTGAGCGGGAGCGGCAGTGGTCAGAGAGAGGCAGAGGCAGTGGTCAGAGAGAGGGAGCGGCAGTGGTCAGTGAGAGGGTGCGGCAGTGGTCAGAGCGAGGGAGCGGCAGTGGTCAGAGAGAGGGAGTGGCAGTGGTAAAAGAAATGTAACAGTTCCTGAAAGTCACATGGATTCTGGGTGGACAGTAACCTTCAATCGATGTGCAGGAAATGGGTCCTGGACTCATTCCAACATGGATTGGCCAAAGAGAAGAAGCAAGGAACATGAGGCGGACAGAGGGATGGAGCAAGGCCCCGAGTCATCCAGAGTGGGAGCAGTGAAGTGCAGGGTCTGGGGGCAAGGTTCGGATTTGAGAGGCTCCCTAATGAGTACAAGGCCAAAACCAACAGCAAAGGCACCAAGTTTAGTCTCTGGCGACCATGTGACCTATAACTGTCATGCAGTTACAATGGATGATGAGATACCAAACTGACATACAGAGCAGACAGAATAAACAAATATGTTAATATATATGCGAGAAAGATATATCAACAGATTATATTTTTTGCATTTTGTTGACCAAGTGGGGAAAATCAGAGAATCAGTTTCCTCTCATGTATCTCTTATTGATCACATTTAAAACAACAATAGCACAGCTCAAGGAGCAGGTTGTCTCTCTTCCCTCTGCAGCAATGATGATGCGGGGCACAGAAAGGCTGGGAAAAGGGAATAGGAAGAAAAATTAAAAATAACGCCACCAAATATATACTTATAAAGACTACATCCCTACACAGATGCTGCTGGGGGTACTTACCACTTTGGGAGGTGAAAATAATTGTTAATTCCCTGTTAGAATTTTGTGAATATAGTAAATAACCATGATCAGTATTTGAAATATTTAAAATTATTTAATATTATATCCACTAGGTGGCAGCCTCCTGTATCCAAATATGTGGTAGACTTTGCACTTCGAGTGCTGTTATATAGTTTTAACATCATAGTGTGGAGATTTAAAAATAATTTCCAATACATAAAAACTGATTCTCTCAAAATCCTGCAATGGTTTGATGAAGAGCAGCAGCAGGAAAGTTCTCGTTCATGCAGTGTGTCAAATGCTGATAATAGAATTGTGTATGCTCTTGCACTCTTGGATTTTCCAGATCCAAAGTTTTGGTTTGGATTTATGTTTCTACAGTGTGGAACGGTGATCGCACTCTTTTTCAAAGGTTTTTTTTCTCCATTCCTTATCTTGTATAGAATCTCTGATTATCAAGCACGGTGGGAGTTTGTATTGTTGTATAAGTTGTGAGTCTAAGCCTCAGTAAATCTGAACTGGGGAAATTTGAACAAATTTGAACTTCAACCTATCTAGATGGAGTAACTTTGCATTTCACATCAACGAGCCAGGGAGAGAGTCTTACTCCTTCCAGAGGGATCTATCCAACTCATAGTGATGGTGGTACCAATCACACAGTGATATTAGATGTACAGGAGGATTGGCCTGGATTTTAAGTGTTCCCAACATTCTTCTGATGTGATGCCAAAAGAAGCTAACCATTGTAATTAACTATTACTGGAGTAAGAAAAAGTTTGGTAATATGTTTGTAATAATGGCATGAGTAAGAATTATTTTTCAAAGAAGGAAAGTCAACTTTTCTTTCCACTTTCCAAGTGGTTTGTTCGTGATAGTAACCATAATCTGCAATTGCTGGAAGGTCTTTTATGCAGGTTTGTGACTTTAGATATATCGGTGTATAAATGGGGCTTGAAAAGGAATTACTTTTGATTAATTTTAATCTTTTTGAGTTTTTTCAGTGTTTTCATATACTTAACTTTAATTATTTGCTTATTATTTGGTTGCCATTTTTATTGGAACATTTTTTAATGAATAGCGAGAGCAGCAATGTGTTAGCTAGTCATGTGGTACACTTCGTTAATGTTTTAAAAAACTGCTGGCATCCTTATTAAGTTAATTTACATTACATGTAGTCAGTGATTATATATAGTTTTTACAGATATTTTTCTTGGGTGCTACATCATTTCCAGGTAATTCGACCTCTTTTTATTTTACATTCATCAGAATTCCTGTTAAATAAATATTGTTAACTTTTTTGAATTACTTTCATAAGAACATAAGAAATGGGAGCAGGAGTAGACCATACAGCCAAATATTCACGACACTCTGAGCGAAGAAATTCCTCCTCATCTCAGTCCTAAATGCCCAACCCCTTATCCTGAGACTATGACCCCTAGTTCTAGACTCTCCAGCCAGGGAAAACATCCCCTCAGTATCTACCCTGTCAAGCCCACTAAGAATTGTATACATTTCAATGAGATAACCTCTCATTCTTCTGAACTACAGAGAATATAGGCCCATTCTACTCAATCTCTCCTCATAGGACAACCCTCTCATCCCCGGAATCAATCTAATGAAGCTTCATTGCACCCCCTCTAAGGCAAGTATATCCTTCCTTAGGTAAGGAGATCAAAACTGTACACTGTACTGCAGGTGTGGTCTCACCAGAGCCTTATATAATTGCAGCAAGACCTCCTTACTCTTATACTCCAACCCCCTTGCAATAAAGACTAACATACCATTTGCCTTCCTAGTTGCTTGCTGTACCTGCTTGTTAACTTTCTGTAATTTATGTACAAGGACACCCAAATCCCTCTACCAACATTTCTTAGTCTCTCTCCTTTTAAAAAATATTCTGCTTTTCTATTCTTCCTACCAAAGTGGATAATTTCACATTTCCCCACATTATACTCCATCTGCCACCTTCTCGCCCACTCACTTAACCTGACTATATCCCTTTGCAGCCTCTTTGTGTCCTCCTCACAGCTTACTTTCCCACCTAGCTTTGTATCATCAGCAAACTTGAATACATTACACTCAGTCCCTTCATCTAAGTCATTGATATATACTGCAAATAGCTGAGGCCCATGCACTGATCCTTGTGGCACCCCACTAGTTACAACCTGCCAACTGGAAAATGACCGATTTATTCCTACTCTCTGTTTTTTGTCCGTTAACCAATCCTCAATCCATGCTAATATATTACCCCCAATCCCATGAGTCCAAATCTTGTGTAACAATTTCTTGTGTGGCACCATATCGAATGCCTTTTTAAAAATCCAAATATATTACATCCACTGGTTCCCTCTTATCTATCCTGCTAGTTACATCCTCAAAAAACTCTAATAGATTTGTCAAACACGATTTCCCTTTCATAAAACCGTGTTGACTCTGCCTAATCATATTATGAATTTCTAAGTGCCCTGTTACTATACCCTTAATAATAGATTCTAGCAATTTCCCTACTAATGTTGTCAGACTAACTGGGCTATAGTTCCGTTTTCTCTCTTCTTCCTTTCTTGAATGGGGGGGTTACATTTGCTACCTACCAATCCCTAGATTCTAGAACTGTCAAACATGATTTCCCTTTCATAAAACCGTGTTGACTCTGCCTAATCATATTATGAATTTCTAAGTGCCATCAGGTCCAGGGGATTTGTTGTTTTTTAGTTCCATTAATTTCTCCCGTACATTTTCTTTACTATTCTTAATTACTTTAAGCTCCTCACTCTTATTAGTCCCTTGGTTCCCCACTATTTCCAGTAAGTTTTTTCTTATTTCCTTATTCCCCATTATATTTTCTCCCGTCTCAGCCACTAAGGAACCCACGTTTACTTTCGCTGATCTCTTCCTTTTTATGTACTTGTAGAAGGTCTTACAATCTGTTTTTATATTTCTTGCTAATTTACTCTCATATTCAATTTTCTCCCTCTATATCAATTTCTTGGTTATCCTTTGCTGATTTCTAAAACCCTCCCAATCCTTAGGCTTGCTACTCTTTTTGGCAACATTGTAAGCCTTTTCTTTTAATCTAATACTATCCTTAACTTCTCTAGATAGCCACGGTCGGATCATATTTCCTGTGGAGACTTCATTCCTCAAGGGAATGTATATTCATTGAGAATTATGAATTATTTCTTTAAATGGTCACCATTGCTTATCTACTGTTATATCTTTTAATCTAATTTCCCAATCTACCTTAGCCAACTCACCCCTCATACCTACGTAATTGGTTTTGATAAAATTTAAGACCCTAGTTCCGGACTTAACTACATCACTCTCAAACTCAAAATGAAATTCTATCATATTATGATCATTCTGTCCCCAGAAGTTCCTTAACTATAAGAATACTAATTAACACTGTCTCGTTACACAATATTAGAGCTAAAATAGCATGTTCTCTAGTTGGTTCCTCGACATATTGTTCTAGAAAACTGTCTTGAATGAATTCCATGAACTTGCTCTCCAAACTACTTTTGCCAATTTGGTTTGCCCAGTCTATATGAAAATTAAAGTCCTCCATGATTATTACATTACCCTTGATACATGCTCCTCTAATTTCCTGATTTATACTCTATCGAACACTATAACTACTGTTAGGGGGTCTGTAAACTACTCCCACCAGTGTTTTCTGCCCCTTGTTATTTCTTAGCTCCACCCATACTGATTCTACATCCCAATTTTTTGGGCTAATATCCTTTCTCAATAATGCCTTTATCTCAGCCACTCCTTTTCCATTTTGCCTATCTTTTCTAAAAGTCAAGTACACTGGAATATTTAGTTACCGACCTTGGTTACCCTGCAACCACATCTCAGGAATGGCTACTCGATCAAACCCATTTGTCTCTATTTGTACCATTAATTCATCTTTCTTGTTACGACTGCTTCGAGCATTTAGATATAAGGCCTTTAATTTTAACTTTTTCCTATTTTCCCCTGATGTGACCTTAGTCACTAATGCCGTATTACCTTTCCTAAACTTTCTGTCCTTTCCTGACACACTCTGCTTGTTTTTACTCAAATCGCTACTCTGCTCCACAGCCTTAACTTTTCTCTTTAGACTTATAAATTTACCCTTACCTGAACCCTCCCCCCCCCCCCCCCCACCATTAGTATAAAACCCTATCTACTGCCCTAGTTATTCGATTCACCAGGACACCGGTCCCAGCCCGGTTTAAGTGGAGCCCGTCCCAATGAAACAGCTCCCTCTTTCCCCAGTACTGGTGCCAGTGCCCCATGAATTGAAATCCCTGCTTCCCACACCACTCTTTCAGCCACGCATTTATCCATCTAACCTATTCCAATTTGCGCATGGTTCAGGTAGTAATCCAGAGATTATTACCTTTGAGGCTCTGTTTTTCAATTTGGACCCCAGCTCCTCAAACTCCCTTAGCGGAACCTCATTCCTAGTTCTACCTGTGTTGTGGGTTCCTATGTGAACCACGACACCTGGATCCTCCCCCTCATGCTCCATGTTCTTCTCCAGCTGCGAGGAGATGTCCTTAACCCTGGCACCGGGCAGGCAACACAGCCTTTGGGACTCCCGGTCGCGGCTGCAGAGATCAGCATCTATCGCCCTGACTATACTATCCCCTAACACTACCACATTCCTTTTCGCTCCCCCGACTTGAATGGCCTCCTGGACCATGATGCTGTGATCAATTTGCCTATCCTCCCTGCAGTCTTTGTTCTCATCCACACAGGTAGCAAGTACCTCGTACCTGTTGGACAAGGGCAAAGGCTAAGGCTCTTCCACCACTGCATCTGGGGTCTCCTTACCTGCCTGACTTGGAGTCATATCCTCCTGTCCCTGACCACTAACCAAATCTAAACCACTACCTAACCTAAGGGACAGGACGACCTCCTGGGTCAAGGTGTCCAGGTAACTCTCCCACTCCCTGATGCATCGCAATGTCTGAACCTCAGACGCCAGCCCAACAACTCTGAGCCGAAGTTCCTCGAGTGGCAGACATTTACTGCAGATGCGGTTGCCTAGGATCACGCTGCTCATCACAAACTCCCACATGCTGCAGTTACGGCACACCACCTGCACTGTCACCTCCATTTAACATTGTTTTATTTATTTGCTTAAAGTTGTTATGTGATTAGTTCATTTGGTTATTTTTAAAATTAATTTATCGAATTTAAGTTATTAATTTAATAAAGTATGAGCAAGTTAAACATTCCGAGTTTAAACCACTCCCCGAGCTGAGAGAGTAAAAAATGTATCACTCATCAACCAGTCACCAACCTGCTGTACTCAGATGTCACACTTTCAAAACTCTGCCTTTGCTTGAGTTGGTCTCAGCTTGACGTCCCCGCTCTGCTCTCGGTCACTGGTCCCTCTCCTTTATATGCCCGCTCTGCTCTCGGTCACTGGTCCCACTCCTTTATATCCCCGCTCTGCTCTCGGTCACTGGTCCCACTCCTTTATATCCCCGCTCTGCTCTCGGTCACTGGTCCCACTCCTTTATATCCCCGCTCTGCTCTCGGTCACTGGTCCCTCTCCTTAAAATCCCTGTCCTGCTCTCAGTCACTGGTCCCTCTCCTTTATATCCCCGCTCTGCTCTCGGTCACTGGTCCCTCTCCTTTATATCCCCGTCCTGCTCTCAGTCACTGGTCCCTCTCCATTATATCCCCGCTCTGCTCTCAGTCACTGGTCCCTCTCCTTTATATCCCTGTCCTGCTCTCGGTCACTGGTCCCACTCCTTTATATCCCTGTCCGGCTCTCGGTCACTGGTCTCACTCCTTTATATCCCCGCTCTGCTCTCGGTCACTGGTCCCACTCATTTATATCCCCGCTCTGCTCTCGGTCACTGGTCCCACTCCTTTATATCCCCGCTCTGCTCTCGGTCACTGGTCCCTCTCATTTATTTACCCACTCTGCTCTCGGTCACTGGTCCCTCTCCTTTATATCCCCACTCTGCTCTCGGTCACTGGTCCCTCTCCTTCATATCCCCACTCTGCTCTCGGTCACTGGTCCCTCTCCTTTATATCCCCACTCTGCTCTCGGTCACTGGTCCCACTCCTTTATATCCCCACTCTGCTCTCGGTCACTGGTCCCTCTCCTTTATATCCCCACTCTGCTCTCGGTCACTGGTCCCACTCCTTTATATCTCCGTCCTGCTCTCGGTCACTGGTCCCACTCCTTTATATCCCCGCCCTGCTCTCGGTCACTGGTCCCACTCCTTTATATCCCCGTCCTGCTCTCGGTCACTGGTCCCACTCCTTTATATCCCCGTCCTACTCTCGGTCACTGGTCCCACTCCTTTATATCCCCGCTCTGCTCTCGGTCACTGGTCCCACTCCTTTATATCCCCGCTCTGCTCTCGGTCACTGGTCCCTCTCCTTTATATCCCCGTCCTGCTCTCAGTCACTGGTCCCTCTCCTTTATATCCCCGCTCTGCTCTCGGTCACTGGTCCCTCTCCTTTATATCCCCGTCCTGCTCTCAGTCACTGGTCCCTCTCCTTTATATCCCCGCTCTGCTCTCGGTCACTGGTCCCTCTCCTTTATATCCCCGTCCTGCTCTCAGTCACTGGTCCCTCTCCTTTATATCCCTGTCCTGCTCTCGGTCACTGGTCCCACTCCTTCATATCCCTGTCCTGCTCTCGGTCACTGGTCCCACTCCTTTATATCCCTGTCCGGCTCTCGGTCACTGGTCTCACTCCTTTATATCCCCGCTCTGCTCTCGGTCACTGGTCCCACTCCTTTATATCCCCGCTCTGCTCTCGGTCACTGGTCCCTCTCCTTTATATCCCAACTCTGCTCTCGGTCACTGGTCCCTCTCCTTCATATCCCCACTCTGCTCTCGGTCACTGGTCCCTCTCCTTCATATCCCCACTCTGCTCTCGGTCACTGGTCCCTCTCCTTTGTATCCCCACTCTGCTCTCGGTCACTGGTCCCACTCCTTTATATTCCCAGTCTGCTCTCGGTCACTGGTCCCTCTCCTTTATATCCCCACTCTGCTCTCGGTCACTGGTCCCACTCCTTTATATCTCCGTCCTGCTCTCGGTCACTGGTCCCACTCCTTTATATCCCCGCCCTGCTCTCGGTCACTGGTCCCACTCCTTTATATCCCCGTCCAACTCTCGGTCACTGGTCCCATTCCTTTATATCCACACTCTGCTCTCGGTCACTGGTCCCACTCCTTTATATCCCCGCCCTGCTCTCAGTCACTGGTCCCACTCCTTTATATCCCCACTCTGCTCTCGGTCACTGGTCCCACTCCTTTATATCCCCACTCTGCTCTCCGTCACTGGTCCCACTCCTTTATATCCCCGCTCTGCTCTCGGTCACTGGTCCCTCTCCTTTATATCCCCGTCCTGCTCTCGGTCACTGGTCCCACTCCTTTATATCCCCGTCCTGCTCTCGGTCACTGGTCCCACTCCTTTATAACCCCACTCTGCTCTCGGTCACTGGTCCCACTCCTTTATATCCCCACTCTGCACTCCGTCACTGGTCCCTCTCCTTTATATCCCCGCTCTGCTCTCGATCACTGGTCCCACTCCTTTATATCCCCACTCTGCTCTCGGTCACCGATCCCAATCCTTTATATCCCCACTGTGCTCTCGGTCACTGGTCCCATTCCTTTATATCCCCACTCTGCTCTCTGTCACTGGTGCCATTCCTTTATATCCCCACTCTGCTCTCTGTCACTGGTTCCACTCCTTTATATCCCCACTCTGCTCTCTGTCACTGGTCCCATTCCTTTATATACCCACTCTGCTCTCTGTCACTGGTCCCATTCCTTCATATCCCCACTCTGCTCTCTGTCACTGGTCCCATTCCTTTATATCCCCACTCTGCTTTCTGTCACTGGTCCCACTCCTTTATATCCCCACTCTGCTCTCTGTCACTGGTCCCTCTCCTTTATATCCCCGCTCTGCTCTCGATCACTGGTCCCACTCCTTTATATCTTCGTCCTGCTCTCCGTCACTGGTCCCACTCCTTTATATCCCCACTGTGCTCTCGGTCACTGGTCCCATTCCTTTATATCCCCACTCTGCTCTCGGTCACTGGTCCCACTCCTTTATATCCCCACTCTGCTCTCGGTCACCGATCCCACTCCTTTATATCCCCACTCTGCTCTCGGTCACTGGTCCCACTCCTTTATATCCCGACTGTGCTCTCGGTCACTGGTCCCTCTCCTTTATATCTTCGTCCTGCTCTCCGTCACTGGTCCCACTCCTTTATATCCCCACTGTGCTCTCGGTCACTGGTCCCTCTCCTTTATATCTTCGTCCTGCTCTCCGTCACTGGTCCCTCTCCTTCATATCCCCGCTCTGCTCTCCGTCACTGGTCCCACTCCTAAATATCCCCGCTCCGCTCTCGATAACTGGTCACTCTCCTTTATATCCCCGTCCTGCTCTCGGTCACTGGTCCCTCTCCTTTATATCCCCGTCCTGCTCTCTATCACTGGTCCCACTCCTTTACATCCCCGCTCTGCTCTCGGTCACTGGTCCCTCTCATTTATATCCCCGTCCTGCTCGCTAACACTGGTCCCACTCCTTTATATCCCCACTCTGCTCTCGGTCACTGGTCCCAATCCTTTATATCCCCACTCTGCTCTCGGTCACTGGTCCCTCCTTTATATCCCCGTCCTGCTCTCAATCACTGGTCCCTCTCCTTTATATCCCCACTCTGCTCTCGGTCACTGGTCCCTCTCCTTTATATCCCCGCTCTGCACTCGGTCACTGGTCCCACTCCTTTATATCCCCGCTCTGCTCTCGGTCACTGGTCCCTCTCCTTTATATCCCCACTCTGCTCTCGGTCACTGGTCTCACTCCTTTATATCCCCGTCCCGCTCTCAATCACTGGTCCCACTCCTTTATATCCCCGCTCTGCTCTCGGTCACTGGTCCCTCTCCTTTATATCCCCACTCTGCTCTCAGTCACTGGTCCCTCTCCTTTATATCCCCGTCCTGCTCTCAATCACTGGTCCCACTCCTTTATATCCCCGCTCTGCTCTCGGTCACTGGTCCCTCTCCTTTCTATCCCCGTCCTGCTCTCAGTCACTGGTCCCTCTCCTTTATATCCCCGTCCTGCTCTCAATCACTGGTCCCACTCCTTTATATCCCCGCTCTGCTCTCAGTCACTGGTTCCACTCCTTTATATCCCCGCTCTGCTCTCGATCACTGGTCCCTCTCCTTTATATCTTCGTCCTGCTTTCCGTCACTGGTCCCACTCCTTTATATCCCGACTCTGCTCTCGGTCACTGGTCCCTCTCCTTTATATCCCCGTCCTGCTCTCGGTCACTGGTCCCTCTCCTTTATATCCCCGTCCTGCTCTCGGTCACTGGTCCCTCTCCTTTATATCCCCACTCTGCTCTCCGTCACTGGTCCCTCTCCTTTATGTCCCCACTCTGCTCTCGATTACTGGTCTCACTCCTTTATATCCCGACTCTGCTCTCTGTCACTGGTCCCTCTCCTTTATATCCCCGCTCTGCTCTCGATCACTGGTCCCACTCCTTTATATCTTCGTCCTGCTCTCCGTCACTGGTCCCACTCCTTTATATCCCCACTGTGCTCTCGGTCACTGGTCCCATTCCTTTATATCCCCACTCTGCTCTCGGTCACTGGTCCCACTCCTTTATATCCCCACTCTGCTCTCGGTCACCGATCCCACTCCTTTATATCCCCACTCTGCTCTCGGTCACTGGTCCCACTCCTTTATATCCCGACTGTGCTCTCGGTCACTGGTCCCTCTCCTTTATATCTTCGTCCTGCTCTCCGTCACTGGTCCCACTCCTTTATATCCCCACTGTGCTCTCGGTCACTGGTCCCTCTCCTTTATATCTTCGTCCTGCTCTCCGTCACTGGTCCCTCTCCTTCATATCCCCGCTCTGCTCTCCGTCACTGGTCCCACTCCTAAATATCCCCGCTCCGCTCTCGATAACTGGTCACTCTACTTTATATCCCCGTCCTGCTCTCGGTCACTGGTCCCTCTCCTTTATATCCCCGTCCTGCTCTCTATCACTGGTCCCACTCCTTTACATCCCCGCTCTGCTCTCGGTCACTGGTCCCTCTCATTTATATCCCCGTCCTGCTCGCTAACACTGGTCCCACTCCTTTATATCCCCACTCTGCTCTCGGTCACTGGTCCCAATCCTTTATATCCCCACTCTGCTCTCGGTCACTGGTCCCTCCTTTATATCCCCGTCCTGCTCTCAATCACTGGTCCCTCTCCTTTATATCCCCACTCTGCTCTCGGTCACTGGTCCCTCTCCTTTATATCCCCGCTCTGCACTCGGTCACTGGTCCCACTCCTTTATATCCCCGCTCTGCTCTCGGTCACTGGTCCCTCTCCTTTATATCCCCACTCTGCTCTCGGTCACTGGTCTCACTCCTTTATATCCCCGTCCCGCTCTCAATCACTGGTCCCACTCCTTTATATCCCCGCTCTGCTCTCGGTCACTGGTCCCTCTCCTTTATATCCCCACTCTGCTCTCAGTCACTGGTCCCTCTCCTTTATATCCCCGTCCTGCTCTCAATCACTGGTCCCACTCCTTTATATCCCCGCTCTGCTCTCGGTCACTGGTCCCTCTCCTTTCTATCCCCGTCCTGCTCTCAGTCACTGGTCCCTCTCCTTTATATCCCCGTCCTGCTCTCAATCACTGGTCCCACTCCTTTATATCCCCGCTCTGCTCTCAGTCACTGGTTCCACTCCTTTATATCCCCGCTCTGCTCTCGATCACTGGTCCCTCTCCTTTATATCTTCGTCCTGCTTTCCGTCACTGGTCCCACTCCTTTATATCCCGACTCTGCTCTCGGTCACTGGTCCCTCTCCTTTATATCCCCGTCCTGCTCTCAATCACTGGTCCCTCTCATTTATATCCCCGCTCTGCTCTCGATCACTGGTCCCTCTCCTTTATATCCCCGTCCTGCTCTCGGTCACTGGTCCCTCTCCTTTATATCCCCGTCCTGCACTCGGTCACTGGTCCCTCTCCTTTATATCCCCGTCCTGCTCTCGGTCACTGGTCCCTCTCCTTTATATCCCCGTCCTGCTCTCGGTCACTGGTCCCTCTCCTTTATATCCCCGCTCTGCTCTCGATCACTGGTCCCACTCCTTTATATCTTCGTCCTGCTCTCCGTCACTGGTCCCACTCCTTTATATCCCCACTGTGCTCTCGGTCACTGGTCCCATTCCTTTATATCCCCACTCTGCTCTCGGTCACTGGTCCCACTCCTTTATATCCCCACTCTGCTCTCGGTCACCGATCCCACTCCTTTATATCCCCACTCTGCTCTCGGTCACTGGTCCCACTCCTTTATATCCCGACTGTGCTCTCGGTCACTGGTCCCTCTCCTTTATATCTTCGTCCTGCTCTCCGTCACTGGTCCCACTCCTTTATATCCCCACTGTGCTCTCGGTCACTGGTCCCTCTCCTTTATATCTTCGTCCTGCTCTCCGTCACTGGTCCCTCTCCTTCATATCCCCGCTCTGCTCTCCGTCACTGGTCCCACTCCTAAATATCCCCGCTCCGCTCTCGATAACTGGTCACTCTCCTTTATATCCCCGTCCTGCTCTCGGTCACTGGTCCCTCTCCTTTATATCCCCGTCCTGCTCTCTATCACTGGTCCCACTCCTTTACATCCCCGCTCTGCTCTCGGTCACTGGTCCCTCTCATTTATATCCCCGTCCTGCTCGCTAACACTGGTCCCACTCCTTTATATCCCCACTCTGCTCTCGGTCACTGGTCCCAATCCTTTATATCCCCACTCTGCTCTCGGTCACTGGTCCCTCCTTTATATCCCCGTCCTGCTCTCAATCACTGGTCCCTCTCCTTTATATCCCCACTCTGCTCTCGGTCACTGGTCCCTCTCCTTTATATCCCCGCTCTGCACTCGGTCACTGGTCCCACTCCTTTATATCCCCGCTCTGCTCTCGGTCACTGGTCCCTCTCCTTTATATCCCCACTCTGCTCTCGGTCACTGGTCTCACTCCTTTATATCCCCGTCCCGCTCTCAATCACTGGTCCCACTCCTTTATATCCCCGCTCTGCTCTCGGTCACTGGTCCCTCTCCTTTATATCCCCACTCTGCTCTCAGTCACTGGTCCCTCTCCTTTATATCCCCGTCCTGCTCTCAATCACTGGTCCCACTCCTTTATATCCCCGCTCTGCTCTCGGTCACTGGTCCCTCTCCTTTCTATCCCCGTCCTGCTCTCAGTCACTGGTCCCTCTCCTTTATATCCCCGTCCTGCTCTCAATCACTGGTCCCACTCCTTTATATCCCCGCTCTGCTCTCAGTCACTGGTTCCACTCCTTTATATCCCCGCTCTGCTCTCGATCACTGGTCCCTCTCCTTTATATCTTCGTCCTGCTTTCCGTCACTGGTCCCACTCCTTTATATCCCGACTCTGCTCTCGGTCACTGGTCCCTCTCCTTTATATCCCCGTCCTGCTCTCAATCACTGGTCCCTCTCATTTATATCCCCGCTCTGCTCTCGGTCACTGGTCCCTCTCCTTTATATCCCCGCTCTGCTCTCGATCACTGGTCCCTCTCCTTTATATCCCCGTCCTGCTCTCGGTCACTGGTCCCTCTCCTTTATATCCCCGTCCTGCACTCGGTCACTGGTCCCTCTCCTTTATATCCCCGTCCTGCTCTCGGTCACTGGTCCCTCTCCTTTATATCCCCGTCCTGCTCTCGGTCACTGGTCCCTCTCCTTTATATCCACACTCTGCTCTCGGTCACCGGTCCCACTCTTTTATATCCACACTCTGCTCTCGGTCACTGGTCCCTCTCCTTCATATCCCCACTCTGCTCTCGGTCACTGGTCCCACTCCTTCATATACCCACTCTGCTCTCGGTCACTGGTCCCTCTCCTTTATATCCCCGCTCTGCTCTCGGTCACTGGTCCCACTCCTTTATATCCCCGCTCTGCTCTCGGTCACTGGTCCCACTCCTTTATATCCCCGCTCTGCACTCGGTCACTGGTCCCACTCCTTTATATCCCCGCTCTGCTCTCGGTCACTGGTCCCTCTCCTATATATCCCCACTCTGCTCTCGGTCACTGGTCTCACTCCTTTATATCCCCGTCCCGCTCTCAATCACTGGTCCCACTCCTTTATATCCCCGCTCTGCTCTCGGTCACTGGTCCCTCTCCTTTATATACCCACTCTGCTCTCAGTCACTGGTCCCTCTCCTTTATATCCCCGTCCTGCTCTCAATCACTGGTCTCACTCCTTTGTATCCCCGCTCTGCTCTCGGTCACTGGTCCCTCTCCTTTCTATCCCCGTCCTGCTCTCAGTCACTGGTCCCTCTCCTTTGTATCCCCGTCCTGCTCTCAATCACTGGTCCCAATCCTTTATATCCCCGCTCTGCTCTCAGTCACTGGTTCCACTCCTTTATATCCCCGCTCTGCTCTCGATCACTGGTCCCTCTCCTTTATATCTTCGTCATGCTTTCCGTCACTGGTCCCACTCCTTTATATCCCGACTCTGCTCTCGGTCACTGGTCCCTCTCCTTTATATCCCCGTCCTGCTCTCAATCACTGGTCCCTCTCATTTATATCCCCGCTCTGCTCTCGGTCACTGGTCCCTCTCCTTTATATCCCCGCTCTGCTCTCGATCACTGGTGCCTCTCCTTTATATCCCCGTCCTGCTCTCGGTCACTGGTCCCTCTCCTTTATATCCCCGTCCTGCACTCGGTCACTGGTCCCTCTCCTTTATATCCCCGTCCTGCTCTCGGTCACTGGTCCCTCTCCTTTATATCCCCGTCCTGCTCTCGGTCACTGGTCCCTCTCCTTTATATCCACACTCTGCTCTCGGTCACTGGTCCCTCTCCTTCATATCCCCACTCTGCTCTCGGTCACTGGTCCCACTCCTTCTTATACCCACTCTGCTCTCGGTCACTGGTCCCTCTCCTTTATATCCCCACTCTGCTCTCGGTCACTGGTCCCACTCCTTTATATCCCCACTCTGCTCTCGGTCACTGGTCCCACTCCTTTATATCCCCACTCTGCTCTCGGTCACTGGTCCCCCTCCTTTATATCCCCGCTCTGCACTCGATCACTGGTCCCTCTCCTTTATATCTTCGTCCTGCTCTCCGTCACTGGTCCCAATCCTTTATATCCCCGCTCTGCTCTCGGTCACTGGTCCCACTCCTTTATATCCCCGCCCTGCTCTCGGTCACTGGTCCCACTCCTTTATATCCCCACCCTGCTCTCGGTCACTGGTCCCACTCCTTTATATCCCCGTCCTACACTCGGTCACTGGTCCCCCTCATTTATATCCCCACTCTGCTCTCGATCACTGGTCTCTCTCCTTTATATCTTCGTCCTGCTCTCGGTCACTGGTCCCTCTCCTTTATATCCCTGCTCTGCTCTCGGACTCTGGTCCCACTCCTTTATATCCCCGTCCTGCTCTCGGTCACTGGTCCCTCTCCTTTATATCCCCGCTCGGCTCTCAGTTACTGGTCCCACTCCTTTATATCCCCGCTCTGCTCTCAGTCATTGGTCCCACTCCTTTATATCCCCACTCTGCTCTCGGTCACTGGTCCCACTCCTTTATATCCCCACCCTGCTCTCCGTCACTGGTCCCACTCCTTTATATCCCCGCTCTGCTCTCGGTCACTGGTCCCTCTCCTTTATATCCCCGTCCTGCTCTCGGTCACTGGTCCCACTCCTTTATATCCCCGTCCTGCTCTCGGTCACTGGTCCCACTCCTTTATAACCCCACTCTGCTCTCGGTCACTGGTCCCACTCCTTTATATCCCCACTCTGCTCTCCGTCACTGGTCCCTCTCCTTTATATCCCCGCTCTGCTCTCGATCACTGGTCCCACTCCTTTATATCCCCACTCTGCTCTCGGTCACCGATCCCACTCCTTTATATCCCCACTGTGCTCTCGGTCACTGGTCCCATTCCTTTATATCCCCACTCTGCTCTCTGTCACTGGTCCCACTCCTTTATATCCCCACTCTGCTCTCTGTCACTGGTCCCATTCCTTTATATCCCCACTCTGCTCTCTGTCACTGGTCCCATTCCTTCATATCCCCACTCTGCTCTCTGTCACTGGTCCCATTCCTTTATATCTCCACTCTGCTCTCTGTCACTGGTCCCACTCCTTTATATCCCCACTCTGCTCTCTGTCACTGGTCCCTCTCCTTTATATCCCCGCTCTGCTCTCGATCACTGGTCCCACTCCTTTATATCTTCGTCCTGCTCTCCGTCACTGGTCCCACTCCTTTATATCCCCACTGTGCTCTCGGTCACTGGTCCCATTCCTTTATATCCCCACTCTGCTCTCGGTCACTGGTCCCACTCCTTTATATCCCCACTCTGCTCTCGGTCACCGATCCCACTCCTTTATATCCCCACTCTGCTCTCGGTCACTGGTCCCACTCCTTTATATCCCGACTGTGCTCTCGGTCACTGGTCCCTCTCCTTTATATCTTCGTCCTGCTCTCCGTCACTGGTCCCACTCCTTTATATCCCCACTGTGCTCTCGGTCACTGGTCCCTCTCCTTTATATCTTCGTCCTGCTCTCCGTCACTGGTCCCTCTCCTTTATATCCCCGCTCTGCTCTCCGTCACTGGTCCCACTCCTAAATATCCCCGCTCCGCTCTCGATCACTGGTCACTCTCCTTTATATCCCCGTCCTGCTCTCGGTCACTGGTCCCTCTCCTTTATATCCCCGTCCTGCTCTCTATCACTGGTCCCACTCCTTTACATCCCCGCTCTGCTCTCGGTCACTGGTCCCTCTCATTTATATCCCCGTCCTGCTCGCTAACACTGGTCCCACTCCTTTATATCCCCACTCTGCTCTCGGTCACTGGTCCCAATCCTTTATATCCCCACTCTGCTCTCGGTCACTGGTCCCTCCTTTATATCCCCGTCCTGCTCTCAATCACTGGTCCCACTCCTTTATATCCCCGCTCTGCTCTCGATCACTGGTCCCTCTCCTTTATATCCCCGCTCTGCTCTCGATCACTGGTCCCTCTCCTTTATATCTTCGTCCTGCTCTCAATCACTGGTCCCTCTCATTTATATCCCCGCTCTGCTCTCAGTCACTGGTCCCTCTCCTTTATATCCCCGCTCTGCTCTCGATCACTGGTCCCTCTCCTTTATATCCCCGTCCTGCTCTCGGTCACTGGTCCCTCTCCTTTATATCGCCGTCCTGCACTCGGTCACTGGTCCCTCTCCTTTATATCCCCGTCCTGCTCTCCGTCACTGGTCCCTCTCCTTTATATCCCCGTCCTGCTCTCGGTCACTGGTCCCTCTCCTTTATATCCACACTCTACTCTCGGTCACCGGTCCCACTCTTTTATATCCACACTCTGCTCTCGGTCACTGGTCCCTCTCCTTTATATCCCCGTCCTGCTCTCGGTCACTGGTCCCACTCCTTTATATCCCCGCTCTGCTCTCGGTCACTGGTCCCACTCCTTTATATCCCCGCTCTGCACTCGGTCACTGGTCCCACTCCTTTATATCCCCGCTCTGCTCTCGGTCACTGGTCCCTCTCCTTTATATCCCCACTCTGCTCTCGGTCACTGGTCTCACTCCTTTATATCCCCGTCCCGCTCTCAATCACTGGTCCCACTCCTTTATATCCCCGCTCTGCTCTCGGTCACTGGTCCCACTCCTTTATATCCCCACTCTGCTCTCAGTCACTGGTCCCTCTCCTTTATATCCCCGCTCTGCTCTCGGTCACTGGTCCCTCTCCTTTATATCCCCGTCCTGCTCTCAATCACTGGTCCCACTCCTTTATATCCCCGCTCTGCTCTCGGTCACTGGTCCCTCTCCTTTCTATCCCCGTCCTGCTCTCAGTCACTGGTCCCTCTCCTTTATATCCCCGTCCTGCTCTCAATCACTGGTCCCACTCCTTTATATCCCCGCTCTGCTCTCAGTCACTGGTTCCACTCCTTTATATCCCCGCTCTGCTCTCGATCACTGGTCCCTCTCCTTTATATCTTCGTCCTGCTTTCCGTCACTGGTCCCACTCCTTTATATCCCGACTCTGCTCTCGGTCACTGGTCCCTCTCCTTTATATCCCCGCTCTGCTCTCGGTCACTGGTCCCTCTCCTTTATATCCCCGCTCGGCTCTCGATCACTGGTCCCTCTCCTTTATATCCCCGTCCTGCTCTCGGTCACTGGTCCCTCTCCTTTATATCCCCGTCCTGCACTCGGTCACTGGTCCCTCTCCTTTATATGCCCGTCCTGCTCTCGGTCACTGGTCCCTCTCCTTTATATCCCCGTCCTGCTCTCGGTCACTGGTCCCTCTCTTTTTTATCCACACTCTGCTCTCGGTCACCGGTCCCACTCTTTTATATCCACACTCTGCTCTCGGTCACTGGTCCCTCTCTTTTATATCCACACTCTGCTCTCGGTCACTGGTCCCTCTCCTTCATATCCCCACTCTGCTCTCGGTCACTGGTCCCACTCCTTCATATACCCACTCTGCTCTCGGTCACTGGTCCCTCTCCTTTATATCCCCACTCTGCTCTCGGTCACTGGTCCCACTCCTTTATATCCCCACTCTGCTCTCGGTCACTGGTCCCACTCCTTTATATCCCCACTCTGCTCTCGGTCACTGGTCCCCCTCCTTTATATCCCCGCTCTGCACTCGATCACTGGTCCCTCTCCTTTATATCTTCGTCCTGCTCTCCGTCACTGGTCCCTCTCCTTCATATCCCCGCTCTGCTCTCCGTCACTGGTCCCACTCCTAAATATCCCCGCTCCGCTCTCGATAACTGGTCACTCTCCTTTATATCCCCGTCCTGCTCTCGGTCACTGGTCCCTCTCCTTTATATCCCCGTCCTGCTCTCTATCACTGGTCCCACTCCTTTACATCCCCGCTCTGCTCTCGGTCACTGGTCCCTCTCATTTATATCCCCGTCCTGCTCGCTAACACTGGTCCCACTCCTTTATATCCCCACTCTGCTCTCGGTCACTGGTCCCAATCCTTTATATCCCCACTCTGCTCTCGGTCACTGGTCCCTCCTTTATATCCCCGTCCTGCTCTCAATCACTGGTCCCTCTCCTTTATATCCCCACTCTGCTCTCGGTCACTGGTCCCTCTCCTTTATATCCCCGCTCTGCACTCGGTCACTGGTCCCACTCCTTTATATCCCCGCTCTGCTCTCGGTCACTGGTCCCTCTCCTTTATATCCCCACTCTGCTCTCGGTCACTGGTCTCACTCCTTTATATCCCCGTCCCGCTCTCAATCACTGGTCCCACTCCTTTATATCCCCGCTCTGCTCTCGGTCACTGGTCCCTCTCCTTTATATCCCCACTCTGCTCTCAGTCACTGGTCCCTCTCCTTTATATCCCCGTCCTGCTCTCAATCACTGGTCCCACTCCTTTATATCCCCGCTCTGCTCTCGGTCACTGGTCCCTCTCCTTTCTATCCCCGTCCTGCTCTCAGTCACTGGTCCCTCTCCTTTATATCCCCGTCCTGCTCTCAATCACTGGTCCCACTCCTTTATATCCCCGCTCTGCTCTCAGTCACTGGTTCCACTCCTTTATATCCCCGCTCTGCTCTCGATCACTGGTCCCTCTCCTTTATATCTTCGTCCTGCTTTCCGTCACTGGTCCCACTCCTTTATATCCCGACTCTGCTCTCGGTCACTGGTCCCTCTCCTTTATATCCCCGTCCTGCTCTCAATCACTGGTCCCTCTCATTTATATCCCCGCTCTGCTCTCGGTCACTGGTCCCTCTCCTTTATATCCCCGCTCTGCTCTCGATCACTGGTCCCTCTCCTTTATATCCCCGTCCTGCTCTCGGTCACTGGTCCCTCTCCTTTATATCCCCGTCCTGCACTCGGTCACTGGTCCCTCTCCTTTATATCCCCGTCCTGCTCTCGGTCACTGGTCCCTCTCCTTTATATCCCCGTCCTGCTCTCGGTCACTGGTCCCTCTCCTTTATATCCACACTCTGCTCTCGGTCACCGGTCCCACTCTTTTATATCCACACTCTGCTCTCGGTCACTGGTCCCTCTCCTTCATATCCCCACTCTGCTCTCGGTCACTGGTCCCACTCCTTCATATACCCACTCTGCTCTCGGTCACTGGTCCCTCTCCTTTATATCCCCGCTCTGCTCTCGGTCACTGGTCCCACTCCTTTATATCCCCGCTCTGCTCTCGGTCACTGGTCCCACTCCTTTATATCCCCGCTCTGCACTCGGTCACTGGTCCCACTCCTTTATATCCCCGCTCTGCTCTCGGTCACTGGTCCCTCTCCTATATATCCCCACTCTGCTCTCGGTCACTGGTCTCACTCCTTTATATCCCCGTCCCGCTCTCAATCACTGGTCCCACTCCTTTATATCCCCGCTCTGCTCTCGGTCACTGGTCCCTCTCCTTTATATACCCACTCTGCTCTCAGTCACTGGTCCCTCTCCTTTATATCCCCGTCCTGCTCTCAATCACTGGTCCCACTCCTTTGTATCCCCGCTCTGCTCTCGGTCACTGGTCCCTCTCCTTTCTATCCCCGTCCTGCTCTCAGTCACTGGTCCCTCTCCTTTGTATCCCCGTCCTGCTCTCAATCACTGGTCCCAATCCTTTATATCCCCGCTCTGCTCTCAGTCACTGGTTCCACTCCTTTATATCCCCGCTCTGCTCTCGATCACTGGTCCCTCTCCTTTATATCTTCGTCATGCTTTCCGTCACTGGTCCCACTCCTTTATATCCCGACTCTGCTCTCGGTCACTGGTCCCTCTCCTTTATATCCCCGTCCTGCTCTCAATCACTGGTCCCTCTCATTTATATCCCCGCTCTGCTCTCGGTCACTGGTCCCTCTCCTTTATATCCCCGCTCTGCTCTCGATCACTGGTGCCTCTCCTTTATATCCCCGTCCTGCTCTCGGTCACTGGTCCCTCTCCTTTATATCCCCGTCCTGCACTCGGTCACTGGTCCCTCTCCTTTATATCCCCGTCCTGCTCTCGGTCACTGGTCCCTCTCCTTTATATCCCCGTCCTGCTCTCGGTCACTGGTCCCTCTCCTTTATATCCACACTCTGCTCTCGGTCACCGGTCCCACTCTTTTATATCCACACTCTGCTCTCGGTCACTGGTCCCTCTCTTTTATATCCACACTCTGCTCTCGGTCACTGGTCCCTCTCCTTCATATCCCCACTCTGCTCTCGGTCACTGGTCCCACTCCTTCTTATACCCACTCTGCTCTCGGTCACTGGTCCCTCTCCTTTATATCCCCACTCTGCTCTCGGTCACTGGTCCCACTCCTTTATATCCCCACTCTGCTCTCGGTCACTGGTCCCACTCCTTTATATCCCCACTCTGCTCTCGGTCACTGGTCCCCCTCCTTTATATCCCCGCTCTGCACTCGATCACTGGTCCCTCTCCTTTATATCTTCGTCCTGCTCTCCGTCACTGGTCCCAATCCTTTATATCCCCGCTCTGCTCTCGGTCACTGGTCCCACTCCTTTATATCCCCGCCCTGCTCTCGGTCACTGGTCCCACTCCTTTATATCCCCACCCTGCTCTCGGTCACTGGTCCCACTCCTTTATATCCCCGTCCTACACTCGGTCACTGGTCCCCCTCATTTATATCCCCACTCTGCTCTCGATCACTGGTCTCTCTCCTTTATATCTTCGTCCTGCTCTCGGTCACTGGTCCCTCTCCTTTATATCCCTGCTCTGCTCTCGGACTCTGGTCCCACTCCTTTATATCCCCGTCCTGCTCTCGGTCACTGGTCCCTCTCCTTTATATCCCCGCTCGGCTCTCAGTTACTGGTCCCACTCCTTTATATCCCCGCTCTGCTCTCAGTCATTGGTCCCACTCCTTTATATCCCCACTCTGCTCTCGGTCACTGGTCCCACTCCTTTATATCCCCACCCTGCTCTCCGTCACTGGTCCCACTCCTTTATATCCCCGCTCTGCTCTCGGTCACTGGTCCCTCTCCTTTATATCCCCGTCCTGCTCTCGGTCACTGGTCCCACTCCTTTATATCCCCGTCCTGCTCTCGGTCACTGGTCCCACTCCTTTATAACCCCACTCTGCTCTCGGTCACTGGTCCCACTCCTTTATATCCCCACTCTGCTCTCCGTCACTGGTCCCTCTCCTTTATATCCCCGCTCTGCTCTCGATCACTGGTCCCACTCCTTTATATCCCCACTCTGCTCTCGGTCACCGATCCCACTCCTTTATATCCCCACTGTGCTCTCGGTCACTGGTCCCATTCCTTTATATCCCCACTCTGCTCTCTGTCACTGGTCCCATTCCTTTATATCCCCACTCTGCTCTCTGTCACTGGTCCCACTCCTTTATATCCCCACTCTGCTCTCTGTCACTGGTCCCATTCCTTTATATCCCCACTCTGCTCTCTGTCACTGGTCCCATTCCTTCATATCCCCACTCTGCTCTCTGTCACTGGTCCCATTCCTTTATATCTCCACTCTGCTCTCTGTCACTGGTCCCACTCCTTTATATCCCCACTCTGCTCTCTGTCACTGGTCCCTCTCCTTTATATCCCCGCTCTGCTCTCGATCACTGGTCCCACTCCTTTATATCTTCGTCCTGCTCTCCGTCACTGGTCCCACTCCTTTATATCCCCACTGTGCTCTCGGTCACTGGTCCCATTCCTTTATATCCCCACTCTGCTCTCGGTCACTGGTCCCACTCCTTTAATTCCCCACTCTGCTCTCGGTCACCGATCCCACTCCTTTATATCCCCACTCTGCTCTCGGTCACTGGTCCCACTCCTTTATATCCCGACTGTGCTCTCGGTCACTGGTCCCTCTCCTTTATATCTTCGTCCTGCTCTCCGTCACTGGTCCCACTCCTTTATATCCCCACTGTGCTCTCGGTCACTGGTCCCTCTCCTTTATATCTTCGTCCTGCTCTCCGTCACTGGTCCCTCTCCTTTATATCCCCGCTCTGCTCTCCGTCACTGGTCCCACTCCTAAATATCCCCGCTCCGCTCTCGATCACTGGTCACTCTCCTTTATATCCCCGTCCTGCTCTCGGTCACTGGTCCCTCTCCTTTATATCCCCGTCCTGCTCTCTATCACTGGTCCCACTCCTTTACATCCCCGCTCTGCTCTCGGTCACTGGTCCCTCTCATTTATATCCCCGTCCTGCTCGCTAACACTGGTCCCACTCCTTTATATCCCCACTCTGCTCTCGGTCACTGGTCCCAATCCTTTATATCCCCACTCTGCTCTCGGTCACTGGTCCCTCCTTTATATCCCCGTCCTGCTCTCAATCACTGGTCCCACTCCTTTATATCCCCGCTCTGCTCTCGATCACTGGTCCCTCTCCTTTATATCCCCGCTCTGCTCTCGATCACTGGTCCCTCTCCTTTATATCTTCGTCCTGCTCTCAATCACTGGTCCCTCTCATTTATATCCCCGCTCTGCTCTCGATCACTGGTCCCTCTCCTTTATATCCCCGCTCTGCTCTCGATCACTGGTCCCTCTCCTTTATATCCCCGTCCTGCTCTCGGTCACTGGTCCCTCTCCTTTATATCGCCGTCCTGCACTCGGTCACTGGTCCCTCTCCTTTATATCCCCGTCCTGCTCTCCGTCACTGGTCCCTCTCCTTTATATCACCGCTCTGCTCTCGATCACTGGTCCCTCTCCTTTATATCCCCGTCCTGCTCTCGGTCACTGGTCCCACTCCTTTATATCCCCTCTCTGCTCTCGGTCACTGGTCCCACTCCTTTCTATCCCCGCTCTGCTCTCCGTCACTGGTCCCTCTCCTTTATATCCCCGTCCTGCTCTCAATCACTGGTCCCTCTCCTTTATATCCCCGCTCTGCTATCGGTCACTGGTCCCTCTCCTTTATATCCCCGCTCTGCTCTCGATCACTGGTCCCTCTCCTTTATATCCCCGCTCTGCTCGCCGTCACTGGTCCCTCTCCTTCATATCCCCACTCTGCTCTCGGTCACTGGTCCCTCTGCATTATATCTTCGTCCTGCTCTCGGTCACTGGTCCTACTCCTTTATGTCCCCGTCCTCCTCTCGGTCACTGGTCCCCCTCCTTTATATCCCCGCTCTGCTCTCGATCAGTGGTCCCTCTCCTTTATATCTTTGTCCTGCTCTCCGTCACTGGTCCAACTCCTTTGTATCCCCACTCTGCTCTCGATCACTGGTCCCTCTCCTTTATATCTTCGTCCTGCTCTCCGTCACTGGTCCCACTCCTTTATATCCCCGCTCTGCTCTCGATCACTGGTCCCACTAATTTATATCCCCGCTCTGCTCTCGGTCACTGGTCCCACTCCTTTATATCCCCGCTCTGCTCTCGATCACTGGTCCCACTAATTTATATCCCCGCTCTGCTCTCGGTCACTGGTCCCACTCCTTTATATCCCCGCTGTGCTCTCCGTCACTGGTCCCTCTCCTTTATATCCCCGTCCTGCTCTCAATCACTGGTCCCTCTCCTTTATATCCCGGCTCTGCTCTCGGTCACTGGTCCCTCTCCTTTATATCCCCGCTCTGCTCTCGATCACTGGTCCCTCTCCTTGATATCCCCGTCCTGCTCTCAATCACTGGTCCAACTCCTTTATATCCCCACTCTGCTCTCGGTCACTGGTCCCACTCCTTTATATCCCCGCTCTGCTCTCGGTCACCGATCCCACTCCTTTATGACCCCGCTCTGCTCTCGGTCACTGGTCCCACTCCTTAATATCCCCGCTATGCACTCGGTCACTGGTCCCATTCCTTTATGTCCCCGCTCTGCCCTCGGTCACTGGTCCCACTCCTTTATATCCCCGTCCTACTCTCGGTCACTGGTCCCTCTCCTTTATATCCCCGCTCTGCTCTCGGTCACTGGTCCCTCTCCTTTATATCCCCGTCCTGATCTCGGTCACTGGTCCCTCTCCTTTATATCCCCGCTCCGCTCTCGGTCACTGGTCCCACTCCTTTATATCCCTGTCCTGCTCTCGGTCACTGGTCCCACTCCTTTATATCCCCGCTCTGCTCTCGGTCACTGGTCCCTCTCCTTTATATCCCCGCTCTGCTCTCGGTCACTGGTCCCTCTCCTTTATATCCCCGTCCTGCTCTCAATCACTGGTCCCACTCATTTATATCCCCGCGCTGCTCTCGGTCACTGGTCCCTCTCCTTTATATCCCCGTCCTGCTCTCGGTCACTGGTCCCAGTCCTTTATATCCCCGCTCTGCTCTCGGTCACTGGTCCCTCTCCTTTATAACCCCGTCCTGATCTCGGTCACTGGTCCCTCTCCTTTATATCCCCGCTCTGCTCTCGGTCACTGGTCCCACTCCTTTATATCCCTGTCCTGCTCTCGGTCACTGGTCCCACTCCTTTATATCCCCGCTCTGCTCTCGGTCACTGTTCCCACTCCTTTCTATCCCCGTCCTGCTCTCGGTCACTAGTCCCTCTCCTTTATGTCCCCGCTCTGCTCTCGATCACTGGTCTCACTCCTTTATATCCCCGTCCTGCTCTCGGTCACTGGTCCCTCTCCTTTATATCCCCACTCTGCTCTCGGTCACCGATCCCACTCCTTTATATCCCCGCTCTGCTCTCGGTCACTGGTCCCTCTCCTTTATATCCCCACTCTGCTCTCGGTCACTGGTCCCTCCCCTTTATATCCCCGCTCTGCTCTCGATCACTCGTCTCACTCCTTTATATCCCCACTCTGCTCTCGGTCACTGGTCCCTCTCCTTTATATCCCCGCTCTGCTCTCCGTCACTGGCCCCACTCCTTTATATCCCCACTCTGCTCTCTGTCACTGGTCCCACTCGTTTATATCCACGCTCTGCTCTCGGTCACTGGTCCCTCTCCTTTATATCCCCGTCCTGCTCTCGGTCACTGGTCCCACTCCTTTATATCCCCGTCCTGCTCTCGGTCACTGGTCCCTCTCCTTTATGTCCCCACTCTGCTCTCGATCACTGGTCGCACTCCTTTATATCCCCACTCTGCTCTCTGTCACTGGTCCCTCTCCTTTATATCCCCGCTCTGCTCTCGATCACTGGTCTCACTCCTTTATATCCCCACTCTGCTCTCCGTCACTGGTCCCACTCCTTTCTATCTCCATTCTGCTCTCGGTCACTGGTCCCACTCCTTTATATCCCCACTCTGCTCTCGGTCACTGGTCCCTCTCCTTTATATCCCCGTCCTGCTCTCGGTCACTGGTCCCACTCCTTTATATCCCCGTCCTGCTATCGGTCACTGGTCCCTCTCCTTTATATCCCCACTCTGCTCTCCGTCACTGGTCCCTCTCCTTTATGTCCACACTCTGCTCTCGATTACTGGTCTCACTCCTTTATATCCCGACTCTGCTCTCTGTCACTGGTCCCTCTCCTTTCTGTCCCCGCTCTGCTCTCCGTCACTGGTCCCACTCCTTTATGTCCCCGCTCTGCTCTCCGTCACTTGTCCCACTCCTTTATATCCCCACTCTGCTCTCGGTCACTGGTCCCACTCCTTTATATCCCCACTCTGCTCTCGGTCACTGGTCCCACTCCTTTATATCCCCGCTCTGCTCTCGGTCACTGTTCCCACTCTTTTCTATCCCCGTCCTGCTCTCGGTCACTAGTCCCTCTCCTTTATGTCCCCGCTCTGCTCTCGATCACTGGTCTCACTCCTTTATATCCCCGTCCTGCTCTCGGTCACTGGTCCCTCTCCTTTATATCCCCACTCTGCTCTCGGTCACCGATCCCACTCCTTTATATCCCCGCTCTGCTCTCGGTCACTGGTCCCTCTCCTTTATATCCCCACTCTGCTCTCGGTCACTGGTCCCTCCCCTTTATATCCCCGCTCTGCTCTCGATCACTCGTCTCACTCCTTTATATCCCCACTCTGCTCTCGGTCACTGGTCCCTCTCCTTTATATCCCCGCTCTGCTCTCCGTCACTGGCCCCACTCCTTTATATCCCCACTCTGCTCTCTGTCACTGGTCCCACTCCTTTATGTCCCCGTCCTGCTCTCCGTCACTGGTCCCTCTCCTTTATATCCCCACTCTGCTCTCAGTCACTGGTCCCACTCCTTTATATCCCCACTCTGCTCTCGGTCACTGGTCCCACTCCTTTATGTCCCCACTCGGATCTCGGTCACCGATCCCACTCCTTTGTGTCCCCGCTCTGCTCTCAGTCACTGGTCCCATTCCTTTATATCCCCGCTCTGCTCTCGATCACTGGTCTCACTCCTTTATATCCCCACTCTGCTCTCGGTCACTGGTCCCATTCCTTTATGTCCCCACTCTGATCTCAGTCACAAGTCCCACTCCTTTATGTCCCCACTCTGCTCTCGGTCACTGGTCCCACTCCTTTATGTCCCCGCTCTGCTCTCAGTCACTGGTCCCTCTCCTTTATATCCCCGCTCTGCTCTCGGTCACTGGTCCCACTCCTTTATATCCCCACTCTGCTCTCGGTCACTGGTCCCTCTCCTTTTTTCCCCGCTCTGCTCTCCGTCACTGGTCCCACTCCTTTATATCCCCGCTCTGCTCTCGGTCACTGGTCCCTCTCCTTTATATCCCCGCTCTGCTCTCCGTCACTGGTCCCACTCGTTTATATCCCCGCTCTGCTCTCGGTCACTGGTCCCTCTCCTTTATATCCCCGTCCTGCTCTCAATCACTGGTTCCACTCCTTTATATCCCCGCTCTGCTCTCGGTCACTGGTCCCTCTCCTTTATATCCCCGTCCTGCTCTCGGTCACTGGTCCCACTCCTTTATATCCCCGTCCTGCTCTCGGTCACTGGTCCCTCTCCTTTATATCCCCACTATGCTCTCCGTCACTAGTCCCTCTCCTTTATGTCCCCACTCTGCTCTCGATCACTGGTCGCACTCCTTTATATCCCCACTCTGCTCTCTGTCACTGGTCCCTCTCCTTTATATCCCCGCTCTGCTCTCGATCACTGGTCTCACTCCTTTATATCCCCACTCTGCTCTCCGTCACTGGTCCCTCTCCTTTCTGTCCCCACTCTGCTCTCGATTACTGGTCTCACTCCTTTATATCCCGACTCTGCTCTCTGTCACTGGTCCCACTCCTTTCTATCCCCATTCTGCTCTCGGTCACTGGTCCCACTCGTTTATATCCCCACTCTGCTCTCGGTCACTGGTCCCTCTCCTTTATATCCCCGTCCTGCTCTCGGTCACTGGTCCCTCTCCTTTCTATCCCCACTCTGCTCTCCGTCACTGGTCCCTCTCCTTTATGTCCCCACTCTGCTCTCGGTCACTGGTCCCTCTCCTTTATATCCCCGTCCTGCTCTCGGTCACTGGTCCCTCTCCTTTATATCCCCACTCTGCTCTCCGTCACTGGTCCCTCTCCTTTATGTCCCCACTCTGCTCTGGATTACTGGTCTCACTCCTTTATATCCCGACTCTGCTCTCTGTCACTGGTCCCTCTCCTTTATGTCCCCGCTCTGCTCTCCGTCACTGGTCCCACTCCTTTATGTCCCCGCTCTGCTCTCCGTCACTGGTCCCACTCCTTTATATCCCCACTCTGCTCTCGGTCACTGGTCCCACTCCTTTATATCCCCACTCTGCTCTCGGTCACTGGTCCCACTCCTTTATATCCCCGCTCTGCTCTCGGTCACTGGTCCCTCCCCTTTATATCCCCGTCCTGCTCTCAATCACTGGTCCCACTCCTTTATATCCCCGCTCTGCTGTCGGTCACTGGTCCCACTCCTTTATATCCCCGTCCTGCTCTCGGTCTCTGGTCCCACTCCTTTATATCCCCACTCTGCTCTCGGTCACTGGTCCCTCTCCTTTATATCCCCGCTCTGCTCTCCGTCACTGGTCCCACTCCTTTATATCCCCGCTCTGCTCTCGGTCATTGGTCCCTCTCCTTTATATCCCCGCTCTGCTCTCCGTCACTGGTCCCACTCGTTTATATCCCCGCTCTGCTCTCGGTCACTGGTCCCTCTCCTTTATATCCCCGTCCTGCTCTCAATCACTGGTTCCACTCCTTTATATCCCCGCTCTGCTCTCGGTCACTGGTCCCTCTCCTTTATATCCCCGTCCTGCTCTCGGTCACTGCTCCCTCTCCTTTATATCCCCACTCTGCTCTCCGTCACTAGTCCCTCTCCTTTATGTCCCCACTCTGCTCTCGATCACTGGTCGCACTCCTTTATATCCCCACTCTGCTCTCTGTCACTGGTCCCTCTCCTTTATATCCCCGCTCTGCTCTCGATCACTGGTCTCACTCCTTTATATCCCCACTCTGCTCTCCGTCACTGGTCCAACTCCTTTCTATCCCCATTCTGCTCTCGGTCACTGGTCCCACTCCTTTATATTCCCACTCTGCTCTCGGTCACTGGTCCCTCTCCTTTATATCCCCATCCTGCTCTCGGTCACTGGTCCCACTCCTTTATATCCCCGTCCTGCTATCGGTCACTGGTCCCTCTCCTTTATATCCCCACTCTGCTCTCCGTCACTGGTCCCTCTCCTTTATGTCCACACTCTGCTCTCGATTACTGGTCTCACTCCTTTATGTCCCGACTCTGCTCTCCGTCACTTGTCCCACTCCTTTATATCCCCACTCTGCTCTCGGTCACTGGTCCCACTCCTTTATATCCCCACTCTGCTCTCGGTCACTGGTCCCACTCCTTTATATCCCCGCTCTGCTCTCGGTCACTGGTCCCACTCCTTTCTATCCCCGTCCTGCTCTCGGTCACTAGTCCCTCTCCTTTATGTCCCCGCTCTGCTCTCGATCACTGGTCTCACTCCTTTATATCCCCGTCCTGCTCTCGGTCACTGGTCCCTCTCCTTTATATCCCCACTCTGCTCTCGGTCACCGATCCCACTCCTTTATATCCCCGCTCTGCTCTCGGTCACTGGTCCCTCTCCTTTATATCCCCACTCTGCTCTCGGTCACTGGTCCCTCCCCTTTATATCCCCGCTCTGCTCTCGATCACTCGTCTCACTCCTTTATATCCCCACTCTGCTCTCGGTCACTGGTCCCTCTCCTTTATATCCCCGCTCTGCTCTCCGTCACTGGCCCCACTCCTTTATATCCCCACTCTGCTCTCTGTCACTGGTCCCACTCCTTTATGTCCCCGTCCTGCTCTCGGTCACTGGTCCCACTCCTTTATATCCCCGTCCTGCTATCGGTCACTGGTCCCTCTCCTTTATATCCCCACTCTGCTCTCCGTCACTGGTCCCTCTCCTTTATGTCCACACTCTGCTCTCGATTACTGGTCTCACTCCTTTATGTCCCGACTCTGCTCTCTGTCACTGGTCCCTCTCCTTTATGTCCCCGCTCTGCTCTCCGTCACTGGTCCCACTCCTTTATGTCCCCGCTCTGCTCTCCGTCACTTGTCCCACTCCTTTATATCCCCACTCTGCTCTCGGTCACTGGTCCCACTCCTTTATATCCCCACTCTGCTCTCGGTCACTGGTCCCACTCCTTTATATCCCCGCTCTGCTCTCGGTCACTGGTCCCACTCCTTTCTATCCCCGTCCTGCTCTCGGTCACTAGTCCCTCTCCTTTATGTCCCCGCTCTGCTCTCGATCACTGGTCTCACTCCTTTATATCCCCGTCCTGCTCTCGGTCACTGGTCCCTCTCCTTTATATCCCCACTCTGCTCTCGGTCACCGATCCCACTCCTTTATATCCCCGCTCTGCTCTCGGTCACTGGTCCCTCTCCTTTATATCCCCACTCTGCTCTCGGTCACTGGTCCCTCCCCTTTATATCCCCGCTCTGCTCTCGATCACTCGTCTCACTCCTTTATATCCCCACTCTGCTCTCGGTCACTGGTCCCTCTCCTTTATATCCCCGCTCTGCTCTCCGTCACTGGCCCCACTCCTTTATATCCCCACTCTGCTCTCTGTCACTGGTCCCACTCCTTTATGTCCCCGTCCTGCTCTCCGTCACTGGTCCCTCTCCTTTATATCCCCACTCTGCTCTCAGTCACTGGTCCCACTCCTTTTCTTTCCCCACTCTGCTCTCGGTCACTGGTCCCACTCCTTTATGTCCCCACTCTGCTCTCGGTCACCGATCCCACTCCTTTGTGTCCCCGCTCTGCTCTCAGTCACTGGTCCCATTCCTTTATATCCCCGCTCCGCTCTCGATCACTGGTCTCACTCCTTTATATCCCCACTCTGCTCTCGGTCACTGGTCCCATTCCTTTATGTCCCCACTCTGATCTCAGTCACAAGTCCCACTCCTTTATATCCCCACTCTGCTCTCGGTCACTGGTCCCACTCCTTTATGTCCCCGCTCTGCTCTCAGTCACTGGTCCCTCTCCTTTATATCCCCGCTCTGCTCTCGGTCACTGGTCCCACTCCTTTATATCCCCACTCTGCTCTCGGTCACTGGTCCCTCTCCTTTATATCCCCGCTCTGCTCTCCGTCACTGGTCCCACTCCTTTATATCCCCGCTCTGCTCTCGGTCACTGGTCCCTCTCCTTTATATCCCCGCTCTGCTCTCCGTCACTGGTCCCACTCGTTTATATCCCCGCTCTGCTCTCGGTCACTGGTCCCTCTCCTTTATCTCCCCGTCCTGCTCTCAATCACTGGTTCCACTCCTTTATATCCCCGCTCTGCTCTCGGTCACTGGTCCCTCTCCTTTATATCCCCGTCCTGCTCTCGGTCACTGGTCCCACTCCTTTATATCCCCGTCCTGCTCTCGGTCACTGGTCACTCTCCTTTATATCCCCACTATGCTCTCCGTCACTAGTCCCTCTCCTTTATGTCCCCACTCTGCTCTCGATCACTGGTCGCACTCCTTTATATCCCCACTCTGCTCTCTGTCACTGGTCCCTCTCCTTTACATCCCCGCTCTGCTCTCGATCACTGGTCTCACTCCTTTATATCCCCACTCTGCTCTCCGTCACTGGTCCCACTCCTTTCTATCCCCATTCTGCTCTCGGTCACTGGTCCCACTCCTTTATATCCCCACTCTGCTCTCGGTCACTGGTCCCTCTCCTTTATATCCCCGTCCTGCTCTCGGTCACTGGTCCCACTCCTTTATATCCCCGTCCTGCTCTCGGTCACTGGTCCCTCTCCTTTATATCCCCACTCTGCTCTCCGTCACTGGTCCCTCTCCTTTATGTCCCCACTCTGCTCTCGATTACTGGTCTCACTCCTTTATATCCCGACTCTGCTCTGTGTCACTGGTCCCTCTCCTTTATGTCCCCGCTCTGCTCTCCGTCACTGGTCCCACTCCTTTATGTCCCCGCTCTGCTCTCCGTCACTGGTCCCACTCCTTTATATCCCCACTCTGCTCTCGGTCACTGGTCCCACTCCTTTATATCCCCACTCTGCTCTCGGTCACTGGTCCCACTCCTTTATATCCCCGCTCTGCTCTCGGTCACTGGTCCCTCTCCTTTATATCCCCGTCCTGCTCTCAATCACTGGTCCCACTCCTTTATATCCCCGCTCTGCTCTCGGTCACTGGTCCCACTCCTTTATATCCCCGTCCTGCTCTCGGTCTCTGGTCCCACTCCTTTATATCCCCACTCTGCTCTCGGTCACTGGTCCCTCTCCTTGAAATCCCCCTCTGCTCTCCGTCACTGGTCCCACTCCTTTATATCCCCGCTCTGCTCTCGGTCACTGGTCCCTCTCCTTTATATCCCCGCTCTGCTCTCCGTCACTGGTCCCACTCGTTTATATCCCCGCTCTGCTCTCGGTCACTGGTCCCTCTCCTTTATATCCCCGTCCTGCTCTCAATCACTGGTTCCACTCCTTTATATCCCCGCTCTGCTCTCGGTCACTGGTCCCTCTCCTTTATATCCCCTCTCTGCTCTCCGTCACTGGTCCCACTCGTTTATATCCACGCTCTGCTCTCGGTCACTGGTCCCTCTCCTTTATATCCCCGTCCTGCTCTCGGTCACTGGTCCCACTCCTTTATATCCCCGTCCTGCTCTCGGTCACTGGTCCCTCTCCTTTATATCCCCACTCTGCTCTCTGTCACTGGTCCCACTCCTTTCTATCTCCATTCTGCTCTCGGTCACTGGTCCCACTCCTTTATATCCCCACTCTGCTCTCGGTCACTGGTCCCTCTCCTTTATATCCCCGTCCTGCTCTCGGTCACTGGTCCCACTCCTTTATATCCCCGTCCTGCTATCGGTCACTGGTCCCTCTCCTTTATATCCCCACTCTGCTCTCCGTCACTGGTCCCTCTCCTTTATGTCCACACTCTGCTCTCGATTACTGGTCTCACTCCTTTATATCCCGACTCTGCTCTCTGTCACTGGTCCCTCTCCTTTCTGTCCCCGCTCTGCTCTCCGTCACTGGTCCCACTCCTTTATGTCCCCGCTCTGCTCTCCGTCACTTGTCCCACTCCTTTATATCCCCACTCTGCTCTCGGTCACTGGTCCCACTCCTTTATATCCCCACTCTGCTCTCGGTCACTGGTCCCACTCCTTTATATCCCCGCTCTGCTCTCGGTCACTGTTCCCACTCCTTTCTATCCCCGTCCTGCTCTCGGTCACTAGTCCCTCTCCTTTATGTCCCCGCTCTGCTCTCGATCACTGGTCTCACTCCTTTATATCCCCGTCCTGCTCTCGGTCACTGGTCCCTCTCCTTTATATCCCCACTCTGCTCTCGGTCACCGATCCCACTCCTTTATATCCCCGCTCTGCTCTCGGTCACTGGTCCCTCTCCTTTATATCCCCACTCTGCTCTCGGTCACTGGTCCCTCCCCTTTATATCCCCGCTCTGCTCTCGATCACTCGTCTCACTCCTTTATATCCCCACTCTGCTCTCGGTCACTGGTCCCTCTCCTTTATATCCCCGCTCTGCTCTCCGTCACTGGCCCCACTCCTTTATATCCCCACTCTGCTCTCTGTCACTGGTCCCACTCCTTTATGTCCCCGTCCTGCTCTCCGTCACTGGTCCCTCTCCTTTATATCCCCACTCTGCTCTCAGTCACTGGTCCCACTCCTTTATATCCCCACTCTGCTCTCGGTCACTGGTCCCACTCCTTTATGTCCCCACTCGGCTCTCGGTCACCGATCCCACTCCTTTGTGTCCCCGCTCTGCTCTCAGTCACTGGTCCCATTCCTTTATATCCCCGCTCTGCTCTCGATCACTGGTCTCACTCCTTTATATCCCCACTCTGCTCTCGGTCACTGGTCCCATTCCTTTATGTCCCCACTCTGATCTCAGTCACAAGTCCCACTCCTTTATGTCCCCACTCTGCTCTCGGTCACTGGTCCCACTCCTTTATGTCCCCGCTCTGCTCTCAGTCACTGGTCCCTCTCCTTTATATCCCCGCTCTGCTCTCGGTCACTGGTCCCACTCCTTTATATCCCCACTCTGCTCTCGGTCACTGGTCCCTCTCCTTTTTTCCCCGCTCTGCTCTCCGTCACTGGTCCCACTCCTTTATATCCCCGCTCTGCTCTCGGTCACTGGTCCCTCTCCTTTATATCCCCGCTCTGCTCTCCGTCACTGGTCCCACTCGTTTATATCCCCGCTCTGCTCTCGGTCACTGGTCCCTCTCCTTTATATCCCCGTCCTGCTCTCAATCACTGGTTCCACTCCTTTATATCCCCGCTCTGCTCTCGGTCACTGGTCCCTCTCCTTTATATCCCCGTCCTGCTCTCGGTCACTGGTCCCACTCCTTTATATCCCCGTCCTGCTCTCGGTCACTGGTCCCTCTCCTTTATATCCCCACTATGCTCTCCGTCACTAGTCCCTCTCCTTTATGTCCCCACTCTGCTCTCGATCACTGGTCGCACTCCTTTATATCCCCACTCTGCTCTCTGTCACTGGTCCCTCTCCTTTATATCCCCGCTCTGCTCTCGATCACTGGTCTCACTCCTTTATATCCCCACTCTGCTCTCCGTCACTGGTCCCACTCCTTTCGATCCCCATTCTGCTCTCGGTCACTGGTCCCACTCCTTTATATCCCCACTCTGCTCTCGGTCACTGGTCCCTCTCCTTTATATCCCCGTCCTGCTCTCGGTCACTGGTCCCTCTCCTTTATATCCCCGTCCTGCTCTCGGTCACTGGTCCCTCTCCTTTATATCCCCACTCTGCTCTCCGTCACTGGTCCCTCTCCTTTATGTCCCCACTCTGCTCTCGATTACTGGTCTCACTCCTTTATATCCCGACTCTGCTCTCTGTCACTGGTCCCTCTCCTTTATGTCCCCGCTCTGCTCTCCGTCACTGGTCCCACTCCTTTATGTCCCCGCTCTGCTCTCCGTCACTGGTCCCACTCCTTTATATCCCCACTCTGCTCTCGGTCACTGGTCCCACTCCTTTATATCCCCACTCTGCTCTCGGTCACTGGTCCCACTCCTTTATATCCCCGCTCTGCTCTCGGTCACTGGTCCCTCTCCTTTATATCCCCGTCCTGCTCTCAATCACTGGTCCCACTCCTTTATATCCCCGCTCTGCTGTCGGTCTCTGGTCCCACTCCTTTATATCCCCACTCTGCTCTCGGTCACTGGTCCCTCTCCTTTATATCCCCGCTCTGCTCTCCGTCACTGGTCCCACTCCTTTATATCCCCGCTCTGCTCTCGGTCACTGGTCCCTCTCCTTTATATCCCCGCTCTGCTCTCCGTCACTGGTCCCACTCGTTTATATCCCCGCTCTGCTCTCGGTCACTGGTCCCTCTCCTTTATATCCCCGTCCTGCTCTCAATCACTGGTTCCACTCCTTTATATCCCCGCTCTGCTCTCGGTCACTGGTCCCTCTCCTTTATATCCCCGTCCTGCTCTCGGTCACTGCTCCCTCTCCTTTATATCCCCACTCTGCTCTCCGTCACTAGTCCCTCTCCTTTATATCCCCGCTCTGCTCTCGATCACTGGTCTCACTCCTTTATATCCCCACTCTGCTCTCCGTCACTGGTCCAACTCCTTTCTATCCCCACTCTGCTCTCGATCACTGGTCGCACTCCTTTATATCCCCACTCTGCTCTCTGTCACTGGTCCCTCTCCTTTATATCCCCGCTCTGCTCTCGATCACTGGTCTCACTCCTTTATATCCCCACTCTGCTCTCCGTCACTGGTCCAACTCCTTTCTATCCCCATTCTGCTCTCGGTCACTGGTCCCACTCCTTTATATCCCCACTCTGCTCTCGGTCACTGGTCCCTCTCCTTTATATCCCCGTCCTGCTCTCGGTCACTGGTCCCACTCCTTTATATCCCCGTCCTGCTATCGGTCACTGGTCCCTCTCCTTTATATCCCCACTCTGCTCTCCGTCACTGGTCCCTCTCCTTTATGTCCACACTCTGCTCTCGATTACTGGTCTCACTCCTTTATATCCCGACTCTGCTCTCTGTCACTGGTCCCACTCCTTTATATCCCCGCTCTGCTCTCGGTCACTGGTCCCTCTCCTTTATATCCCCGCTCTGCTCTCCGTCACTGGTCCCACTCGTTTATATCCCCGCTCTGCTCTCGGTCACTGGTCCCTCTCCTTTATATCCCCGTCCTGCTCTCAATCACTGGTTCCACTCCTTTATATCCCCGCTCTGCTCTCGGTCACTGGTCCCTCTCCTTTATATCCCCTCTCTGCTCTCCGTCACTGGTCCCACTCGTTTATATCCACGCTCTGCTCTCGGTCACTGGTCCCTCTCCTTTATATCCCCGTCCTGCTCTCGGTCACTGGTCCCACTCCTTTATATCCCCGTCCTGCTCTCGGTCACTGGTCCCTCTCCTTTATATCCCCACTCTGCTCTCTGTCACTGGTCCCACTCCTTTCTATCTCCATTCTGCTCTCGGTCACTGGTCCCACTCCTTTATATCCCCACTCTGCTCTCGGTCACTGGTCCCTCTCCTTTATATCCCCGTCCTGCTCTCGGTCACTGGTCCCACTCCTTTATATCCCCGTCCTGCTATCGGTCACTGGTCCCTCTCCTTTATATCCCCACTCTGCTCTCCGTCACTGGTCCCTCTCCTTTATGTCCACACTCTGCTCTCGATTACTGGTCTCACTCCTTTATATCCCGACTCTGCTCTCTGTCACTGGTCCCTCTCCTTTCTGTCCCCGCTCTGCTCTCCGTCACTGGTCCCACTCCTTTATGTCCCCGCTCTGCTCTCCGTCACTTGTCCCACTCCTTTATATCCCCACTCTGCTCTCGGTCACTGGTCCCACTCCTTTATATCCCCACTCTGCTCTCGGTCACTGGTCCCACTCCTTTATATCCCCGCTCTGCTCTCGGTCACTGTTCCCACTCCTTTCTATCCCCGTCCTGCTCTCGGTCACTAGTCCCTCTCCTTTATGTCCCCGCTCTGCTCTCGATCACTGGTCTCACTCCTTTATATCCCCGTCCTGCTCTCGGTCACTGGTCCCTCTCCTTTATATCCCCACTCTGCTCTCGGTCACCGATCCCACTCCTTTATATCCCCGCTCTGCTCTCGGTCACTGGTCCCTCTCCTTTATATCCCCACTCTGCTCTCGGTCACTGGTCCCTCCCCTTTATATCCCCGCTCTGCTCTCGATCACTCGTCTCACTCCTTTATATCCCCACTCTGCTCTCGGTCACTGGTCCCTCTCCTTTATATCCCCGCTCTGCTCTCCGTCACTGGCCCCACTCCTTTATATCCCCACTCTGCTCTCGGTCACTGGTCCCACTCCTTTATGTCCCCACTCGGCTCTCGGTCACCGATCCCACTCCTTTGTGTCCCCGCTCTGCTCTCAGTCACTGGTCCCATTCCTTTATATCCCCGCTCTGCTCTCGATCACTGGTCTCACTCCTTTATATCCCCACTCTGCTCTCGGTCACTGGTCCCATTCCTTTATGTCCCCACTCTGATCTCAGTCACAAGTCCCACTCCTTTATGTCCCCACTCTGCTCTCGGTCACTGGTCCCACTCCTTTATGTCCCCGCTCTGCTCTCAGTCACTGGTCCCTCTCCTTTATATCCCCGCTCTGCTCTCGGTCACTGGTCCCACTCCTTTATATCCCCACTCTGCTCTCGGTCACTGGTCCCTCTCCTTTTTTCCCCGCTCTGCTCTCCGTCACTGGTCCCACTCCTTTATATCCCCGCTCTGCTCTCGGTCACTGGTCCCTCTCCTTTATATCCCCGCTCTGCTCTCCGTCACTGGTCCCACTCGTTTATATCCCCGCTCTGCTCTCGGTCACTGGTCCCTCTCCTTTATATCCCCGTCCTGCTCTCAATCACTGGTTCCACTCCTTTATATCCCCGCTCTGCTCTCGGTCACTGGTCCCTCTCCTTTATATCCCCGTCCTGCTCTCGGTCACTGGTCCCACTCCTTTATATCCCCGTCCTGCTCTCGGTCACTGGTCCCTCTCCTTTATATCCCCACTATGCTCTCCGTCACTAGTCCCTCTCCTTTATGTCCCCACTCTGCTCTCGATCACTGGTCGCACTCCTTTATATCCCCACTCTGCTCTCTGTCACTGGTCCCTCTCCTTTATATCCCCGCTCTGCTCTCGATCACTGGTCTCACTCCTTTATATCCCCACTCTGCTCTCCGTCACTGGTCCCACTCCTTTCGATCCCCATTCTGCTCTCGGTCACTGGTCCCACTCCTTTATATCCCCACTCTGCTCTCGGTCACTGGTCCCTCTCCTTTATATCCCCGTCCTGCTCTCGGTCACTGGTCCCTCTCCTTTATATCCCCGTCCTGCTCTCGGTCACTGGTCCCTCTCCTTTATATCCCCACTCTGCTCTCCGTCACTGGTCCCTCTCCTTTATGTCCCCACTCTGCTCTCGATTACTGGTCTCACTCCTTTATATCCCGACTCTGCTCTCTGTCACTGGTCCCTCTCCTTTATGTCCCCGCTCTGCTCTCCGTCACTGGTCCCACTCCTTTATGTCCCCGCTCTGCTCTCCGTCACTGGTCCCACTCCTTTATATCCCCACTCTGCTCTCGGTCACTGGTCCCACTCCTTTATATCCCCACTCTGCTCTCGGTCACTGGTCCCACTCCTTTATATCCCCGCTCTGCTCTCGGTCACTGGTCCCTCTCCTTTATATCCCCGTCCTGCTCTCAATCACTGGTCCCACTCCTTTATATCCCCGCTCTGCTGTCGGTCTCTGGTCCCACTCCTTTATATCCCCACTCTGCTCTCGGTCACTGGTCCCTCTCCTTTATATCCCCGCTCTGCTCTCCGTCACTGGTCCCACTCCTTTATATCCCCGCTCTGCTCTCGGTCACTGGTCCCTCTCCTTTATATCCCCGCTCTGCTCTCCGTCACTGGTCCCACTCGTTTATATCCCCGCTCTGCTCTCGGTCACTGGTCCCTCTCCTTTATATCCCCGTCCTGCTCTCAATCACTGGTTCCACTCCTTTATATCCCCGCTCTGCTCTCGGTCACTGGTCCCTCTCCTTTATATCCCCGTCCTGCTCTCGGTCACTGCTCCCTCTCCTTTATATCCCCACTCTGCTCTCCGTCACTAGTCCCTCTCCTTTATATCCCCGCTCTGCTCTCGATCACTGGTCTCACTCCTTTATATCCCCACTCTGCTCTCCGTCACTGGTCCAACTCCTTTCTATCCCCACTCTGCTCTCGATCACTGGTCGCACTCCTTTATATCCCCACTCTGCTCTCTGTCACTGGTCCCTCTCCTTTATATCCCCGCTCTGCTCTCGATCACTGGTCTCACTCCTTTATATCCCCACTCTGCTCTCCGTCACTGGTCCAACTCCTTTCTATCCCCATTCTGCTCTCGGTCACTGGTCCCACTCCTTTATATCCCCACTCTGCTCTCGGTCACTGGTCCCTCTCCTTTATATCCCCGTCCTGCTCTCGGTCACTGGTCCCACTCCTTTATATCCCCGTCCTGCTATCGGTCACTGGTCCCTCTCCTTTATATCCCCACTCTGCTCTCCGTCACTGGTCCCTCTCCTTTATGTCCACACTCTGCTCTCGATTACTGGTCTCACTCCTTTATATCCCGACTCTGCTCTCTGTCACTGGTCCCTCTCCTTTATGTCCCCGCTCTGCTCTCCGTCACTGGTCCCACTCCTTTATGTCCCCGCTCTGCTCTCCGTCACTTGTCCCACTCCTTTATATCCCCACTCTGCTCTCGGTCACTGGTCCCACTCCTTTATATCCCCACTCTGCTCTCGGTCACTGGTCCCACTCCTTTATATCCCCGCTCTGCTCTCGGTCACTGGTCCCACTCCTTTCTATCCCCGTCCTGCTCTCGGTCACTAGTCCCTCTCCTTTATGTCCCCGCTCTGCTCTCGATCACTGGTCTCACTCCTTTATATCCCCGTCCTGCTCTCGGTCACTGGTCCCTCTCCTTTATATCCCCACTCTGCTCTCGGTCACCGATCCCACTCCTTTATATCTCCGCTCTGCTCTCGGTCACTGGTCCCTCTCCTTTATATCCCCACTCTGCTCTCGGTCACTGGTCCCTCCCCTTTATATCCCCGCTCTGCTCTCGATCACTCGTCTCACTCCTTTATATCCCCACTCTGCTCTCGGTCACTGGTCCCTCTCCTTTATATCCCCGCTCTGCTCTCCGTCACTGGCCCCACTCCTTTATATCCCCACTCTGCTCTCTGTCACTGGTCCCACTCCTTTATGTCCCCGTCCTGCTCTCGGTCACTGGTCCCACTCCTTTATGTCCCCACTCTGCTCTCGGTCACCGATCCCACTCCTTTGTGTCCCCGCTCTGCTCTCAGTCACTGGTCCCATTCCTTTATATCCCCGCTCCGCTCTCGATCACTGGTCTCACTCCTTTATATCCCCACTCTGCTCTCGGTCACTGGTCCCATTCCTTTATGTCCCCACTCTGATCTCAGTCACAAGTCCCACTCCTTTATGTCCCCACTCTGCTCTCGGTCACTGGTCCCACTCCTTTATGTCCCCGCTCTGCTCTCAGTCACTGGTCCCTCTCCTTTATATCCCCGCTCTGCTCTCGGTCACTGGTCCCACTCCTTTATATCCCCACTCTGCTCTCGGTCACTGGTCCCTCTCCTTTATATCCCCGCTCTGCTCTCCGTCACTGGTTCCACTCCTTTATATCCCCGCTCTGCTCTCGGTCACTGGTCCCTCTCCTTTATATCCCCGCTCTGCTCTCCGTCACTGGTCCCACTCGTTTATATCCCCGCTCTGCTCTCGGTCACTGGTCCCTCTCCTTTATATCCCCGTCCTGCTCTCAATCACTGGTTCCACTCCTTTATATCCCCGCTCTGCTCTCGGTCACTGGTCCCTCTCCTTTATATCCCCGTCCTGCTCTCGGTCACTGGTCCCACTCCTTTATATCCCCGTCCTGCTCTCGGTCACTGGTCCCTCTCCTTTATATCCCCACTATGCTCTCCGTCACTAGTCCCTCTCCTTTATGTCCCCACTCTGCTCTCGATCACTGGTCGCACTCCTTTATATCCCCACTCTGCTCTCTGTCACTGGTCCCTCTCCTTTATATCCCCGCTCTGCTCTCGATCACTGGTCTCACTCCTTTATATCCCCACTCTGCTCTCCGTCACTGGTCCCACTCCTTTCTATCCCCATTCTGTTCTCGGTCACTGGTCCCACTCCTTTATATCCCCACTCTGCTCTCGGTCACTGGTCCCTCTCCTTTATATCCCCGTCCTGCTCTCGGTCACTGGTCCCACTCCTTTATATCCCCGTCCTGCTCTCGGTCACTGGTCCCTCTCCTTTATATCCCCACTCTGCTCTCCGTCACTGGTCCCTCTCCTTTATGTCCCCACTCTGCTCTCGATTACTGGTCTCACTCCTTTATATCCCGACTCTGCTCTCTGTCACTGGTCCCTCTCCTTTATGTCCCCGCTCTGCTCTCCGTCACTGGTCCCACTCCTTTATGTCCCCGCTCTGCTCTCCGTCACTGGTCCCACTCCTTTATATCCCCACTCTGCTCTCGGTCACTGGTCCCACTCCTTTATATCCCCACTCTGCTCTCAATCACTGGTCCCACTCCTTTATATCCCCGCTCTGCTCTCGGTCACTGGTCCCACTCCTTTATATCCCTGTCCTGCTCTCGGTCTCTGGTCCCACTCCTTTATATCCCCACTCTGCTCTCGGTCACTGGTCCCTCTCCTTTATATCCCCGCTCTGCTCTCCGTCACTGGTCCCACTCCTTTATATCCCCACTCTGCTCTCGGTCACTGGTCCCTCTCCTTTATATCCCCGCTCTGCTCTCCGTCACTGGTCCCACTCGTTTATATCCCCGCTCTGCTCTCGGTCACTGGTCCCTCTCCTTTATATCCCCGTCCTGCTCTCAATCACTGGTTCCACTCCTTTATATCCCCGCTCTGCTCTCGGTCACTGGTCCCTCTCCTTTATATCCCCGTCCTGCTCTCTGTCACTGGTCCCACTCCTTTATATCCCCGTCCTGCTCTCGGTCACTGGTCCCTCTCCTTTATATCCCCACTCTGCTCTCCGTCACTAGTCCCTCTCCTTTATGTCCCCACTCTGCTCTCGATCACTGGTCGCACTCCTTTATATCCCCACTCTGCTCTCTGTCACTGGTCCCTCTCCTTTATATCCCCGCTCTGCTCTCGATCACTGGTCTCACTCCTTTATATCCGCACTCTGCTCTCCGTCACTGGTCCCACTCCTTTCTATCCCCATTCTGCTCTCGGTCACTGGTCCCACTCCTTTATATCCCCACTCTGCTCTCGGTCACTGGTCCCTCTCCTTTATATCCCCGTCCTGCTCTCGGTCACTGGTCCCACTCCTTTATATCCCTGTCCTGCTCTCGGTCACTGGTCCCTCTCCTTTATATCCCCACTCTGCTCTCCGTCACTGGTCCCTCTCCTTTATGTCCCCACTCTGCTCTCGATTACTGGTCTCACTCCTTTATATCCCGACTCTGCTCTCTGTCACTGGTCCCTCTCCTTTATGTCCCCGCTCTGCTCTCCGTCACTGGTCCCACTCCTTTATGTCCCCGCTCTGCTCTCCGTCACTTGTCCCACTCCTTTATATCCCCACTCTGCTCTCGGTCACTGGTCCCACTCCTTTATATCCCCACTCTGCTCTCGGTCACTGGTCCCACTCCTTTATATCCCCGCTCTGCTCTCGGTCACTGGTCCCTCTCCTTTATATCCCCGTCCTGCTCTCAATCACTGGTCCCACTCCTTTATGTCCCCGTCCTGCTCTCGGTCTCTGGTCCCACTCCTTTATATCCCCACTCTGCTCTCGGTCACCGATCCCACTCCCTTATGTCCCCACTCTGCTCTCCGTCACTGGTCCCTCTCCTTTATATCCCCGCTCTGCTCTCGATCACTGGTCCCACTCATTTATATCCCCGCTCTGCTCTCGGTCACTGGTCCCACTCCTTTCTATCCCCGTCCTGCTCTCGGTCACTAGTCCCTCTCCTTTATGTCCCCGCTCTGCTCTCGATCACTAGTCTCACTCCTTTATATCCCCGTCCTGCTCTCGGTCACTGGTCCCTCTCCTTTATATCCCCACTCTGCTCTCGATCACTCGTCTCACTCCTTTATATCCCCGTCCTGCTCTCGGTCACTAGTCCCTCTCCTTTATGTCCCCGCTCTGCTCTCGATCACTAGTCTCACTCCTTTATATCCCCGTCCTGCTCTCGGTCACTGGTCCCACTCCTTTATATCCCCGCTCTGCTCTCGGTCACTGGTCCCTCCCCTTTATATCCCCGCTCTGCTCTCGATCACTCGTCTCACTCCTTTATATCCCCACTCTGCTCTCGGTCACTGGTCCCTCTCCTTTATATCCCCGCTCTGCTCTCCGTCACTGGCCCCACTCCTTTGTATCCCCACTCTGCTCTCTGTCACTGGTCCCACTCCTTTATGTCCCCGTCCTGCTCTCCGTCACTGGTCCCTCTCCTTTATATCCCCACTCTGCTCTCAGTCACTGGTCCCACTCCTTTATATCCCCACTCTGCTCTCGGTCACTGGTCCCACTCCTTTATGTCCCCACTCTGCTCTCGGTCACCGATCCCACTCCTTTGTGTCCCCGCTCTGCTCTCAGTCACTGGTCCCATTCCTTTATATCCCCGCTCTGCTCTCGATCACTGGTCTCACTCCTTTATATCCCCACTCTGCTCTCGGTCACTGGTCCCATTCCTTTATGTCCCCACTCTGATCTCAGTCACAAGTCCCACTCCTTTATGTCCCCACTCTGCTCTCGGTCACTGGTCCCACTCCTTTATATCCCCACTCTGCTCTCTGTCACTGGTCCCACTCCTTTATGTCCCCGTCCTGCTCTCGGTCACTGGTCCCACTCCTTTATATCCCCACTCTGCTCTCCATCACTGGTCCCACTCCTTTATATCCCCACTCTGCTCTCAGTCACTGGTCCCACTCCTTTATGTCCCCACTCTGCTCTCGGTCACTGGTCCCACTCCTTTATATCCCCACTCTGCTCTCGGTCACTGGTCCCACTCCTTTATATCCCCACTCTGCTCTCGGTCACAAGTCCCACTCCTTTCTGTCCCCACTCTGCTCTCGGTCACCGATCCCACTCCTTTATGTCCCCACTCTGCTCTCGGTCACTGGTCCCACTCCTTTATGTCCCCACTCTGCTCTCGGTCACCGATCCCACTCCTTTATGTCCCCGCTCTGCTCTCAGTCACTGGTCCCATTCCTTTATATCCCCGCTCTGCTCTCGATCACTGGTCCCACTCCTTTATGTCCCCGATCTGCTCTCCGTCACTGGTCCCACTCCTTTATGTCCCCACTCTGCTCTCCGTCACTGGTCCCACTCCTTTATGTCCCCGCTCTGCTCTCTGTTGCTGATCCTGCTCCTTCTGCTCTCGGGCCACCGCTCCCGCTCCTTTTATCCCTCAAACCAACTAAAAACACTGATTAATGAACTAAATACTTGCCAACTTAACTTCGATGCTCCTCCTTGCCTTGTTTTGATTCCTCATGTGGCTCCCTTTATGCTCCACTCACACCTCGTCTATCGTTCTTTGGTTTAAATCACTTGGCACCTCCTTCCCCCTCTGCACCTAATTCCGACACATACCAAATTCCCAGTTGAAAGTCCTCACTCTGTTAGCAATTCACTCCATTAGAGGTTCACTCTCTGTCTTTCCCAACCTCTGTGCTCAATGGTTTTACAGCTCTCCGCCCCTGCTCACCCAAGTATGAGGAAAACAATCCAACCTTTTATTGTGTTGTTTTCCAGCATTTTGGAATGTGTTTCAAACTACTGATTACTTCTGATTCTGCTCCTTCACAGGAGAAAATACACCCCACTAAATTGGATTGAAAACTAAAACAGTAAATTAAATATACTGTGGTAATCTACAATCAAAATAATATATTTGTTTCTCAACTCTTGTTATATCACTATACTTTTTTGAGCCTAGAAAATAATGTTGATGATGTTAATTATGGCTGGGAATTTCCTTGGAACTGCTCCAGAGCACATTGCCGTAACTTAACCGGAAGTGTGGCAGAATCCCTGCAATTTTACTTAAATGAGCTGATCTGGCATTACAGTGAAAAGTCAGCTCTTTGCACTACAGGCACACACAGCACCCAGAAAACAGTGCTCCTGGTGCTTATGTTTAATTATCATTCATAACTTAACCTGTTAAAAATGAATATACTCGGTATACCCTTGATTACAAGATGAAAACAAAGATAAAGTGACTCAATAATTGCTGTTAAGCTGGTGTAATTTCCTCTAATTTACCATTGGAATGAGAACATGCTTCCCGCAGTAAATTACCTGAGGGAGCATGGAGAATGTCATTCTTACACATCAATGGTAAATATGCTCAGTTCTCAATTATTAACGTTGAAACGAGAATTAAGGGTACACACAAGTCACTGCTTCTTCTCACTTTTTCAGCACAGAGATTAGAGAAAGCTATCGCTCACCACTCTGACTGGTAAATATTTGATAACAATAGTTTACAGTAGAAAAAAACTCAGTGTGATGGTTCTTCCTACTCTAGGAATTAGAATTCTCAACTGTCCATTAACCATAAACATTAACTGTAGTTCGCATGGTGAGATCATTTAAACAGCATAGAAGGCAATATTATGGGAAATTATTTATAATGTCATATTACTAGATGAGAAGGATTGACATAGGAACATGGGAACAGGTGTAGGCCATTCAGCCCCTCGAGCCTGTTCCGCCATTCAGTGAGATCATGGCTGATCTGTATCCTAACTCCATTTACTCACCTTGGCTCCATATCCCTCAATGCCCTTAGCTGGCAAAATCTATCGATCTCAGATTTAAAATGATTAATTGAGCTAGCATCTACTGCTTCCTGTGGGAGAGAGTTCCAAACTTCTACCACCCTTTGCGTGAAGAAATATTTCCTAACTTCTCTCCTGAATGGCCTGGCTCTGATTTTAAGGTTGTGTCCCCTCGTCCTGGACTCCTCCACCAGCAGAGAAAGTTTCTCTCTATCTACCCAATCAATTCCTTTCAGAATCCTAAAAATCTCAATCAAATCACCCCTTAACCTTCTATATTCCAGGGAATTCAAGGCTAGTTTATGTAATCGCTCCTCATAATTTAACCCTTGGACTTCTGGTAACATTCGAGTGAATCTGCACTGAACTCCTTCCAAGACCAATATATTCTTTCTAAGGTACGGTGCCCAGAACTGTACTCAGTACTCCAGATGTCGTCTAACCAGAGCTTTGTATAGCAAACTTCCTCCTCTTTATATTCTAGCCCTTTAGATATAAAGGCTAACATTCCATTAGCCGTTTTGATTATTTTTTGTACCTGACTGCTACATTTTAGTGATCTCTGTACATGGGCCCCTAAATCTCTTTGGACTCCACTGTTCCTAGCTTTTCACCATTTAAAAAATACTCAGATCTATCCTTTTTTATCCAAAATGGATGACCTCACACTTACCTGCATTGAAATCCATCTGCCACAGTTTTGCCCACAGATAGGGTCAGGACCTGAGAACTTCTATCTCTGGCGAACCCAGTCTGCAGTTCATTAGCCAGGGAGAGGGCATTTGAGCCTTCGGCTCAAGTATAGTTAACCACACCAATAAATAGATTAATAGTTTAAAGAATTAATTTTTTATTTAGCATCAGATTTCTCCACATTCTTAAATCTCACTTCAGGTGCCATAGTTCAGCAAAAGGGAGGCTTAAAACAGAACAGTTTATGTACACAACAGCAATATAGCCAAAGAATATATAAGCTCATTCACAGTCAATCTATTGTCTGCCAAGCAGGCTGCTGAGGTTCACCTCCTACTGAGGTTTCATCTGCCCAGGGGTTCATTGGCTCCTAAGGGTTCATCTTCTGCTAAGGTTTCATCTGCTGCTGAGTGTTCATCGGCTTCTAAGGGTTCATCCCTAAGGGTTTGGTTTATATCCCCTTCTAATTTGCAGCTAAGTCCTCTCATCCTGCAATGCCACCTCTTTTTTAAGTAAGCTGGCCTTTTTTTCCACTTCCATAGCATTTAGCTCATTCTAAGTCAAGCCCCCTTATGCTTAGTACACTATGTTCTCTGTCAAGTGTTAATGGTCAAATTAAGAAGGAAGGGACTCCATTCTTCTGCAACAATGCTGCAACAGTAGGGGGATTATTCTGGAGGAAGTGCCTGAAGTGCTCTCATCAAGATACAAACCTATCTTATGATCTTGAGTGACATGTCCATGTTTATTCACTTATACCCAATGCAAGTAGCCATATATAGTATCTAGTAGTAAGCACTTATTGTGTGTTCCACAGAATAGTATATTCTGTGGAACACACAATATTAATTGAGTGTCCAGTGAGGTAGGACAGTTCCACTCTCTATTAGATTCATGTTGTTAGCTCTTAAACTGACTGTTTAGATGGACAGTCAACAAAAAAGCATTTGGAAAGAGGAAACTGGAACTGCATTCATCCACAACAGGATGATTGTACTCACATGAGGGCATCTGCAGTATAATTGTTTCAGTAGTTCACATGAATATGTAATTTAAATGAATATATTGTACAAGACATTAGGAAAGCATGATAATTCTGCTTGTCTGGTCAAGCAAATCAGAAGAATACTCTCTATAGTCTTACATCCATTAACTAAGACAATCATTTCTGAGATCCGTTTAGTAATATCGGTGCATTTATGAGCCTTTGTATATTCAGTACATTCAATTCTTTCATAACCTTCACTGCTCTCATAATTTGAACAAATTATTCTAAATGCAGAAAAAATATATTGCAATGTACTTTGCACAGATTTTAATATGGAACAAAATGCACTACACTGTATAGTATGTTATTTTCATTAGGTTTGAGATTCTACTGCTGAAATCAAACCTCTGAATGCTTTGGCTTTGCTCGTTCTGGTTAATGCATGGCAAGTTCAATTCAGTTCAGACTACATTACACTATTGGAAGTGACCTAGGTCCAACCATCTTCAGCTGCTTCATCAATGTCCTTGCCTTCATCATAAGGTCAGAAGTGGGGATGTTCGCTGATGAATGCTCAGTGTTCAGTTCCATTCACAACCCCTCAGATAACGAAGCAGCCCGTGCCCGCATGCAGCAAGACCTGGACAAAATCCAGGCTTGGGCTGACAAGTGGTAAGTAACACTCACGCCAGAGAAGTGCCAGGCAATGACCATCTCCAACAAGGGAGAGTCTAACCACCTCCCCTTGACATTCAACAGCATTACCATCACTGAATCCCCCACCATCAACATCCTGGGGGTTACCGTTGACCAGAAATTTAACTGGACCAGCCACATAAATACTGTGGTTACAAGAGCAGGTCAGAGGCTGGGTATTCTGCGGCGAGTGACTCACCTCCTGACTCCCCAAAAGCCATTCCACCATCTACAAGGCACAAGTCAGGAGTGTGATGAAATACTCCCAACTTGCCTGGATGAGCGCAGCTCCAACAACACTCTGAAGAAGCTCAACATCATCTAGGACAAAGCAGCCTGTTGATTGGCACCCCATCCACCACCTTAAACATTTGTGGTCCAAGTGGAAGTTCAATTACTCCGTCCACCACCGATGCACTGTGGCTGCAGTGTGTACCATCCACAGGATGCACTGCAGCAACTCGCCAAGTCTTCTTTGATAGCAGCTCCCAAATCCGCGACCTCTACCACCTAGAAGGCAGGAGGCACATGGGAACACCCCCACCTGCACGTTTCCCTCCAAGTCATACACCATCCTGACTTGGAAATATATCGCCGTTCCTTCATCGTCGCTGGGTCAAAATCTTGGAACTCCCTTCGTAACAGCACTGTGGAAGAACCTTCACCACATGGACTGCAGCAGTTCAAGAAGGCGGCTCACCACCACCTTCTCAAGGACAATTAGGGATGGGCAATAAATGCTGGCCTTCCCAGCGATGCCCACATCCCATGAATGAATTAATAAAAACAGCCTTACTTTTACTATAGGGCCAATAGAACAACGAGCTAGTTATGTAGTCAAGTTCCTTTATATAAAATTAGGGATGGTTCTTTTTTGTAGTGTGAGTGTTTGTGGACCCAGGGACAGTTGATCTGGTCAGGAGGCAACGATAGTCGCTGCTCAAGCGTGGGGATTCTGCTGTGAGGAGGCCAATTCACCATCACTGAGGTTAAGGAGTGGTGGCGGGGGCCGCCTGCTCGTAGCAGACATTTTGTATAAGAACTCCCCGCTCTGGCCAATCAATGTATACGCTCCGACCCTCAGGAGTAAGCAGCTGGAGGTCTTCCAGCATCTCCCGATGCTGTTGGCGACCTCCAGGCCGATTGTTCTCGCTGGAGACTTCAACTGCATCATCGATGCGGCTGGACGATCCAGCAGGGTCGATGGAATACTGGCCACCACGTCCAAACTCCTGATGGAAGCTGTGAAAGACGCAAAGCTTCGTGACGTCTTCAGCAACCCTGCAAACGGAGCGCCGCAGAGATACACCTGGTCCAGGCCAGACGGGTCCGTCCATTCCCCAATGCTCAAGGTCAGATCCATTGACATCCAACCGGTGTTCTTCTCTGACCACTGACTCCTACTGGCCAACTGTCAATCACAGGAGGACCAAAGGGGGGCAGGGGGACATGGAAGCTGAACGTGAGACTGTTGTCTCCGGAGAACAGCAAGGAACTGAAGAGGGATTACACAGATTGGAGGACTGTGGCACCCTTCTTTGATTCCATGATGCACTGGTGGGAAGCGATCAAGGTCAATATCAAGAGGTTCTTCATCCTCAAAGGTGTTCAGAAGGCGAGAGAGAGACAGAAGAAAGCGTCGCAGCTCCAGAAAAGTATGCAGGATCTGTTCCACCTGCAGTCGATGGGGGTTAATGTTGGGGAGGAACTCAGAAAGGTGGAAGGGCCAGCAAGCCTCGCTCTTCACCTCTGAGGCCTCAAGGTCATTTGCTGGTCCACAGTCCGCTCCTTGGAGCAGGGCGAGAAGTGCTCGCGCTTCTTCTTCCAGAAGCTGCACAGAGAGACCTCTGTGATCAGCAGCCTGAAGGAGCAAGACGGCTCGGTGACGTCCTCGCAGGCTGACATACTGAGGATCAGCAAGTCCTTTTATACCGGGCTGTATGACGTGAAGCCCACAGATAGCACGGCCCCCAGTCCTTCCTGTCCTTTATCATGGAGGTCTTAGAAGTCAGCGAGCGGGAGAGCATGGATCGGCCGCTCACTTTGGACGAGCTGAGAAAGGCCGTCAAGTCCTTCGAGACGAGTAGAACTCCCGGATGCAATGACTTACAGGTTGAGTTGTAATCGGCTCTGTGGCACTGGATAGGCCCAGACCTATTGGAAGTGTACAGGGGAATACTTCTGGCAGGCAGCATGTCAGAGTCCATGAGGAAAGGCATGATCACCCTCACCTACAAGCAGAGGGGGAGAGGGAAGAAATAAAAAATTGGCGACCCATTTCCTTGCTAAATGTTGACTATAACATTCTGTCCATGTTCATCGCCAACAGGCTCAATTCTGCTCTGGAGCTGGTGATCCACCCTGATCAAACCTGTACTGTACCCAGCAGGAAGTTCTCTGATAGCCTTGTGCTGCTCAGGGATACAATCTCCTACGTGCAGGACAGTGGCCGATCCATGCCTTATCATCTTGGACCAGGAGAAGGCCTTTGACAGAATATCCCACATGCGCATGATGGACGTGCTCTCCAAAATGGGGTTTGGGGAGGGAATCCGTGATTGGATCCGACTGCTCTACGCGGATATCCATAGTGCAGTCCTAATCAATGGGTGGGAATCAGAAAGCTTTCCGATCAGATCTGGATTCAGGCAGAACTGGCCTCTCTCCGCGGTCTTGTTTGTATGTTGTATCAAGCCGTTTGCCGCATCCATCAGGAAGGATGCAGGTATCGGGGAGTGATGATCCCAGGCAGTGGAGGCTCTCAGCTTAAGGCTTCCCTGTACATGGATGACTTCTTTTGCTCCGACCAACGGTCGGTCCACAGACTATGGGCATCTGCGACCAGTTCGAGCTCACCTCGGGGACCAGAGTGAACCACAGCAAGACTGAGGCCATGTTTTTTGGCAGGTGGGAGATCCGGTCCTTTGTCCCCTTCACCGTCAGGTCCGACTACCTGAAAGTGCTGGGGATCTGGTTCGGGGGGCCTCTGGCCTGGACCAAGAACTGGGAGGAACGGGTCACCAAAGCCAAACAGAAGCTTGCTATGTGGAGTGGACGCTCCCTCTCCATAACCGGCAAGAACTTGGTGATAAGGTGTGAGGTGCGCGCGGTGTTGCTCTACATGGCCAGGGTCTGGCCCATTCCCCGCTGCTCCACCGTCACAGTCACCCGAGCTATCTTCCACTTTGTCTGGAGGTCCAAGGTAGAACGTGTCCGCAAGGACACCATGTACGAGCCCCCAAAGGGAGGAAGAGCATTCCCAATGCTGCTCTGATCCTGATGGCCACCTTTGTGTGTGGCTGCCTCAGGATAGAGCCCCAGTACACAAACACCAAGTGCCACTATGTGCTGAGTTTCTACCTGTCCGCCACTCTGAGAAGACTGGGTCTGGCCACACTGGCCTAGCAGACGCAGGACGTCCTGAAATGCTGGACCATACCCCACCACCTGTCCCAGGTGTGAAAGTTCCAGAGGAGCAACCCCTTTGACCACAAGGCCATCTGACAGCGGTCAAGACGGAATGTTCTGGGGGTCATGCAGGGAAAGGAGAGGGTGGATCGGATTGGGCAATTCCCTGACCAGACAGTCGATGCCATTTGGCAGGACATCTCATCGCTGGAACTGACCAACAGGCACCAGGATGTAGCCTGGATGGTGGTGAGAAGGGCCCTCCCACTGCAGTCCTTCCAACACGGAATCTTAGTACCACCGCGAGCTGCCTGCGAGGCTGCGGCGGGGATGAGACCGCTATCCATCTCCTAGTGGACTGTCCCTTCACGCAGAAGGTGTGGAGAGAGATGCATTGGTATCTGCCCCGACAGTTCGGTAACACAGGACATTGTACTCTACGGGCTGTTCCCCGGGACGCACACCGAGACAGATATCAATTGCTGCTGGAAGACCGTCAACTCGGTGAAGGAGGCCCTTTGGTCCGCCTGAAACCTGCTGGTCTTCCAGCTGAAGCAGCTGCCCACGACCGAGTGTTGCCGACTGGCACACTCCAAGGTCCAGGAGTACATGCTGCGGAATGCACTCAAGCGAGGTGCAGCCTATGCAAAGGCTCTATGGGGAAAGGCCACTGTGTAAGGCCATCCACTTTGTATTGTACAGAATATAATAGGAGATAAGTGCTGTGTTTTGAATTGTAATAATCGGACCAGAGTGTGTACAATCTGCATTGTATTGGTCTGAACTGTATTGCTTGGAATTTTGTTTTTTTTATATTGAACTGTGTGTATCTTTAAATTTTATGAAATAATGTATATTTTGAAATTTAAAAAAGTTAAAAATTTGCTTACACTTAAAAAACTTGACCTATCTTTTTCTGGCGAGATTATTTCATTTCCATCAGGGCAGTGGAGGAACTTTACGTGTTGTAATCATTTGACCGGTGAGTTAGCCGCGAGATCTCCTTCCCGCAAAGCTTTTGGAGGAGCAGGGCATCTCGGACAGCAACTTTTGGATTTCTGCAGTCGCCGCAAGTTGCTCTCCGATTTGCACTGAAATAACGGTGAACGCTATTCGGCTCACTGTTATTTTTTAGAGCAATATCTGGCCCAATGTGTCTTAGTGAGAGAAGTGGTGTATTTTTTTTCAGTGCTGTAAAATAGAATCCATTGATCTAATTGTGCTGTGGAGTCTTATGGCCTAAGTTTTGTGGTAAGAAAACAAGCTGGCATATATATTTCTGCTTTTAGAAACAGGGATGTGAATCAATTTTTTATGAATTATTTTACATTTATGTTCCAATGAAAATCACGTGTTTTGTCTTGAGAAAAATCTTTGCTTGTTTTGCTATTTTGCTAGAGATTCAGCAAATATAGAGACAGCATTGCTAATGCTAGTGTCATATTTCTGAGATGTCTTAACAGGCATTTAACTGGAAAGGTTATGGCAAAGCTATTGAGAATGGGAAACAAAAATTTACAGCTGGCCAAAATGAATCATGACCAGCATCTGCATGATTCAATTATTTAAAAGGCGGTTGAGCTTTCTGGAATTTTGGGCCCACACACAAAAAAGGACAGTAATGGCAGATTTTGGGAGGATGTGGTGCAAACCACCATTGACTTGGCTGAACTGCCACTTGGAACATATACACAATCACGTGTTTGCAACTAAACCAAATTGGTGGTCCTAATTAATTTAAATGAAATAGGCAGACTGCCAGTGCTACTTGTGCTGTTCATTGGCAGCTTGCATAATGGGGGCATCAATATCGCATGTTGCTGACGCCATTTAAAGGCACCCTGCACCTCTTAAAGTGGTGGTACACTTTGGCTGCAGGCAACTGTCACTGAAGATTGTTGATAACGGCAGGTGCAGGAGAAGGTGCAAGGGCCCTGTGTTTTTCTGACGCTGCGCTGAAGGTATTGGTGGAGGAGATCATTGAAACATACAAAATTCTTACGGGCTTGACAAGGTAGATGCAAGGGGGATGTTTCCCGTGGCTGGGGAGTCTAGAACTAGGGGTCACAGTCTCAGAATAAGGGGTAGGCCATTTAGGACTGAGATGAGGAGAAATTTCTTCACTCAGAGGGTGGTGAATCTTTATAATTCTCTATCCCATAGGGCTGTGGAGGTTCAGTCATTGAGTACATTCAAAACAGAGATCGATAGATTTCAAGATATTAAAAGCATCAAGGGATATGGGGATGGTGTAGGAAAATGGTATTGAGGTAGAAGGTCAGCGATGATCTTATTGAATGGTGGAGCAGGCTCAAGGAGCCGGATGGCCTATTCCTGCTCCTATTTCTTATATTCTTATGAGATCGGCAGGAGGCGGGGGCAGTTTCTATCTACAAGGCAGCAGGAAGCTATCAAGGGAATCTGCCCGGAATGAATGGAAAGAGGTGGCAAAGCATTGCCCCCAGAACACGGCTGCAATGCAGGAAAAAGTTCAATGACCTCACAAGACCAGCTAAGGTAAGCCTCTTAACTCACATCTCTAATTACTCTCTGCTTAGCCTTACATGACATGTAGACTCAACACTCCCTCTTTCGATTACTAGCACTCTCCTCCATTCACTGCAGCACACTTCTTTCCACATCTTTCTGTTCCAACTGCAGCACTCTGCACCTGCTACTCTCCTCACTATTACTTCCTTCACCTCCTCACACCTCTGCCATCTTTCACACACCAGCAAAATCTATTTTACCCTCACATGCACACCCTCAAAACTTCTCACTAATCTAACACTGACACACTTCTGGCGAGGCTGGAGGACATTACCTTTCCCTCATTCCCTTCTCACTTAAACCTCACTCACACTATGCACAACAAATTGCGGCTGTTTTCAGAAGCTACTCATCTGTTTCTGCTTACCCATGTCATCAAATGCTAACTCTTGTCCCTTTCTTCCATTTCAAGTCCAGAAGCCCTCAGGGAGCAGAAGAAGAGGCAGCGTCACTCGACCTTACATTTCAAGACACCAATTCAGAGACTGGCACCTCAAGCCGTTCTGAAAGTGGACTAGTGGGGTCTGCACGTGGAGATGCATCCAGCACTAGTGTGCAGGAGCAAGGTGGGGGATAGGACGGCCCAGGAAGTAGCTAGCTGGAGGGTGAGCTTGCACCTTAGCCCTCCTGCACAAGGTACAGATGAAGACATGGAGGGCCCACCATAGATAAGACGACTGAGGGCAAGTCACACGTACCACACAGAAATGACATGAAGTCAATGGAGCATAGAATTGGGCAGCATGTAATTCGACCATCCAACCCGAACCTGCCCTGTTCTTGCCTGATGAGTTAGGTTAAAATCAGGAATGAGATACTAAGCCCCTTCTGGAGGTAAGTTCGTATTGCTTCATCCCATTCATAGGCATTATGTTTGTCAATTCCATCTTCCCCGTTTACAGAGCTTTCTTTAACACTCAATTTAGCTTAGAGAAGTCCAGGCTACAGAGTCAGGATCTTTCTGCATGTCCAGCACCTCCTACTAGGAAAGGCGATGTTTACGGGCTCATACTCAAACTTCTGAGTTCCCCTAGATCCCATACAGAAATCAGTGGAGTCACTACTATGTTGACCCACTTCTTTCATCACCTCAGCCAATAGTCCAATAGAGTCAGCCTGCAAGTATTTTCCTTCAAGGGAGATGGGGGGTGGCCATGCACATTTCTGGAAGTTGTGCTGGCTTTTTTACTGTATGCATAGGTTCAACACTTTGCAAATCTTGCTCCAATTCCACTACAGTTGTTATAAGGAGAGGGAAAAGTAGAATTTTAAAGCTATTATTTCTAGGGCTCCAACCAGTTAAAAGGGTTTCCCCTTCATTCTGTTTTGACATGACCCTGAACAATTAATGCTACCCAGTACACAGAGACTGTACCAATCTGAATGCATAGTGCCACCTGTGTCCAATTTTGGTCTCCTCATATGGTGAGGGATATTGAGGCTATGGAAAGGATACAAAGGAGGACCATAAGATTAATTCCCAGTTTAAAACACCTTAGTGACCCAGATAGGCTCAACGAGTTGGGTCTCTATACTGTAGAAAAGTGTAGATTTAGAGGTGATTTGATCACGGTTTATTAAAATAACGATGGGTTTAGATTATGTTTATGTAGACCAATTATTTCAACTAGATAGGGTTAAGGAGGACCTGGGGCCATGCTCACAAGTTACACAAGGGCAGAACAAGGTTGGATATTAGGTGGTTTTTCTTTTTCCAGAGAATAGTGGACCTGTGGAGCAGGTTTCGAGCTCATGCAGTGAATGCTGAATCGCTGGGGTGGAGAGCACCTCGTACAAGAGGTAGGTATCGTGTAATGTAAATCAGGGCCAATGTGATCACTTGGACTCATTTTGATCGCTTAAGAGGGACAGAGAGGAATTTTCCAGTTGTTTCCCGCTTAATTGGCCTGGGTTTTTATTTGGCTTTTTGCCTCTCCCTGGAAATTACATGCCTTCCAGGTGGGTGGTAAGTGTATGTATTGTGCTGCATAAACCATCACAACTGTGTCGGACAGGCTGGATGGAGCAGTAGGTTTTTTTCTTGTCCATCATTTTCATATATTCTTGTTTTTGTGTTCTCTCTCAGATTCACAAAAAAGGATGTAGCTGTCCTAACTTATTATGAAACAAATGATGTAAAATTTCAAATGCAAAATATAAATGTACTTTGTAATTCCCTGTGATGCCTGTAAGTGGCGCTGCAGTAGGGTTTCTCATTTCAAGCCTCACACCTTTGTCGAAAGGGAAAAGTCAAGGCTGTGGAGCAGAGTAGCGATCTGGATAAAGACAAGCAGAGTGTGTCAGGAAGGGACAGAGAGTTTAACAAAGGTAATAGGGAATTAATGACTAAAGTCACATCAGGGAAAAATAGTAAAAAATGTAAATTAAAGGCGCGCTATCTGAATGCAAGAAGCATTCGTAACAAGCTGGATGAATTAATGGCACAAATAGAGTCAAATTGGTTTGAACTAGTAGCCATTACTGAGACATGGTTGCTGGGTGACCAAGGCTGGGAATTAAATATTCCAGCATACTTGACTTTTAGAAAGATAGGCAAAATGGAAAAGGGGTTTGGGGGGGGAGGGGGTAGTCTTGATAATAAAGGATGAGATAAGGACAGTAGTGAGAAAGGATCTTAGCTCAGAAAATCAGAAAGTAGAATCAGTATGGGTGGAGCTAAGAAATAGCAAGGGGCAGAAAACACTGGTGGGAGTAGTTTATAAGACCTCTAAAAGTAGTTTGAGATTGATGTAGTTAAGTTTGAAACTAGGGTCTTAAATTTAAACAAAATCAATTACGTAGGTATGAGGGGCGAGGTGGCTAAGGTAGATTGGGAAATTAGATTAAAAGATATGACAGTAGAAAAGCAACGGCGACCATTTAAAGAAATAATTCATAATTCTCAACAAATTTACATTCCCTTGAGGAATAAAAACTCCATGGGAAAAGTGAGCCAACCATGGCTAACTAGAGAAGTTAAGGATAGTATTGAATTAAAAGAAAAGACTTACAATATTGCCAAAAATAGTAAGCCTGAGGATTGGGAGGGTTTTAGAAATCAGCAAAGGATGACCAAGAAATTGATAAAGAGGGAGTAAACTAGCTAGAAATACGAGAACAGATTGTAAGAGCTTCTACAAGTATGTAAAAAGGAAGAGATTAGCGAAAGTAAATGTGGGTCCCTTAGAGGCAGAGACAGGAGAAATTATAATGGGGAATAAGGAAATGGCGGAGACGTTAAACAAATATTTTGTATCTGTCTTCACAAGAAGACATAAAAGACATACCAGAAATAGTGGGGACCAAAGGTTCCAATGAGAGTGAGGAACTTAAAGTAATTAAGAGTAGTAAAGAAAATGTACTGGAGAAATTAATGGGACTAAAAGCCGACAAATCCCCTAGATCCGATGGCCTATATCCTAGGGTTTTAAAAGAGGTGGCTGCAGAGATAGAGGATGCATTGGTTTTGATCTTCCAGAACTCCTTAGATTCTACAACGGTCCCCATGGATTGGAAGGTAGCAAATGTAACTCCGCTATTCAAGAAAGGAGGAGGAGAGAAAACAGGAAACTATAGGCCATTTAGCCTGACATCGATAGGAGGGAAAATGCTAGAATCTATTAATAAGGGCATAGTCACAGGGCACTTAGAAAAATCATAATATGATTAGGCAGAATCAACAGGGTTTTATGAAAGGGAAATTGTGTTTGACAAATCTATTAGAGTTTTTTGAGGATGTAACTAGCAGGGTAGATAAGGGGGAACCAGTGGATGTAATATATTTGGATTTTCAAAAGCATCCAGTAAGGTGCCAAACAAGTGTTGTTATACAAGATTAGTGCTCATGGGATTGAGGATTGGTTAATGGACAGAAAAGAGAGTAGGGATAAATGGGTCATTTTCGGGTTGTCAGGTTGTAACTAGTGAGGTACCGCAAGGATCAGTGCTTGGGTCTCAGCTCTTTACAATATATATCAATGACTTAGATGAGGTGACCGAGTGTAATGTATCCAAGTTTGCTGACGATACAAAGCTAGGTGGGAAAGTAAGCTGTGAGAAGGATGCAAAGAGGCTGCAAAGGGATATAGACAGGTTAAGTGAGTGGGCGAGAAGGTAGTAGATGAAGTATAATGTGGGAAAATGTGAAATTATCCACCTTGGTAGGAAGAATATACAAGCAGAATATTTTTTAAAAGGTGAGACACTAAAAAATGTTGGTATTCAGAGGGATTTGGGTGTCCTTGTACACCAATCACAGAAAGTTAACATGCAGATACAGCAAGCAATTAGGAAGGCAAATGGTTTATTAGCTTTTATTGCAAGGGGGTGGAGTATAAGAATAAGGCGGTCATGCTGCAATTAGATAGGGGTCTGGTGAGACCACACCTGGAGTATTGTGTATAGTTTTGGTCTTCTTACCTAAGGAAGGATATACTTGCCTTAGAGGCGGTGCAACAATGGTTCATCATATTGATTCCTGGACTGAAAGGGTAGTCCCATGAGGCAAGATTCTGTAGAATGGGCCTATACTCACTGGAGTTTAGAAGAATGAGAGGTGATTTCATTGAAACGTATAAAATTTTTAGAGGGTTTGATAGGGTAGATGCTGAGAGGCTGTTTCCCTGGTTGGAGAGTCCAGACCTAGGGCTCATAATCTCATGATAAGGGGTAGGCCATTTAGGACCGCGATGAGGAAACATTTCTTCACTTAGAGGGTTGTGAATCTTTGGAATTCTCTACTCCAGAGGGCTGTGGATGCTAAGTCGTTGAGTATATTCAAAATTGAGATCGATAGATTTTTGGACTCTATGGAAATCAAGGGATATGGGGATAGGGCGTGAAAGTGGAGTTGCGATCGAAGATCAGCCATGATCTTACTGAATGGCGGAGCAGGCTCGAGGGGCCGTACGGCCTACTCCTGCTCCTATTTCTTATGTTCTTATATTTGTCACTGTGCAATCCCCTATGAAAAAGCTTTCCTTATCACTGTATTTGAGGCTGCCTGCAGTTCCATTCATGGCTATTAGGTGGCTATGTAGCATTTCTGCCTTAATGGATTCAATGCTATCCCAAAAAGAATGGCCAAAATCAAAATCAAAATATTGCGGATGCTGGAAATCTGAAATAAAGAGAAAATGTTAGAAATACTCAGCAGGTCAGGCAGCATTTGTGGAGAAAGAGAGTTAACATTTCAGGTCGCTGAACCCTGACGAAAGGTCATCGACCTGAAACATTAACTCTAGAGAGTCCTCTAGAGCGTGAGTCTGGGGAATTAATAATGGAGAATAAGGAAATGGCGGATAAATTGAACAGATATTTTGAATCCATCTTCACTGTAGAGGATATAAATAACATGCCAGAAATAATTGTAAATCAAGAGGTAAAAGGGAGGGACGAACTTAAAACATTTACAATCACCAGGGAAAGGGTTCTGAGAAAAATATTAGAACTAAAAGCTGACAAGTCCCCAGGTCCTGATGGGCTTCGTCCTAGGGTCATAAAAGAAGTGGCTGCAGCGATAGTAGATGCATTGGTATAAATTTTCCAAAATTCCCTAGATTCTGGAAGGGTCCCATCAGATTGGAAAATAGCGAATATAACTCCTCTATTCAAGAAAGGAGGGAGACAGAAAGTAGGAAACTACAGGCCAGTTAGCTTAACATCTGTCATAGGGAAAATGCTAGAATCTATTATTAAGGAGGTTATAGCAGGGCACTTAGAAAATCTCAATGCAATCAGGCAGAGTCACCATGGCTTTGTGAAAGGGAAATTGTGTTTGACTAATTTATCAGAGTTCTTTGAGGAAGTAACAAGCAATGCGGATAAAGGGGATCCTGTGGATGTGGTATACTTGGATTTCCAGGCTTTTGACAAGGTACCACATCAAAGGCTATTACACAAAATAAGAGCTCATGGTGTAGGGGGTAACATATTAGCTAACCAATCCTTTATCCATGCTAACAGGAAACAGAGAATAGGCATAAATGGGTCATTTTCAGGTTGGCAAGATGTAATGGGTGGAGTGCCACAAGGGTCAGTGCTTGGGCCTCAAATATTTACAATCTATATCAATGAGTTGGATGAAGGGACCAAATGTATGGTTGCTAAATTTGCTGATGACACAAAGGTAGGTAGGAAAATAAGTTGTGAACAGGACATAAGGAGTTTGCAAAGGGATATAGATCGGTTAAGTGAGTGGGCAAAAATTTGGCAGATGGAGTATAATGTGGGAAAATGTGAACTTGTCCACTTTGGCAGGAGGAATAGAAAAGCAGTATATTATTTAAATGGAGAGAGATTGCAGAACTCTGAGGTACAGGGCAATCTGGGTATCCTAGTACATGAATCACAAAAAGTTAGTATGCAGGTACAGCAAGTGATTAGGAAGGCAAATGGAATGTTGTCATTTATTGCAAGGGAAATGGAATATAAAGAGAGATGTTTTGCTACAGTTGTACAGGGCATTGGTGAGACCACATCTAGAATACTGTGTGCAGTTTTGGTCTCCTTATTTAAGAAAGGACATAATTGCTTTGGAGGCGGCTCAGAGAAGGTTCACTCGACTGATTCCTGGGATGAGGAGGTTATCTTATGAGGAAAGGTTGGACAAGTTGGGCCTGTATACACTTGAATTTAGAAGAATTAGAGGTGATCTTATTGAATCATATAAGATCCTGAGAGGACTATAAGGGGTAGATGCTGAGAGGATGTTTCCCCTTGTGGGAGAGACTAGAAGTAGGTGCCACAGTTTAAAAATAAGGGGTCTCCAATTTAAGACAGAGATGAGGAGAAATTTTTTCTCTGAGGGTCGTGAGTCTGTGGAACTCCCTTCCCCAGAGAGCAGTGGAGGCAGGGTCATTGAATATTTTTAAGGCTGAGTCAGATGGATTCCTGATTAACAAGGGAGTCAAAAGTTATAGTAGGTAGACGGGAAAGTAGGATTGAGGTCGCAATCAGAATCAGCCATGATCTTATCAAATGGCAGAACAGGCTCGAGGGGCCGAATGGCCTGCTCCTGCTCTTAATTCGTATGCATTGTACGGCCAGTGCTTATTTAGATGGTAAAGAAGTCCTTGCATTTATGTAGTATCTTTCATGTCCTCAGGACACTGTGAAGTGCTTCTCTGCCAATGAATTACTTTCAAAGTGTCGTTTTGTGGGTAAACAAAGTAACCAATCTGCCCCCCAGCACGGCTCTACAGAGACAAAGGACCAATCTATTTGCTTTGGTGGTGCTGGTTGAGGGATGAAAGTTTGGATACTGGATACTATGAAAAAATGCCATAAGATTTTCTAAGCCCAATTGAACAGCTAGACAGGACCTTGGTTCAACATCTCACTGCAAGGTGACACTGAAGTGTTAGCCCAGAGTATGTATTCAATTCCTAAAATGGGACTTGAACACACAACCTTTTGAATCAGAGGCAACATTGCTACCATTGAGCCAAGCTGACATTTGGTAGTCAAAAACTTAAGATAGCCTTTCACAACAGTTCATTTGAGCAAATTTTTAGCATTGAAGGCACTGTATTTTCCTATCAGAGATTCATACATCTTCAGCTACATGTTTAGAACAAATCTATAAAAACGGCCTGATTTTAACCCTTGAGCAAATGGGGCGGGCGGTTGGAAGATTCGCGCTGCGTTTTCAATGCCTAATTAAAATGTGAAAATCATGGTACAATGACATCATTGGCACCACAATGCAACTTTAACTTCAAATTGCTGGAGGCCTGCACAGTGCCGAAGCTGCCAGTGAAACTTGACGTGTGGCAACTGTGGCCTGAAGACGCCAAGGTAGGCTAAATTTTTGGAAGGATTACTTGGGGTCAGGATGTTCTTTAATTTAAATGAGGCCCATGAGTTAAAATACCCCAGGCCTCATTTTTGGAGCAGCGGATGAATTTCTAACTCACACCCTATTCACCCTTTGAAAACTGGCCAATGTTTTGGATTTACCTGACGAAGGAGGAAGCCTCCGAAAGCTTGTAGATTTCAAATAAAAATTGTTGGACTATAACTTGGTGTTGTAAAATTGTTTACAATGTTTTGGAGGTATCGGTGTGAATGGGGCCGCTAAACCCACAGCAATCTTTTCCCCACGTGCCATTGTGGATACAAATGTACCCTCTATGTCTAAACATCTGATTGTGTGTTTTTATCTCCAGATAATTTGGTAATCTCAAGTGAGTATACAGAGGCTGTTGGTATATGCGGGTGCAGTGTAATGAACACTGCTAAAGTTGAGGGTTTTACAACAGATGATGATGTGAGATAAAGTGATAGAAGTGCAATTCTTACCTGTACTGAACTTGCTCAGGAAGTCTGTGGTACTGAACTGAGAGTTCTTGGGTTCAAGGTCACACACTTGAAACACTACCTGAATTTGGCTGATGATTTCTGAATTATACAGATATTCCACACACATTGGAAAAAAACAATTTGTTTATTCTAACTTTTCTTTCTGTAACATGCTCTCACATCCCCTTAGTGTTAGCTTTCAACCCTCAGTGATATTACAGTTACATCAACATGGCCCTTTCTAATATCCTTCTTTCAGAGACTCAATGTCACTCCTCTGGCATCCAGTATTAATGCTAATTACTTTCTAGTTATGCAATGTCAAGCTCCACTGAATGCCTTCTTGCAAGCTCAGGAAAGTGTGTAAGGTACGGCATTATTTTAACAGCTGCTCCTCATAAGGTGAACTCTTCTGTGTTGATTTCTATAAAGAAGAGGATTCCCCCATGGCTTTGTCGGATAAGAGTAGCTTAAGCTATACAAAGGTGCCAGTTTCCGTCGCTGATATGTGCCGACATAGCAGATCTCAGTCAGGGCAGCACTAGGAGTGCCAGAATTCCCGTGAGAGGAATGGGAAACTCACCCAGGGTTTCTGCTCCCGATTCCTATTTAGCAACCCCTGCTGGAAATGTGCATACGTGGGAGTCAGTTAAGTACTGCTTGAGCTTGGCGGTGATGCTTTCTGTGACTGAATAGCCTATTAAAACTCACACCTGAAGGATGACCAATTGAATCAATTATACTCCAACAAAGAAGTCAAGTCCTTTAGAATTGGAGGCGGGAAATAGGAAAGAAAAAATGTCATGGATTGATACTCAGAATAACTGCCTATTCCTTTACACATCCCTGAAATAAATCTTCCCTCTGAATATTGAAGCTTAGAATCATAGAATCATAGAAGTTACAACATGGAAACAGGCCCTTCGGCCCAACATGTCCATGTCGCCCAGTTTATACCACTAAGCTAGTCCCAATTGCCTGCACTTGGCCCATATCCCTCTATACCCATCTTACCCATGTAACTGTCCAAATGCTTTTTAAAAGACAAAATTGTACCCGCCTCTACTACTGCCTCTGGCAGCTCGTTCCAGACACTCACCACCCTTTGAGTGAAAAAAATTGCCCCTCTGGACCCTTTTGTATCTCTCCCCTCTCACCTTAAATCTGTGCCCCCTCGTTATAGACTCCCCTACCTTTGGGAAAAGGTAGGGGAGTCTATAACGAGGGGGCACAGCTTGTAGAACCTTTGTTTTAGTTAACATAGTGAAAAATCTGTAGCATAAAACAAAAAATAACAAAAACATTGAGCACTGGTATACTGAAAATGTGAAATTGTGTTGCATGTGTAATTCTGGAATATAAAATATTTGCTGGTATTGAAGACCCTAAATAAATTAGTCATCTGTTAGTTACCAGGTTGTCAATATAAGCAATATATAAAATAGTATTATCTATTATTATAGACACTGCATAGGGCATCCAAGATATCTTTTCTGTTGGCGGAGATATTATTTTTGTGAAATGACCATAAAGGAGAGCACTTATCAATGACTGTGTTATCCTTTTAACACTGTAAGTCTTTAATTAAACTGAAATGAAATTCAATATTAGCTTCATTACAGAATTCCCACCATGCTGCTCAATAATGTATTGTACAAGAAAAATTTAAAACAAAAGCTGTAATTGTTTATTAATGTTCTACAAAATAAACCTTCATAACAAAAAACAGTTGCAATTTGAAAGAGTGCTTCTCTAAAATTCAAATTGACAGTTTATCATTTGTAATGCTTTCTACAGTAATGGTATCTGAATTACAGACAACTGAACAGAATTATGGCATACATGACATCAAAGCCAAAATCCTTTCATACCTAGTCAGTAACTACTAAGCTGTTGTTTTTTCCCACATAAAACTTTTCCTGTCAACTGCAAAAATCAGCAAAAGCCATTGCCATTTCACTTAATATTCAGGATTGTAGCTGGGACTACTACTCAGTGAACTTTTACAGATGTGGAGATGCCGGTGATGGACTGGGGTTGACAATTGTAAACAATTTTACAACACCAAGTTATAGTCCAGCAATTTTATTTTAAATTCACAAGCTTTCGGAGATTTTCTCCTTCCTCAGGCAAACATTTGCCTGAGGAAGGAGAAAATCTCCGAAAGCTTGTGAATTTAAAATAAAATTGCTGGACTATAACTTGGTGTTGTAAAATTGTTTACAACTTTTACAGAGGCAATGAACGTTAAAACATAAACCCTGTACTTTATTCTTATTTATTCGGTGTGTAAATGTGCTCATCAAGGTGAAGAATGCCATTGTTATGAAATGGAACATTTCCACTGTGTGTCCTGTGACAACATGAAGTACTCTTAGATCACGCTTGGTCTGGCCTCAGATGCAGTGCAAAGCTCTGACAGTGCCCAAATTCAAACTTCAAAACCACCCTGTGCACCAGTGCCAACTTTCATTCCTTCCTTCCTTCTCAACAATAACTTGCATTTATATAGTGCCTTTAATGCTGGAAAACATCCCAAGGCGCCTCACACTATTATTCCTTATGATCCCAGCAGAATGTTGAATTAGAGTCACTTGGTGGGTAATTTTGGACCGTGGACTCTTCTGCATGGTGATTACCCAAAAATTTCTATTGCTTCCTGCTTCACATTTTCCCCCTTTCTTTGGGTTAACCCATGTCAAGCACTACACATTGACAGGTGAACTGCTTTCAGGTGTGTATCAGTGGCTCACTGTAACCAGCTACTGGGAAGCTGACGTTCATTGTGTGTGATGTGGGGGCAGTCCTCAACTCAAAGATAGACAAATCCTGCACTTAGGGTAATTGTAAATATATCTGTTTAACCAACTAGGAGAGTGATCTAGCAGTCAGCACCTACCATTTGTAGGACTTACGAGTTTCCCACCCCTTTAAGTAACATCTGTGCAACAAGAATCGTTGAGAGAGACATAACTCAATTTAAATACTGTCATTGATTGTTCTCAGTAAACTATTTGTACAGTGAGTAGCGATTTATAGTATTGGATTACATATCCTCAGCTAAAGTCCAGAAGATTATTATGAAATAATGGCATTGTCGGGTAATAGGGAACAGCTTTTAATTTGGAATTTTTTTCTAATGGGATGATGTGAGCCAACTTCAGACTTGTATGGGGCTTTCTGATAAGAGTAGCCATTAACTCCATAGAAAACTCATTCTGAACACACAATTTTTTCTCATAACCCAGATATATATTGTATGTGATTATAAAATTATGGAAGGTAACCTAATGATTTTACCGAGATAAGCAATATTAACACTGGTCCAGCTTTTCTCTAAAAACATAGTTAGCAATGCAACTATAAAAATACCTTCAATGACGAAAATAGCAACTATCGTGAGAAATTTGAGGTCTTGTAATGTCCAATTTATTAAGAGTCAAAAAGGAATACCTTAGATGGGATGTGCATATTAGTTTAGGCTTTTCTTTTGCTTCAGTGTATTCCGGGAATAGCACATGACATGCTGTATCTGCAAGCTAGGATTTCAGCAATCTAATACAATTTTAATACTCACAAATGTTTTGGCACTTAATGTAAGTTTCTAGATATCAAAATGTAATCTCTTATATACACCTCCATCTCGTGGTGCAAACTCACAAAAACAGAAATGGAAATTCCCCTGGTCAAGCGTCCATTCCAGTGGCATTTGGCAGTACATAGTGTTGCCTACTGTGTCAGTGGCAACTTTCAGAAACCAGTGTAGATGTGAAGTGCATGGATAAAATATACTAGTCACAATCACGTGTTAAACACTTTAAATTGATATTTATTCTACAATGCTAGGTGACGGTGGATTTAGGTGTTTCAGATGCTGTCCATTGTAAGACAAGGGCAAAGCTAAAGAATAGGAATGGGTGTGGGACCAGTGTAATCTCCAGCGCTGCATAAACATTGTACAGATATTCTTAAAATGTTCTTTCATCATAACCAAATCTAAGTATATACTGTTACTTTTGCATTGAGCTTGCTTAAATATTCTTTCGTGGTGTTGCTTGACATGAGAACGTTCATGCTCCCTGGTTCAAATGTGAGGTATTTGACTTCTGCTACTTTGAAATGCCTTTCAATTTTATTAAAAGAAGTCATGTTAACAAACACTTTTTAAAAACATGTTTCACATTTCAAGTCTCTTGCTCTAGAGTCTATACTTGATACCAGTCAAGCCCTCTTAAAGCAAATAAACCCAATAAATTGCTTGATGAAGTCTACGCTACATTACAATTAATGTGTTTTAGGTGTTACCTTGTAAAGACCCCATGTAGTTTACATTCATGAGGGATTAGCCAAAAGCATAATCTGTGCAACAAGAATGCAGAGAGAAGCATTAATCAGTTTAAAATTCTATTAGTCATTGTTCTTAGTATACTCTTTGTAACAGTATGTTTGTTTCAATGTTAAACCTATTTGCAAACCCTGCTGTTTTATTTAAATGTAAACCTCCCGATTATTACAGAACATCACCAAATAGCTAATTGGATTGAAGTGTCATCTACCCACTTATCTTTCAAACATAATAACTCCTTGTTCTCTGAGGTATTTGAAGTATACCAACAGCATAACTGTATGTAGTTAGCTTTCACAATATGTATTGATTACAGAAATCTATATGCTCTGTCTTTTGTAGGGAAGCTCTACAGCTAGCAGACTCTACGTGTTATCTGTTTGTATTACTGAATGTTAAACCTTTACGTGCATTATATCAGTGGCTAAACTACTGAGTCCCTTTTAACATAGCTGTATCTTTTTATGGCCTTCTGAAGCAGTATATTAACTAAGGTGTTTTAAAACTACATAATCTACCTTCGCACAATACTACAATATAAAAGAAAAAGAATACAAAAAAGTGTTGCAGAGTAATGTTATCATTTAAGAAGGAACAACAGTATTTTTGGCAGAATTTGTTTGTAGCAGATTTACATTAAAAGATGCCTGGAATTAGTATGAACCTTTATACTGTTGGAATTTTGCAGATCTTAAGATTATGCTGATGTACTCAACTGCACATTTATTTCTCAATTTTTGACCAACCAGAAAAATGCAACATTTTAAATAATCTGACTAAGTATTGCATAAACTGATATTACATTCTTTTAATTTGTTCTTGGCATGGGTGATGCTGGCTGCATTTATTACTCATCCCCAGCAACTTTTTGTACAGCCGAATGGCTTGCTAGGCCATCTCAGAAGGCATTACGAGTCAACCACATAATGTGGACATTTAGGCCAGACTAAGTAGGGGTGGCTGGTTTCCTTACTTCAAGGATACTAGTGAACTAGTTGGAATTTTAAAGACAATCTGGCAGATTCCCAAGATGGGATCTCAGCTGCTAGTCCAGTACCATAACCTCTACCATGTTAGTCAAACAAAAAAGTCTTTGATTGCTCTTGGATGGTGACTGGCAGATCATCATGACTAAATAGATCAATGTTAAATGAAAATGAGCAAAATGTTTAATAATTACTGAAATCTTGTACTTCGTGGTCATGGACTTCATGTTGTTCCAACTTAGGTTGAAAAAATAAAAGGAATGTATTAAGTTGCTTTTAGAAAGCTTAAACCTATAAATTAATGAGCTAATTAAATATTACATATGAAAAAGCATCTTGTAGTGTTAAAAAAACTATACTACGATACTTATTTTCTGACCAGATAATTGGAAGGGGCCCAGCCCTCCCATGTTGGCTCACTATTTAGGATTTTACAGTACCACCATCCATTGGTATTTTTTTCAAATACTTCAAAAACAGTTCCCTCCTTAAATCCAGCGGTCTCCTCATCTCCTGCAAAATCTGCAAGAGCTACATAAAGGCATTGCTTTGAGAATTCTTCATCTTTGGGCACATTGGTGTTGATGGATGCAGCACTAACCTTCTCTTTCCCTTGTTCTAGTTTTTCTGCCTGTCTTTCTGTTATTTTTGAAGGAATAACTGGCTCTTTTCTATGTTCATGAACTTTGGACAAAACAGCTCCTTTTACTGGAAGGTGCTCCTTTGAACCTCCCCTAGGTTTAATATCATCTTTGCTGTAATCATGAGATGAAACTGATTTAAATCTTGGTGGAGGTAGGGCAGGTTTATTCTGTCCCCAGGTGGGTTTGTTCTCAGTTGTATCTTTCTGATGACCTTTCATATCTGCAGATTCTATGGAGGTTTTCTTTGGCAGTGGGGGTCTTCTAGGAGGCACGATTGGGCGAGGTGGACCTTCTTTGTTTGTTGAAGGTGTGCCTTTTTGTTGAGCATCATCCACTTTCTTCTCAATTGGCTTCAAACTCTTTGAAGTACCTGCTTTCTCTTCAATGACACAAGGATCATCCTTATCATTCTGTTCATTTTCAAGGCCATTTTGTTCTTTCTGAAGAACTTTCACTTCACTTATTTTAGAGCTCATTCCTAAATCTTGCTTCAGTTGAGATCCATTTTCTGTGTTTCCATGCGAGCTGCTACATGTATCTATTGAGGATTGATTATTTGAGCAGTTTTGATTACCAGTAACATTCTGGGAAGAGTCCTGCTCCCCCATTTTGTCTGGCAGTTTTGCTCTTCTCAACTTACTTCTCAGGTTAGAGATGTCAACGTCAGATTCGGATTGACTTTCTCCTTTTGTGATAGGAAGTGGCTTAGGTCTCAGTAGAGGTCTTGGCTTTTGTGGTAGATTTGGGGACGATTCCACTGATTTGTCTTCTATATCTGGCTTTGACTTTGTTTGTCTTCCTACTGGCTTTAGATTAGGCCTTGCAATTTCACTTGCTAATATCTTAGGCCCAGTCTCAAGTCCCTTAGGCTGTGTAATTTTACTTGCTTCAGCACTCAGCTTCTTGTCTCCTTTAGGTGCCATTTTTGGTGGCAACATGGGTAAAATGCCTCCTGGTACAGGGGGCATGGGTGGAAGTCCTTTTGAATGTTTATCTGCTGCTTCCACCTCAAACTTGCTGTTAATCTGTTCTTTCTTTAATGGAAGAACTGGCTTCTCTTTGTTAAGCCTGGAAGTGTCATTGCTTATTACACTTGAAGGAGAACACGACTTGGATTGAGATTCTACATTTGAGGGAGAATTGAATTTATTGTCAGAAGATGGGCTCTTACTTGCATCTTTCCCTCTCCGATCCTTCAACTTGTGTTGAACTACAGACTCATTATTATTATCATTTGATTGTGGCTCTTTGGGCAAAGCTCTAGTTAGAAAGGCACTATCTTCATTTGTACTGCTTCCTGTAGCTCCATCTGAAAGTTTAAGTTTTGCCAGTTCTTGTGCTAAAGGTGGAAGGAAATTTGCCCTTGAAGCATTACTTGATTTTTTGTACTTGTCAATGAATGAAGCAGGAGCCCATCCTTCTTCATCATTTATTTGAATATACCACCAACCACTTAAATTCTTTTCTATTACCTGCAGACAAACAAAACATACATTTACTTTGAGTAACTTATCAGCATAATGTAATAATACAATAAATAAACAGGGAGCACTAATTACTTCCCCTGGTGGGGAGTTTCCTGGGAGCAATCCCACTGAATTAAATTAGGGCTGTGACTTCAAAATGACATTGCAGAGTCGTCAACCAATGGGGAGAAGATCCTAACTTAGTGGTTATATTGGAAGTAAACGTTTGATAGTATTTCAAATATATATTTATCTAGTATTTTATCTTATAAATTCTTGGATCCAGTATGTGTTCATCTGTTTCAGGCATTACACCTAGTCAGCGTCACCCATATCAAAAATCTACTGATAATGTTCAGGCTTAACCATGGTAAGTATTTACATGGTATAAGGTGCTGAAGGGTCACCATTGATGGTCCTGCAACAATATCCTAGCATGAACTGCTGCCTTCATGAAGGAAAAGGGGATATGGGGGAAATGTAACTTTAATTTCCAACTGTTTAACCAATAAAGAGTAGTTGCATATTGATTGGTTCAACATGAGCCCATTACAATAGGAGAGACCACTCTCTGCATGTTATGTTAGTAATTTGCATGGCAGCAATCTTTTTTTTTCTTTTCAAAGTATGTAGTCAAATTCAAGGCATAATCATAAATTGAAAATGCAGAGAATATAGCATTTTCATTGGATTCATCTCTGTAAATCACTCTTTGCATCAACTTCAAGAATGCAGCAATTTCAAATTGAGCTGATTAAATTAGCTGCTGTCCATGTAACAAATTGTTATCAAAACTATCAGGACTATAAGTTTGATGATCATCCTCAGGGCTCTGGTTTATCAAGAATAATTATTTTAAGGTGGATCCTCTAGTTTGAATTTTACCTTTGAGCTAATTTAGTATAATATGCTCATTTACAACTTTCAAACTGTATCCTGTGTCTCCTATTTAACATGTGCCATCGTTAAAGGGAGCAATACTAAAACTTTTGTTAATGCTCATTAAGGGTTTGTCTGGGGAATGGAATACTTTCTATTTCAGATGCCCAGTGTGAGCATCAACCACTCCCGGGCCAGGTTAAGCATAGTTAAATACAAGCATATAGCTCCTTCGGCTCTGTACTACAGTGAGAGTGCACTCTCTACTGCACTAGGGTGGCATTTTTCCCATTTCCCGCACTATCCTTCAGCCTGTCTAAGGGGATGAACTTCCTCGGGGCTTCTCCCGTTCCGCCACCATAACACCAGCGGAAAACCCCGGATTTCCACAAAGTTACAGTGGAGGAGCAGGAGAAGCCCGAGGGAAATTTACCCATGTTTCATTGTCAATTTGTCAGTTTTAAGCATTAGGCTCATGCGTGTTTGGAACTGGATTGAGACTGGTTTCCCAAGAGGCAAAGGAGACTTTCCTTCATTAGTCTGTGCTGGATTTGAACTTAAGGTTCCAGAAGTAAAAGGCAAGTGCCACACAGTACCCCAGCAAAGCTCTTTTAGACTAACATATTAAAATGAGCTCAAGATGATGTTTACATTACTAATATTTATACAGCATTTTCATTTGCTTACCTCAACTTTTTGTCCTGCCTGAAAGCTGATGCCATCGGGAATGGTTGTCTGGAAAGAAGCTATAGTGTAAAATTCTTCTTCTACTTCAGGAGGAGTTGGTGGTTTGGGGAGATTCAATCCACGTGGCTGTTTAGAGGTAATAAGATCTAAAATCATTTACTTAATCCCCTCTATGTTTTATGAATAAATTAATAATTTTCCACATAAAAAGAGGCAAGTACTTTTGGAAGCAATGAAAAGATTTTAAAGAAGTTATTATCAGCAACTATACATATTTTAAGCCACTTAAAACCTTTCAAAAAATTTAAAGCCATGAAAAATACAGAAATAGTAGACTGGCAAATTTGTCATTAATAATTACAAGCCCGTAGCCAGACTATATTATTACAACCGCTCAGAAAACCAGGGGGTAGAAATTGGTATGCGCTGCGCCTGTTTTTCGGGCATAAAACGGATGCAAAGTGTACCAATGTAGCGGTGGGACGGCCTGTGCCCAATCTGCGCAGGCATTGGTCTCTCTGCTAAATTTGTAGAGCCCATTTTTTTTTAAGGTGTCCTGGGTGGATACCTAAGGCGCCCATTTTTTTGTAAAGTCATTAAAGCTGCATAGGGCAAGCAATTCAATGGAATCTTTTATTTAGCAATTGTTTCTTAATTTTACAATGACACTGACATTTGGCTTGAAAACAGATTATGCAATGTTATCAGAAAGTCACTAGAATCATGACATTCTGCTCCATGACATGAATGGATAGTGCCCTACAGCTCACTGTTGCCATTCATAATGTAACTGCAGCAGCGGTTACCAGGTCACAAAAGATGGTGGGTGCTAAATTGGGCCATGTAGCGCCCGTTGTTTTGGCGCTACACGGCCTCTCCAACATCCAAGATGGCATCTTGGATGAGCACACATTGTAATTTAGTATATATTTTGTAGTTTTTAATTTGCATCAGAAAAAGACTAGGCGCTTTGAATGTGTAAATTAGGATCCGAATGCCTGTTAAAGGACCCCTTTTCAAAATTAGTCAGCGATGAACAGGGCAGGCCTGACACTTGCCCTCCTCAGGACTCTTCAGCAACCCTCATGGCCGTCGACGAAAGGCAAGTTATAAAATTGCGACCGGGCCTTGCGCCTACCTGTTCTGGAGCAGGGGTCATTCCCTGCGCTGTGTTTGATGGCTCAATGCAATTTCTACCCCCAAGTACTTTATTGTAGTATTACTGCTGAGTGTAATATGGTAATCTCCCATCTGTTATAAATGGCCTTTGAGAAGAAGGGAAAGACAACAAGTATAAAATCCTCACCATGATATAACAATAGTGGGTAACAAAGACCATCGTGTGGTTCTTTTTAAACCTTTTTAAGACCTAATAGGGAAAATCATGACGTTCTGCTCCATGACATGAATGGATAGTGCCCAACAGCCCACTGTTGTCATTCATAGTGTAACTGCAGCAGCAGTTACCAGGTCACAAAAGATGATGGGCGCTAAATTGGGTCGTGTAGCGCCAGTTGTTTCAGCGCTACACGGCCTCTCCGACATCCAAGATGGCGTCTTGGATGCGCACGCATGTTTCCTGCTTGACGTGCGCCAGACGCATCTTCGTATAGGAGTTTGCGCAAGCGCAGATAACGAACGCTGGAATCATGTAAAGTAGGGAGAAAATGGCTTCAATCAGTGCGCAACGCTGATTGAAAGTGATAATCACCATTTTGGGACTTAATGCTCAACTCAATGCACAGTCTTAACCCCGACCATTTGAACGTGTGCCTGGAGGACCCCCCAACGGTGCTATTTAAAGGGACCATGCAGGATTTACAGGTTAGTGGCTGGATTATTGCTTCTGGCTGCCGAGACATTTGTAACTGTTTTTGGAGGTCTCCTAGACTTCAATACTCCTCGGACGCGGGGATATAGCCTGCCATTTAGAGCCAGGACATGCAGCAGTGAAGTTAGGAAATGCTTCTACACACAAAGGGTGGGAGACGTTTGGAACGCTCTTCTACAGATGGCAGTTGATGCTAGCTCAATTGTGACTGTTAAATCTGAGATTGATAGATTTCTGTGAACCAAGGGCATTAAGGGATATGGGGCTAAGACGGGTATATGGAGTTAGGTCACAGGTCCACCATGATCTCATTGAATGGTGGATCAGGCTCGAGGGGCTAAATGCCACGGCCACTTGCTGCCTCTTGATATGCGCCACCTTTTCCTGCAAGAAAGTGGGACCTGTGCCTGGTTGATGTGCCTGTCATGGTTGAATAGCTGCCAGTGTGTGTGGCCTGTGAGTTGTGGGTGGGTGGCTTGAAACGGTGGTAATGTGTAAGGGTGAGAGGAAGCATCTGATTGGAAGAGTTGGGTACTGAGGGAAAGAGTTTGTTGGTATTAGGGGGATGGGGGTTGTAGTGCGTGGTGCAGTTGGTAGGAGACGCCACTTGACAGTTGACCTCACTCACCTTGACCACTCATGTCAAAGTATTGAACTTCTTCCTGCACTGTATCCATGTTCATGATGCTGTGCGCCTGGCATTGACTTCATCCTCTGCTGCCTCCCACTGCCTTTTGTGTATATGTCTGGAGGGCCTCTTGCCCCCCCCCACCCCCACCACCCCCACCCCCTGCGAATATAGGATATCCCTCCTTCTGTCCACCTCTTGCACCCAAGGTCTCTAGTGCATCAGCAGAGAACCTTGGTGCACACTCTCTCGCAGGCCTGGTACCAACTCAGATCGGCAGATTGGTGAGGTCTGGCGTGCAGATTGGAGGATGTGGGATTTAGTAGTGCACAACCTTTATTCAATGTTTTAACATAATTCATCAGTTTGTTAACATAGAGATGGGATCTGCATCTGTGTTTTACATGTGCAATGTCTGATCTCTGTTCAGACTCCTTGCAGACAGTAGACTGTTATTTCCAGCAAATAACAGGTACCAGATACCTTTAAGAGATTTCTGAGAAACATCCTCCCGTTAAGAGATTGAGCTCCCTCTGGTGGTGGAAAGTGCGAATTGCAATGATTCCACATGCAAGGCCTGGAAAGGAAGGCTGATTGCAGGCAAGTGCTCCCTTGGGTCCAAACTTGTGTCTTGCCTGCCCAGGGTCCGTCGGGTGTGGGGTGTTAGTGCATCACACTACCATCACCCAGAACAGACCCTTATCCAATTTTTCCCCCGATGTTCGTTATGTTTTGTTTAAACAGGTATTATTGGTTTTACAACAAATAAACAATGTATGATAAATTATTTGTACAGCCTTGGAAATCTTCTTTCACCTTAAAACCTTTTCCATCCCTGAGTTCCATTGCCCCACCATTGGCGGCCGTGCCATTAGCTGCCTAGGCCCTGAGCTCTGGAATTACCTCCCTAAACCTCTCCGCCTGTCTAGCCTCCTTTAAGACACTCCTTAAAAGCTACCTCCTTGACCAAGATTTTGATCACTTGTCCTAATATCTCTATGTTGCTCGGTGGCAAATTTATCTGATAATTGCTCCTGTGAAGCGCCTTGAGACGTTTTACTATGTTAAAGGTGCTATATAAAATCAATAATCTATACTCTATAGAATATTGATTATTCTATACTCTATAGAACAAAACAGTAACAAGTTTCTCTGACAGAAAAATAAATTGTAAATCCTGTGATTATTTAACCTACAGGTTTTCACACTGGAATCCACAAGGACATCCAAGGGGTGCATGATGGCATCAGATTTCTTGGTTGGACAAACTGTGCATTATGAAAACGGTGTCTCAAGAATTCTGTAATCATAGAATCTTACAGCACAGAAGGAGGCCATTCGGCCCATTGTGCCTGTGCCAGCTCTTTGGAAGAGCTATCCAATTAGTCCCGTACTCCTGCTCTTTCCCCATAGCCATGCAATTTTCTCCCTTTCAAGTATTTATCCAATTCCCTTTTGAAAGTTACTATTCAATCTGCTTCCACCACCCTTTCAGGCAGTTCATTCCAGATAATTATAACTCGTTGCATTAAAAAAAATTCTCCTCTGGCGCTTTTGCCAATTACCTTAAATCTGTGTCCTCTGGTTACCAAGCCTCCTGCCAGTGGAAACAGTTTCTCCTTATTTACTCTATCAAAACCCTTCATGATTTTGAAGGCCTCTAAAGTCTGCCCCTAACCTTCTCTGCTCTAAGGAGGACAATCCCAGCTTCTCTAGTCTCTTCACGTAACTGAAGTCCCTCATCCCTGGTACCATTCTAGTAAATCTCCTCTGCACACTTTCCAAGACCTTGACATCCTTCTTAAAGTATGGTGCCCAGAATTGGATACAATATTCCAGCTTAAAATAAAATATGTTTTAATTTTCCTGTATTTGTTGACTTACTAGTGCATTATTTCACTGCAATGATAGCACTTTTACCTTGGACAGCAAATACAATGTTTCAGAAGTTACAACAAGGGTTCCCTGGCTTAGGAATGTGTCATTATTAATAGAGGATCCCCAGTCAGCAAAATGTCAATATTTATGAGGGGACATCTACAAGCCAAGGGCACGTCCCTTACAAACTGAAGTTTAAAAACCACCAATTTAAGCCATCAATACCAGCCAGCACATAATTGTTAAAGTCAAGTCGTATTTGGCAAATTTAATAAGAGCTTTTTGAAGAAGTGACCGATTGGATAAAGGGTGAGCAGTAGATGTGGTGTATATGGAATTTCAGAATGCATTTGATAAAGTGTTTCATAGGAGGCTTGTTACAAAAATTCAGATGTATGGTTAAAAGAAATGTAGCAGCACAATTAGAAAGATGGTACTATTTCCACTAGAGAACAGAAGGCTCAGAGGAGATTAAATGAAAGTTTTAAAAATTATGAAAGGTTTTGATAGGGTGAATAGAGGAAGACTTTTCTCTGGATGGGGAGTCAGTGACAAGGGACTGACTCCATCCCCCTCCTCCCACTTACTCAGGCTGAACCAGACCATGCACAATCTCAGCACCCTGCTTGACCTTCAGCTGAGCTATTAACCTCACATCCTGTCCATCAGCAAGATCACCTACTTCTGCCTTTGCCCTTCCACTGCTGAAACCCTTATACATAACTTTGTCAAACGCTCTTCCTGACTGCCTACCATCAACCACATTTCATAAACTCCAACTTGTCCAAATATCTGCTGCACATATCCTGCATCGCACGAAGTCTTGTTCAACCAATACCCCTGTCCTCGCTGAACTACACTGACTTTTCGTCTTCCAATGCTATAATATAAATTCTTGTCCTTGTTCTCAAATTTCTCAATGGCCTTGCCCCACCCTAACTCTTCAATCTCCACCAGACTTATATCCCGTCCTACGCACCATGATCCCTTGACTCTGTGACTTTGTCTGCCCCCCCACCTCCCCTCCAACCCACCATCGATTGCAGTATCTGCAGCTGTCTTAGCCAATCTTTTAAAAAGCTCTTTTCAAAACCCATTTTTTTGACTAAGCTTTTGGTTACTCCTAATTTCTTCCTTACTGGCTTGGTGCCCATCTATTACTGTTTTGTGAAGTGATTTGGGACTTTTTTATGTTAAAGGCTGTTTATAAATACAGCTGTTGTTATTGTAAAGCTTCTGATACTCACCACAGTAAGATCTCTTCGCGGGGGTGGCCTCTGTCTCAGTGGTATCTCTGTATTGTTTAAAAGAAATACAGTTCATTTTGGTTGTATAGATAGCCAAGACCTCGTCTCATTTTCAATATAAGTGATATGAAATTGCCTGTTTACCTCTTCCTTCAGACAATTTAAGTGAAATACTATACTCCACATGTCTCACATTCTGAAAAAGGTTAAACACACAGCAAGAATAAGCCGATGGCGGAATTTGGCCCACATAAAATCTGAAAGGTTCAATCTGAATCTTGAACAAAGAAAGCCAATGTCTGAAGATAGCCAGCAGTAGCTTCCGAAAATTGCTGAGGCAACTGATAAAGCCTAAAATGAAAATAGGCAATTTGGAATCACAGGTTAGCACAGGAAAAGATCTCTAAAGCTCCCATGTTGATGTGAAGTTGTTTCCGTGTGCATCAATTTGACAATGGCAGGCCCCAATATGACTTCTGGGCACAATGAAGTCAGCAATTGTAAGACCACTTCCATTAGGTAGTTTCAAACCACTTGGGTGTCAGTAATGGGTGTAGTGTAATTCCACGCTAGTGTGAAGTCATTTTTTAAAAAAGTATCCGGGGGCCCATACATTAAAGTTCCTGGGAAATTTAAAGACGTAGTATGGGATCTTCATAATTTTACAATAAAAGTGGCATTCCTGCTATTCCTTGGAACTTGACATCTCAGGTGTGTAGTCACAATAATATAATTATATATATATTAAACTGACAAATCAAAATAAATAGAAATGCAACAAAAAACATCATTTTACAGTCGGTCATTCCCTGGCCCCACTCTGCTCAATTTTCTCCTATCCTAAAAGTGTTGAGTCATACAGGAAGAGTCCAAACATTTGCTTTACCTTTTCAGTAAGTAACATCAATTAGATCAAATAGTATATTTTGAAAGTCCCAACTGCTGCATGTCCCTGGAATCTGTGCTGTTAGCATTCTTCCAAAATGGAATCTCTGAAGCAAGAACTCCTGTAGCTCCAGCAAGTGACTGCCATCTGTTTCTTGTCACATTTAACAAAGACATTTTAAGCTACTGCATAGTTCCAAGTACATACTTACTGCCTTTGGCATCAGCACATGCTGCCCCTCGGGTCTCAAATTTTCCATCTTTCTGGTCAAATAAAGATGCCTTCTCTCTGATCTCTTTAGTGGAGCTTGGCTGTTTGCCAATTCCATCAAGGTCCATTGCACTTGAATGGATAGACTGCCCTGAAGTTATCTTCTGACCCAAGAGATCATTGGTAGCCTTTTTCAAGTATGAGGCAGGGGCCCAGCCCTCCCGATCTTGGTATCTGTTAAAGAAAAATAAAGTATTTTCTGAAATGAATTTTGTTGGTCATCGTGACATAGCTGTACCCGAACTCTCAAATCTGTTCTGCCAACCTGGGTAAAAATGTATTTATTTTAAAATATAGCCCAATAATAAATAAATTAGAACATGAGATGAATTTAAAATTGCTGCTTTGAGGTGAGATCCGTATTCAAAAATATTCTCTGAAAGAGCAAAATTGTCTTGTCGTTTTTTCCATTATAGAGAAAACCTGTTAAATAATATATAAGCAGTCATTCTGTGAGTTTTTTTTCCTGCATCTTATGTGTTATGTTCTTTCCTTACAGGTATCCCTATGACACCCCTATTCTGTAACTGAAAGGACAAGCAAGTTACCTGTTTTCAGGTGTGTAACTGAACTGGCCACTGGGAAGAGCAGGAGAGCATTACAGCTTCCTGAACTGCAAGAAATTGCCCTGGCTCCATGCAATTGCTTCTCCAAATTGGTGGTTGGGATTTCAACTCATTGCATGGGAATCACATGGAGGGTTCTCATCTTGTTCCATGACACAATGTATAGGTATGCAAAAATGGTGCAGTATTGGTCACCACTTATCACATCTTTATTACAAGGATCACTGTACTGTCACTGGGACTTTGTCTGGCCTTGATACAACCTTTAACCCTATCCAAAATATTGAAAAGGCTCAAACAGAAATGTAGCAAAATTATGAGTATTCAACTTTCAATTGTATTTGGTGGCAAGTAACTAATTAAATCTAACATAGGATTAAAGGACCAAGTTTATGTAGTAAGAGATAAATCAGCATAAAATTCTCTTGATCCCTCCTATCATGGTGAAAAGCTGGCATTCAACTAATATTACATAATTGGGAAAGTATTAACAAAAGTGCAAGTGTTTTATCAACTCTGAGCTAATTAGTGATTTTTTTCAGTAGTTTATTGTTGATCCTTATGCTGCTGAATTCTGAATATTCTTATCAAGTTCCATCACTTTTTGCCTGTTTGGTGCGCATTAAATGCAGTGCAGTCATCAACGGCAGCACTTGTTGCTTTTACACTGGCCCTAGAGGGATGCTTGCACTGCTGATTCCCGACATGAGTCTCATGCATCCAATGGCAACCCTAATGTAAACCTGCCAGATTGACTAGCACCATCTACTGAGTGTCTGATTTTTTACTGGGTTGTCCAGGCAGGCAGTCTTAAGAGTTTCTGGGGAGATTATATTGAGATTGCTGCTGGGTGCGTGTGAACTGTGTGTCAGGAACCAACAGTCCAGCACCCCTTTAAGACCAATGTAAAAGAAACTACTGAGAACTTTCTGTAGTTCCAACCATACCAAGCTTCACATCTACAAAGGGACTTTATTCAAAGATGACAGTTTCTCATTGTCCTGAAAGAATTTTTGTGCAATCCTTTCATAGGCATCAGAACTGGAATTTTTTTTTCTAATTGTGCGACCACTATACCAAACGGATGTTAATCCTTCCTCAACTGGTTACATCAGAAGGATATTACATAATATGACTAAGTTTATTTCAACAAATTAATCATATCCTGTAAAATAATGAAAGCCACTTCAGTGACTAAAAAGGAAACCATCAGAATCTGGCATGTCTAAGCTCAAATATATTAAATTACTGCTTGTCACAATTCTAAATCTTTATGTAGCAATATCTGCTGGATAGCTCAATGTAATTTTAAGAAATTAATAAAATGTATCATGGAAAATGGACATATTGCAAGATTTTATTTGTTGTAATGTGACCTCTATATTTATACCCAAATCCATACCACCCTTAGTTGGGAAGTGGGCACAGTCTGGACTTGCCATCAATACCACTCCAGCAAATCCATCAGGCTATTTGCTTGAATGGTACAGAAAAGCAACCTTTCTCCCAGCTAGTTTCCTCCCTTTCTCCAGTGAACTGCAGCCTGAAGAAGAAAACTCCAGTGTCAATTTTGTTAGAGGATAGAATATAAAAACAGGGAGGTATTGCTGCAGTTATATAAGGTATTGGTGAGACCGCACCTGGAATACTGCATACAGTTTTAGTGTCCATACTTAAGAAAAGACATACTTGTTCTCGAGGCAGTACAAAGAAGGTTCACTCGGCTAATCCCGGGGACGAGGGGGTGGACATATGAGGAGAGGTTGAGTAGATTGGGATTCTACTCATTGGAGTTCAGAAGAATGAGAGGCGATCTTATTGAAACATATAAGATTGTGAAGGGGCTTGATCGGGTGGATGCGGTAAGGATGTTCCCAAGGATGGGTGAAACTAGAACTAGGGGGCATAATCTTAGAATAAGGGGCTGCTCTTTCAAAACTGAGATGAGGAGAAACTTCTTCACTCAGAGGGTAGTAGGTCTGTGGAATTTGCTGCCCCAGGAAGCTGTGGAAGCTACATCATTAAATAAATTTAAAACAGAAATAGACAGTTTCCGAGAAGTAAAGGGAATTAGAGGTTACGGGGAGCGGGCAGGAAATTGGACATGAAGCTGAGTTCGGATCGGTTAAGGCCCTGTGGGTGGCGGAGCGGGCCCAGGGGCTGAGTGGCCGGGTCCTGCTCCTACTTCTTGTGTTCTTTAGATTTGAGGTTAGGATCAGATCAGCCATGATCTTATTGAATGGCGGAGCAGGCTCGAGGGGCCGATTGGCCTACTCCTGCTCCTATTTCTTATGTAGAGACTGGGATTCACATTGCTTAGAAGAGTGCTCAATACTCCAACATTATAGCCCGATTAATGTCCTGATTGTCAGAGACAATCAATATTTCAAACTCAATAATAACACATAAATGATTTTTTTCAAAGGAACCGAGTGGCCTTAGAAGGAAACATCCCTTCATAATTTTCTTCTATTAGGTTTGTCCAATTTCTGGCACAGTCAGTACTAGACAAGCAACATCAAGTCATGTGCTATAAGACCTTGATGTGCTTATATTTAAATCTCTTGTGATGACAGAGCGCACAGTATGTGCTGGATGTCAGCTTTGAATAAATTTCAGGCTTTCACCAAAAATATCTGAATATGCCAAGCCCAGTTATCCTTAATTATCTGGGGATAAAGATATGTCCAATCAGTTTTTAAATTCCTTAGTTTATTTTAAAAAAGGTTAAATGGCTTTAAATATGTGAATGTCAAAACTTTTACAATTTCAGTGACAAAACTATCGGCCCAGAAATTGCTGGAGTGGGGCTTCCCGCAGCGAGCATGTGAATTGGATTGGTTTCCTCACCCTTCAGATTGTATTATTCTTGCGCCGCAAATTGCTGGAAGTGCGAATTGATAATGGTGTGGCGACATCAAGGGGGCATGTGGAACCTCCTGAACATCGGGTCCAATAGTCTATTCCCTCAAACAATGGGCTCTATTTTAGCACCCGCTATCGGGTGCGTTCCTGGCGAGGGGGCTCCGAAAATCGGGGAATCCCGGAGCAGGTCGGGAGCCCGGCTCCAACCCGCCCACTTCCGGGTTCCCCACAGACGCGCCGACGTGCGCGCGCAGCCCCCGCATGTGGGACTCCCGCAGGCAATTAAAGCCGGCGGGGTGCCATTTGACAGTATTTACTTAGGTATTTCAGGTCATTAACCGACCTGATTAAGGGAATATGTCAGGAGGGGTGGGATTTTAGAAACAACTGGGACTGTTTCCCGTACTGGGGGAAACACTCCCAGTTGAAATAGACGTGTTGCAGCTATCAGCCTGTGGCAGCTGCAAAGGTCCATTTGACAGGTGGGGGGGGGAGGGGGGGGGGGGGGGGGGAGACCCTCACTCATTGTAGGAGGCCACTCTGTCACTTGGGACAAAGTTTGGCCTCCACCACCCTCCTCCTGACAATAAAATTCACCAACTTGCACACTTACCCCGGGGTCCAGAGACATGTACCTACCTTGCGGACCACCTCAGATGTACATCTTCCGGATGGGGGCCGCCGTAGCTGCAGTCATGACCTCCTCGGAGGGCGAACAGCATCACCAGCCTTGCCGGCCAAGCCGTCCACCTCTGACACGTGGAGCTCCACAACACAGTGCTGTGACACATCCACCTGCACAGCAGGAGGGAGGGCAACCGCAGAGAGAGATGCGTCGCAGAGGGCACTACCCTTGCCACAGGGTCCACAGACCGAGGCTCAGCTTCCTGGACCTCTCTAAGCAGCACTGCAGACGGAGGCTCAGAGTCACTCGACATGTAGTCGTGCACATCTGCAGCCTCCTTCATGCCGAGCTGCTCCTGGCTGGCCTGAGCACCATCTTCTTACCTGTCGCTGTCAACGTCACCACTGCCCTCAACAACTTCTCCGCATCCTTCCAGGGTGCCACCGGGGACATCGCCGACGTCTCTCAGTCATCTGCACAAAAAAGCCCAGCAAATACACCTACACCCACTCTGCAGTGACACAATGGGTGGCATCAGGTGTGGGTCTTCATTGTGATCCTCAGGAAAGGGCATTGTTGCACAAACCAGACAAGATTCGCAAAGACGTGGCAGTAGTGGTGCCAATATAATATGTGATGTGAGTTGGTCAGAAATTAAATATAAGTAAAAACCATGACAAACCCTCAAACCCTCTTGTGCATCCCCTTCATGCTCCCAACTCGTTTGCCTTACGCTTCCTTCTGCACATATGTGATGCATGCCCTGTGGCTGCAGCACAGGTAGTGGCAGGTTGGGTGAGGCTGACCGTGAAAGAGATGCATCAGAGGGTGAGTATGAGATAGAGCCATGAGATTGTATGAGGATTGGGTTGAGTGGTAGTGGCGGGATGAGTACTGGCGAGGTGAGTAAGTGCAGGTAAGATGAGGATGAGGTTTGAGTGGGTGTGAGGAGTGATGTGACAGAGCAGTGTTGGCAATGCAGAGGGAGATGTGGGGTGAGGGCGGTGATGTGGCAGACGGAGTGTAGGGGAATGAGTAAGTGTTCTCACTTTGGCTGACCTACTTAGGTCATTGCAGTGCCTCCTGCACTGTATGCAGGTGGGCGATATGTTGGTGGTACAGGTGACCTCCTCTGCCACCTCAAGCCAGGCCTTCCTGGTGACAGAGGAGGTCACCTCCTCCCGCCCGTCAGGGGGGAAGATCTCTGTCCTCCCCCTCCTCCTCACCCCATCTAACGATACCTAGTGTGAGGCATCATTAAACTGGGAGCAGCCTTCCCCCTGGGCTGCTCCATGCTGTAATTTTTTCTGTTCGTTGCAGCATCTGCCAGTGGAGGACTGCCCCTTTAAATAGAGCTCCTCCAGCTGACAGACCTTACTGCGCATGCGCAGTCCGCCCGACGCGCAGATCAGCAGTGGGAAACCTGGAAGGCCAGGTAAGTGGATCCAATTAGGCTGCGATCGGGCGCGGGGCAGACTGATTTCACCGGGCGCGTTACCCAAGCGCCCAATAGCCCCCCCGCCACGAACCTGCAGCCCTGGCAATATCGAGCACAATGAAATTCACTCCAGACAGGACTATAGGTGGTGCTGTTGCACACCTATTACCCTTTTCTCTATAGTCCAAATCATTTTGGTACTTAAGTACAAAATCCGTAAGATCACCATTTAGGGGATGGGTCACCATTATTCAATAAATGGTATGAAATCTGACCTGTGTTTCCTTAGTACTTATACTTCTGCTATTACTTTTTTGAACAGTGGCAAAAAAAAACTGTACGGGGACCAGGCCAAATGACAAGCTCGCATGCCTTGCCCCGGAGAAATTTTAGCACCTGAGCCTCATTTCGGACTCCTGCCTGAACCAGTCAGGAATCACTGCCCGGCCAGCGGGCAGGAGCAGTGCTTTGGGTGGTAGGAAGCTGCTGCTGGGGACTGACGTGAACACAAAGTAAGTGGATTGGACGGGTTCAGGAGGGGAAGCCCGGTCAGGAGAACAGGGAAAGCCTAGGGCATGGGAGACCCAAGGTTTCATTGTATGGCCTGGAAGAGCAGAATTGAGCACCAGTTTCCCTAGCTGCCAGAGCTCTTGGAATGATTCACACTAGAGTACTTCACCTGAATCATCCCTCCCCCTCCCCAATATACTAACAATCCCACCATCCTTCCATCCACCATCTGATTGCCCTCCTGCAGTCCAGCCTCATGAAGTGATCACTTCACTAAATATCAACACCAACACCAAATCCAGAAAAAGATTTTACTGCAAGAACTTACTTCATAATTGGATAACAGTCAACTTGCAGATTTAAAATCACCCGTGTGCAAATCTTAATGCCTGTCTTGTGTGCTTGTTTAACTATTCTAGTGCTTATACAAAGTCCACTCCCAGTAGTTACAGCTTGGGAGGTGGAAGGCTGCTGAGCCTCTGCTGAGAACGCTTCAGATAGCTGTGATGGGCGACCTCGAGAGCACTGGGCCTTGAGGGCCCGGCCACAGACTGCAGCATCTCTGATGACAGGTGCCTTTCCCGTGGCAGCCAATGCCACTCTCCTGGAGTGGTGCCTCAGCACACCTACCGCTCCGCGCAAGAACAGAGTGCACGAGTGATGTGACGCTCTGGAAGCCCTGTCAATGCAGGAACCCAGAGCCAAGATGGCAGCATTCTGAGCTTCCATGCGACCACGTGAATAGGTGCCTGCAGCACACTCCCCATCCCCTGCGTGCCCGTTTTTGGGTGCAACGGAATTGATAGGCCCTGAAGTCTTGTTTCGCATGGGGAAGTTGTACATAAAATGACTGTTTTGGTCACCATGACTTCATTTGGAGTTCCCGAAGCTGACCGCATCATATATATATGTGAGAACAGCCACTGTGCTCTTTACATCTGTTAATCCTAACTCCAATGACTCATTATCCACATGCTCATTTTGCTCAGTGTACTATAATGAGCTCTATTCTGGAATAGAAGCCGGAAAAAGGAAGTGGCACCAGGAGACTAAACCACTCCAAGTAATAAAAGGTTGACTAAGATGGCACTTTTTGTAGAAAGAAACTTACGTCATAATTCTCTTCATTTATAAAGCTAGAGCTTAACCATTCAAGTACTAGATGTTCTGTAAGCCTGTTAATACAGTAGGGCTGATTTGGTTCAAGCCCCAACAGTGACGAGGGATCTCGCCAGTGGTGGGCAGGTTCTGTAAAATTGCACACCTGATTTGTAACGTGTTGCATTTTGCAACAGCCAATTTGGGGGCAAAAATTAGCCTAAGCTACAGACATTTACAGGCCTGACGAAATGGAATAATTTTTTTAAACTGGTCCCACGCCAAAATTCATGACTTTGGCTGAAGTTCCATCCATAGCACAGAGGAATTCTGGGACCTGGTCTGCTTTAGTGGGCTTCTTAAAAAGAGATAACAGTTTAAGTTTTTTTACATTTTAAATTACATTTTTCTGCATGTATTAGTAGGTAGTCTACAATTTTTTTGGGGGGGGGAGAGGGGAGAAACGGGATGGTGGGGGAGGCCTTGTCAATATGTTCTTTCACTGTTCTTGATTGCTCCTGCCATTTAAATCATTCCAAAGTGTTGAAATTGGGTATTTCTTTCCTGGTTCTGAATGTGCTGCATGATTTATATGATGAAGAGGAGCTCATGAAGGCCCAATTAATGCAGGTGCACCTGGAACTCCCCTGGGCTCCGTGTTTGTAGCCCCCTCTACACGTACCAAGGCACGTCAGAAGAGATCTGTTTTTTCCACCTGGATTTCACAAAAGAGGCCATCATAGAGTTCGACCATCTGTTACAGAATGACCTGCCGACATCTGGAACAGATGACTCTGTCCCACAGAGGTGAAGATTACCACATGAATCTTTCATGTTAGAATCATAGAAAGGTTACAGCACGGATGGAGGCCATTTGGCCCATCAAGTCCGTGCTGACTCTATGCAAGAGCAATCCAGCTAGTCCCATTCCCCCACCCTATCCCCATAGCCCTGCAATTTTTTTCCTTTCAAGTACTTATCCAATTCCCTTTTGAAGGCCACAATTGAATCTGCCTCCACCACCACCCCTGGGGTCTTCCCAAGCCACCCAGGGGATATCTGCACAGCAGGTTGGCTGCAGTGCACACGGGTATCAAGCAAGTAATGAACACTGTTTGCAAGGACCACACCACCATCAATGTCCCTCTGAAAAGGAGGCATCAGCTGGAAATGGTGCAAAGCTTTCCCAGGTGGCAGAGTTCCCTCAATTGGAAGGCACTGTAGATGGCAGCTATGTGGCTTCTCACAATAACCCCAAGGCTGACATGAACAGCAAGGGTTTGCATTCAGTTAATGGTCAAGTGGTTTCTGACTACAGAAAGATTGTATGCACAACAGTAGCCAATATACAGGAAGCAACCATGATGCCTTCATTATGTGGGAGTCTACTGTGTCCACAATTTTGGAAAGAGAAGAAACACTGGGTGGATGGCTTTTAGGAGATGAGGACTAATCTCTGCATTGATTTAGAAAGCTCAACAGCACAGGAGTGCCTCAAGCTGTAAGCTGGAGCATTTGTTTGCTGTTACTCAGTCGCCACCTCCACCTTCAAGAAAAGTGTACCATCTGAGCGCGTGCAAAAGGACAATGCTTGAAGTTGTAGCTCCCTGAGGCCGTGAGAATTCCAGCTTATGTGTGTGCCATGATTCATGGGTCCCTTCACCTTCCTCCTGATAGCAGCAAACATTTTCCTCATTTGCAGCCAGGTAGGAGGAATCTCAGTGACTCAGTCAGTATCTTCATAGTATCTACAACACAGAAGAAGGCCATTTGGCCCATAGTACCTGTGCCGGCTCTTTGCAAGAGCTATCTAATTAGTCCCACTCCCTTGTTCTTTCCCCATAGCCTTTTAAATGTTTTCCCTTCAAGTATTTAAACTCTCTTCCGCAAACAGCTATACAAAACCCTGGTTAGACCGCACCTGGAGTACTGTGAGCAGTTCTGGGCACTGCACCTTCGGAAGGACATATTGACCTTGGAGGGAGTGCAGCGTAGGTTTACTAGAATGATACCCGGACTTCAAGGGTTAAGTTACAAGGAGAAATTACACAAATTGGGATTGTATTCTCTGGAGTTTCGAAGGTTAAGGGTTGATCTGATTGAAGTTTATAAGATATTAAGGGGAACGGATAGGGTGAATAGAGAGAAACTATTTCCGCTGGTTGGGGATTCTAGGATTAGTGGGCACAGTCTAAAAAATTAGAGCCAGACCTTTCAGGAGCGAGATTAGAAAACATTTCTACACACAAAGGGTGGTGGAAGTTTGGAACTCTCTTCCGCAAACGGCAATTGATACTAGCTCAATTGCTAAATTTAAATCTGAGATAGATAGCTTTTTGGCAACCAAAGGTATTAAGGGATATGGGCCAAAGGCAGGTATATGGAGTTAGATCACAGATCAGCCATGATCTTGTCAAATGGCAGAGCAGGCACGAGGGGCTGAATGGCCTACTCCTGTTCCTATGTTCCAATGTTCCTATTTCCAATTACCTTTTGAAAGTTACTAATGAATCTGCTTCCACCACTGTTTCAGGCAGTGTATTTTTGGAGTTTTAAGGGTTGATCTCTATCTAAAATTTGACTAAGTTTGGCATCAAGCATTTAACTTAAATGTAATCTTAACTTGCAGTTTTCAGTTAGTGGTAAACAAGCAGTCTGAAGTGGCAGTTGGTCACCTAGTTAATTAGCTGACAGGTTAGAACTGGTAATCTACTGCCACCTTTGTTAGGACTGTGGGCTAAGTAACTTTAAGCATAAAACTAATTTTTAAAAAAAAACTAAACTTAATTTAATAAATTAAACAAGGCCAGTACTTGGTTCAACCTAAAAATAATTTGATTGGCGTTACAGTAATCAATTAAATAAATTAAATAGTTATGACAGGGCAGGAGATGTTTTGCAGCTTCAATATGTGGGAGCTACCACACAGTTTTGTCCAGGGAGACTTGTGGTAAGTGTCTGCAGCTCGAGGAACTTCGGCTCCGAGTTGCGGAGCTGGAGTCCGAGTTGCAGACATTGCGATGCATCAGGGAGGGGAAAGTTACCTGGACACTTTGATCCAGGAGGCAGTCACACCCCTTAGACTAAATACTGTAGAATTGGCACGTTGTCAGGGACAGGAGGATGTGACTGCGAGTGAGGCAGGTATGGGGATCCAGGAGGTAGCATTGCAAGAGCCTCAGCCTCTGCACTTGTCCAATAGATACAAAGTTCTTGCAGCCCTTGTAGATGAGTGCAGGGACTGTAGGGAGGATGAGCAAACTGGCCACGGCCCTGTGGTTCAGGGGGCCATTCAAGTGGGGGGAGTAAAAAGGAATGTGGTTGTAGTAGGCGACAGTATAGTTAGAGGGATAGACACTGTTCTCTGCAGCCAAGAGCGAGAGTCCCAAAGACTGTGTTGCCTGCCTGGTGCTAGGGTTAAGGGCATCTCCTCATTGCTGGAGAGGAACTTAGAGTGGGAGGGGGAGGATCCAGCTGTTGTGGTCCATGTAGGTACCAACAACATAGGTAGGACTAAGAAAGAGGTTCTGCTGAGTAGACGTAGGAGTTTGAGCAGCTAGGGACTAAATTAAAAAGCAGAACCACAAAGGTAATAATCTCCAGATTATTACCTGAGCCACGAGCAAATTGGCACAGGGTAAATCAGATCAGAGAGATGAATGCATGGCTCAAAGATTGGTGTGGGAGAAGTGGGTTTCGATTCATGAGGCACTGGCACCAGTACTGGGGAAAGAGAGAGCTGGTCCGTTGGGACGGACTATACCTGAACCATGCTAGGACCAGTGTTCTGGCAAACCAAATAATTAGGGCGATAGAGAAAGCTTTAAACTAAATGGGGGGGAGGGGGGGTTCAGGTGGGGCGAAGTTTAGATTGATAAAGAGAAAAGACAAGGAAGTAGTACAGGAAAGTGATGGGGGCAATGATAAACAGAGTGTGTCAGGAAGGGACAGAGCGTACAAACATAAGAGTGCACTAGCAAATAGGGCCAGGGTAGGAAAGAACGGTAAAAAGACAAAATTAAAGGTTCTTTATCTGAATGCGTGCAGCATTCATAATAAGATAGATGAATTGACGGCACAAATAGAAACAAATGGGTATGATCTTGTGGCTATTACAGAGAAGTGGTTGCAAGGTGACCAAGGTTGGGAGCTAAATATTCAGGGTTATTTAACATTTCGGAAGGATAGGAAAAATGATAAAGATGGTGGGGTAGCATCTGTTAATAAAGGATGAAATTGGTATAATAGTTAGAAATTATCTTGGCTCAGAAGATCCAAATGTCGAATCAATTTGGGTGGAGGTAAGAAATAGCAAGGGAAATAAATCACTGGTGGGAGTAGTATATAGGCCCCCTAACAGTAGCTACACTGTAGGGCAAAATATAAATCAGGAAATAAGGGGGGCTTGTAAAAAAGGTAATGCAATAATCATGGGCGATTTTGACGTTCACATAGATTGGACAAATCAAATTGGCAAAAATAGCCCTGAGGAGGAGTTCATAGAGTTTCTTAGACCAATACACGGGGAACCAACCAGGGAACAGGCCGTTTTGGATCTGGTAATGGATAACGAAACAGGATTAATGATCTCAAAGTAAAGGATCCCTTGGGAATCAGTGATCTTGACATGATAGAATTTCACATCCAGTTTGAGAGCGAGGATTTTGTGTCTGAAACTACTGTATTAAACATAAATAAGGGCAATTGTAAAGGAATGAGGGCAGAATTGGCTAAAGTGGACTGGGTAAACAGATGAGATGGTATGATGGTGGATAAGCAATACCACCATCATACCATCTAATAATGTGGCAAACATTTAAAAAGATATTTTATGACTCGCAACAAAAATATATCACTGTGGAGGAAAGACTCCACAAAAAGGGTGAACCGACCATGGCTAACTAAGGAAGTCAAGGATGGTATCAGGCTAAAAGAAAAAGCGTACAACATTGCAAAGATTACTGGTAAGCCGGAAGATTGGGAAAACGTTAAAAACCAGTAAAGGATGATTAAAAGAATAATAAAGAGGGAGAAAATAAATTATGAGAGTAAACTAGCAAGAAATATAAAAACTGACAGTAAAAGCTTCTATAAGTATATAAACAGGAAGAGGGTAGCTAAAGAAAACATTGGTCCTTTCGAGGATGAGACTGGGGAAATAATAATGGAAAACAAGGAGGTTTTGTATCTGTCTTCACAGTAGAAGACACTAATAACATACCAATAATAGTAGATAATCAAGGGTCAAAGGGGAGGGAGGAACTAAAAACAATCACTATCACTAGAGAAAAAGTACTAGGTAAAGTAATGAGTCTAAAGGCTGACAAGTCCCCTGGACCTGATGGCTTGCATCCGAAGGTCTTAAAGGAAGTGGCTACAGAGATAGTGGATGCATTGGTTGTAATCTTCCAGAATTCACTAGATTCTGGAAAGGTCCCAGCGGATTGGAAAACCGCAAATGTAACACCCCTATTCAAGGGAGTGAGACAGAAAACAGGTAACTATAGATCAGTTAGCCTAACATCTGTCAATGGGAAAATGCTAGAATCCATTATTAAGGAAGTAATAGCAGGACATTTAGAGACTCATAATACAATTAAGGAGAGTCAGCATGGTTTTATGAAGGGGAAATCGTGTCTGACAAATTTATTACAGTTCTTTGAGGAAGTAACGGGCAGGGTGGATAAAGGGGAACCAATGGATGCAGTATATTTGGATTGCCAAAAGGCATTCGATAAGGTGCCACATAAAAGGTTACTGCACAAGATAAGAGCTCATGGTGTTGTGGGTAATATACTGGCATGGATAGAGGATTGGCTAACTAACAGAAAACAAAGAGTCGGGATAAAAGGGTCATTTTCAAAATGGCAATCTGTAACTAGTGGGGTGCCACAGGGATCAGTGCTGGGGCCTCAACTATTTACAATATATATCAATGAGTTGGATGAAGGAACAGAGTGTATTGTGGTCAAATTTGCTGATGATACAAAGATAGGTGGAAAGCAAGTTGCAATGAGGACACAAAGTGTCTGCAAAGGGATATTGACAGTTTAAGCGAATGGGCAAAAATTTGGCAGATGGAATATAATGTGGGAAAATGTGAAGTCATCCACTTTGGGAGGAAAAATAAAAAAGCAAAATATTATTTGAATGGAAAAATACTACAAAATGCTGCGGTACATAGGGATTTCGGTGTCCTCGTACATGAAACACAAAAAGTCAATATACAGGTGTAGCAGGTAATCCGGAAGGCAAATGAAATATTGGCCTTTATTTCTAGGGGCATGGACTATGAAAGCAGGGAAGTCATGCTACAACTGTACAGGGTGCTGGTGAGACCACACCTGGAGTACTGCGTACAGTTCTGGTGCCTTTATTTAAGGAAGGACATACTTGCATTGGAGACAGTTCGGAGAAGGTTCACTAGGTTGATTCCGGGTATGGAAGGGTTGTCTTTTGAGGAAAGATTGAACAGGTTGGGTCTATACTCATTTAAGTTTAGAAGAATGAGAGGAGATCTTATTGAAACATATAAGATTCTGAGGGGACTTGATAGGGTAGATGCTGAGAGGATGTTACCCCTCATGGAGGAATCTAAAACTAGGGGGCATAGTCTCAGAATAAGGGGTCGCCCGTTTAAGATGGAAATGAGGAGGAATTTCTTCTCTCAGATGGTCTTGAATCTTTGGAATTTTCTTTACCCCAAAAAGCTGTGGAAGCTGAGACATTGAATACATTCAAGGCTGAGTTAGACAATTTTTTGATCAGCAAGGGAGTCAAAGGATATGGGGAAAAGGCAGGAAAGTGGAGGTAAAAATCAGATCAGCCATTATCTCATTAAATGGCGGAGCAGGCTCGAAGGTCCAAATGGCCTACTCTTGCTCCTATCTCTTATAGTCTTATTCCAGATCATAACAACTCGCTGCGTAAAAAAAGTTTCCCCATGTCCCCTCTGGTTCTTTTTCCAATCACCTTCAATTGGTGTCCTCTGGTTATCAAGCCTTCTGCCACTGGAAACAGTTTCTCCTTATTTACTATATCAAAACCATTCATAATTTTGAACACGTCTATCAAATCTCCTCTTGACCGTCTCTGCTCTAAGGAGAACAACCCCAGCTTCTCCAGTCTCTCCACATAACTGAAGTCCCTCATCCCTGGTGCCATTCTAGTAAATCTCTTCTGCACCCTCTCTAAAGCCTTCACATCCTCCCTAAAGTGTGGTGCCCAGAATTGAACACACCACTCCAGCTGAGGCCTAACCAGTGTTTTATAAAGGTTTAGCATAACTTCCTTGCTTTTGTACTCTATGCCTCTATTATTAAAGCCCAGGATCCCAAATTTTTTTTTAAAACGGCCTTCTCAACTTGTCCTGCCACCTTCAAAGATTTGTGTACGTACACCCCAGGAATCTCTGTTCTTGCATCCCCTTTAAACTTGTACCATTTTGTTTATATTGCCTCTCTTCTTTCTTCCTACCAAAATGTATCACTTCAGACTTCTCTGCATTAATTTTCACCTGCCACGTGTCTCCCCATTTCACAATCTGTATGTCTTCCTGAAGTCTGTTACTATCCTTCACACTGTTTACTACATTTCCAAGTTTCGTGTTATTTGCAAACTTTGAAATTATACACTTTATATCCATACTTTTCCAAATCCCATTAATATCTATCAAAAAGAGTAGTTGCCGTAATACCACCCTCCCTCCAGTCTGAAAAACAACTGTTCACCACTACTCTGTTTTCTGTCCCTTAGCCAATTTTGTATTCACACTGCCATTGTCCCTTTAATCGCAAGGGCTTTAATTTTGCTTACAAGTTTCTTATGTGGTACTTTATCATATGCCTTTTAAAAATCCATATACACATCAACCGCACTACCCTCATCAACCCTCTCCATTACTTCATCAAAGAACTTAATCAAGTTAGTCAAACACGATTTTCCTTTAACAAATCCATGCTGGCTTTCATTTATTTGCCCATACTTTTCCAAGTCCCAATTAATTTTGTCCCGGATTATTATCTCTAAAAGTTTCCCACCAACGACGTTAGGCTGACTGGCTTGTAATTGACAGGTTTATCCCTCTCCCCTTTTCTGAACAGGGTGTAACATTTGCAATCCTCCAGTCCTCTGTCACCATCCCCATGTCTAAAGAGGATTGGAAAACTGTGGCCAGAGTCTCTGCAATGTCTACCTGTACTTCCCTCAGTAACCTAGGATGCATCTAATCTGGACCAGGTGACTTTTTTACTTCGAGTACAGCCAACCTTTTAAGTACCTCCTCTTTATCTATTTTTATCCTATCCAATATTGATCCTGCCTCCTCCTTTACTGCTAAAATGGCAGCATCCTCTTCTCTAATGAAGACCGATGCAAAGTATTCATCTGGTATCTCAACCGTACCCTCTACCTCCATAAGCTCTCTTTTGTCCCTAATCGGTCCCACCCTTCCTTTGACTACTCTTTTACTATTTATATGTTTATAAAAGGCTTTCGGGTTCCCTTTTATGTTAGCTGCTAATCTATTTTCATACTCTTTCTTTGCCCCTCTTATTTCCTTTTTAGATCTCCTCTGTACTTTCTGTATTCAGCTTAGTTCTCTACTGTATTATGAGCCTTACATTTGTTATAAGCCTCCCGTTTCTGTTTCATTTTAATCTCTACATCTTTAGTCATCCATGGAGCTCTAGCTTTGGATGCCCTTCCTTTCCCCCTTTCTCTATTCAGCTGGCACCTATGCTTTTACTGGAGGGTGGCTGTCACATTTTGGAATCTTGTTGACAATTTTTCCATTGTACGTATTTGGGAAAAGAGTTTTATTTGGTTTCCATAAACAATTTGTTAGACTGTCTTGGCAATCAGAAAGAGCCTCACATCCAGTGAATTGGAAAGTCTCTGAACCCGTTTTCTGGCTGTGAGCAGCAAGACATAAGCTAGAGATTGGGATACAGGCTGGTAATGGATTTTTGAAACAGGATGCTGTGCAAGCACTCAGGTTTTTAAGGAAAAAGCTGGGAAGGCTTTCGCCAAGACTAAGAGGTCAGAAATGCTGCATAAACAGTTGGAAGTCATCTTGTTTAAGTCAAGGAAGGCAATCCACCAATGTGGGGAAGCGAGGCACGTGCTTTATTTTTTAAAATCACTATCCAAAGTTAAGCAAACTTCCCTTACACTGTATTAAAACTAAGCACCTTATTAGGGTATTTGAATTACCTGATTTTCCACCAGCCTTCCAGGTTCTTCTGTATAACTTCCACCACTGCACCTCTTTCCAAATCAATCTCATCATTATCTCTTGCCGAGTATGGATAAATGACAACAAAATTCTCCTCTGCAAAAACAAGTTCATATTACATTTACTATCAAAACAGCACGCGCCATGCAGGAGACCAGTATTTATGGAGGTGAGCAAAACTAAAGTATGATTAACAATGATGCTTGAAGCTCTGTAAAATTAGTTCACTTAAACTGAGCTTAATTTAGCTCAATGTGTATCACTAACAACTTCATCAATATAGAATTTTACAGTGTTCCAATGAATGGAATAGGCTTGTATTGAATCACGGCAACTTTTTTTTAATGTGTTAACACTTCATGCTGTGGCATGGGGCAGGGTGGAAGGAAGGGGTGGTTGCGTAGGAGAAACCAAATAGTCATAGTACATTATGACTACAGGAAACACGAATACCATGCAAGTTTTCAATTAAATTTCCACTATCCAGATGTCATGGCAAATTTAATCAGAGAAATGAAAAATCATTGTGCCCCAGACCCATGATATAAGCTATAGCATTTGCTAAGGAAAGCAATTTTGAGAAATTCTGTACAGGAAGTCATGTCAGCATTTCACTTTTGCCAGAACACTTAGGGCTTCTTGGCAACAGTGAAGAAACAGACTGCTCCCATTATAGGATACAACCCTAAACTGGTAACTGGCTTAACTCTTCAACTCATTCAATACAGATTCTGAATCTGACCTTGTGAACATACATAGAATGGTTAGGATTCAGAGATCATGCAATGTGATTCACAAAATTTACTTTATACCACAAGTGCAACAAATGTTTGTTAAATTTAGGGGACATCCATAACTTGCATGCTTTTTCACAAGAGTACAAAATATTCTTTTTGCTTTCCCCTGTATAAAATTATAAGTACAAAGGATTGTGCCTTTACTCTGGTAGTATGCTAATGTCAATGAAACAAGAGAGGGCTAGGGGCATATAACTGACTAGTCTATTGTGTGAATATAGGGGAAAAGTCGTAATGCAGTATGGAGATCTGGTAATGGAGGCATCCTTCTCAAATTCAAAAATGACAAAAGGCAAAGGGCCAAAAATTTGTGGGCCTACCAGTGCACTCCTGCAGTTACTCTGATGGGACGGTGCCTGAAAAGCTGGAAATTTGGCTCTGACCTGGATATGCTGGGTCTCAGGTTTGCGTGGGAATTCCTAGCTTTGTGGAGGCAAAGCCTTCACCCATCCCCAATAAGGCCAGTGTGTAGGAGGGGGAAGGATGAGGACTCTCAACATGAGGAGTTCCCACGCCCCCTGCCTCTTACAGGATTGGCAGCATGCCTGGTACAACTGGTGGTTGTAGGGACCTTGAAGATTGTGCAAATAATTTTTGGACATTTCGGCCCCCTGCACACTTTTTCCTGGGGTGCAGAGATGTTAGGACGTAGATTACCCTACCAAAAACAGCGGCGATAGCAAAATCTATAAAAACTTTTTAAAAGGAAGTGGAGAAATATTTGAAGAAGAAAAAAAAAATAAAGGATATGGTAAATTGAACGAAAGGAACAGCTCTTTCAGAAAGCTGGTGTATGTATAATGGGCCAAATGGCCTCCTCCTGTTCTGTAAAATTCTATGATTCTAGGTCGCAATAGGAAAGGTATTGTGTTAGGTGCCCTAGAGCATTGTGCTGGACCCATCCTGTCTCTGGTGCGTGTAATTGACTTGGATATTGCAGTCTCAATGCAAAGTAGATGACACCAAGCTAGGAGGGAACTGTGGACTGAAAGGAGGTAGCAAAGATCTTACAAAAAGAGCTCAAGATGGTTTGCACCTAGGCTGGCCAGTGACAAATGAAGTTCAATGTGGACAAATGCAAGGTTCTTTATATATTGGAAGTAAAAATAGGAATCCATGAGTGGGACAGAACTTGTTGAGGGGTGGGATCAGAAAGAGACCTAGGGTCATTAGCTGATTTGTTACTTACCATGTCCAAAGTGAAACAACAATAATGAAAGTAAAAAGAATGCTGAGTTATTTGGCCAAATCAGTCGAGTTCAGATTCCCCATAGCCATGCTCAACCTGTACACCCAGGCCTTAGAACATGCACAGGAGAATGATGAGGTTAATCCCAGTATCAGAGGAAAGAACTATGAGGAACTACTTGATACACTTGAGGTCTCGAAAGAGACATCTCAGCGCAGACCTTCAAGAGGTAAAGAAGATACTGAATGGGGCAGAGAAAGTAAGTCTGAAACAATACTTTTTATGTTAACACAACAGAACAAAAAGGCACAGATTCAGGATTATGAAGGGCAAACTTAGGACAGACTTCAGGAAGATGGTGATCAACAGCTGGAATAGGTTGAGGCCAATCGACTCATTTAAGCAGCACTAGATGCTGGAATGGAAGGATGGTAAGGTTGATATTCTGGAAGAGTAAGATCTAAAATAGGTGACGGGCATTCTTCATCTGAATGTACGATCTTGAGAACACATTAACAAGGTATTGAATTAGGCCTTATTTGCATATACAGATTAGATGGTTACAAAATTGCTTTCCTCTGTAAACAGCTCAAAAACCTGTTACACAGGTAAGGTATCATGGCACTGTTAGGCTTACATCACAGCTCAAGAATGGTCTTCCGGAAAACCCCATTCTAAATAGAATTGCACAGCTGGAGCAAGACTACTATTCTTCCTATAGGACAATGGGTTCAGAAGTCTATGAACATCAGGAACTAGACAAAGTTGGTCAGACTCTAACTGAGGTTATATCGTTAATAGAAACATAAATTTACATTAGAGCAAATTCTGCTAAACAGGTTCATGCAAAACACACAGATGAGACACTTATACGACACACAAATACAGCAAGCAGCTACAAACATAGGACACTATAACAGCAAGCACTTGTCTCCATCCACCTTGGCCCCAGACACTGGTGTACAAGTCTCCTAAAGTCCGCCGACGGCCCACATGTCTTGGCAGAGACCAGAATGTCTTGGTGACTGACAGCATGTTGGAAGCAGGAAGTGATCACAGAGTATAAAGAGCTCATTAATGATTCAAAATGTTACTTTGACATGATAAAACTCATCTCTTCTCGTTCTTAAAATATTAAAATGCGCAGCCAAAACCATTTATCACAGATTAACACAATCATATTGCAAGATGATCAGGAAATACCTGGTACATATTAAATCACATTATTTTAATCATTGACAAATCTCTGCTATAGATATATTTTAAGAAAACATGTATAAACACAATAAAACGACAAACTGTAAATGGAGACAGAATGATATCTGAATATAGAGTGGCCAAGACAAACAAAACAATAACTGTTGTTACAACTATCAAACATTAAGATACAGGAAAAGCTCCTTATTCTTTTGAAGTAGTTAAAATAACTGATAAAATAACTAGTAAAAATAACTGATTCTCAGTCTCTGAAGATACTAATAAAACTAAGAAGCAAAATATTAGGCAAGAATTAAAAGAACCTTTGTTATGAATCTCATTAAAATCCTTGGATTTTTACTTTGTTAAATTATCTTTAGCTACTAATTGGAAACACCACCACTGGCATGAGAGTACAGTTGCAGCACAGAATCATAGAATGATACAGCACAGGAGGCGGCCATTCGGCCCATCATGCCTGTGCCAGCTCCTTGAAAGAGCCATCCAATTATCATAAAAAAGTCACAGCACGGAAGGAGGCCATTCGGTCCATCGAGGCCATTCGGCCCAATTAGTCCCACTCCCCTGCTCTTTCCCCTTAGCCCTGCGAAGCTTTCCCCTTGAAGTATTTATCCAACTCCCTTTTGAAAGTTATAATTGAAACTGCTTCCACCACCCTTTCAGGCAGTGCATTCCAGATCATAACAACTCACCATGTAAAAAAATTTCTCCTCATCTCACTCTACTTCTTTTGCCAATTACCTTAAATCTGTGTCCTCTGGTTACCGACCCTTTTGCCACTGGAAACAGTTTCTCCTTACTTACTCTATCAAAACCCATCATGATTTTGAACACCTCTATTAATTCTCCCCTTAAACTTCTCTGCTCGAACATGATTACAAAGGCATTATCAATAATAAAATTGGAAATAGGAATTTACAATGGATGTAAAAATAAGGACAGAATGTATGGCCCCGATATTTACAGGAAGGCGGGGAGAGTGTGAGGGAGGCTGGAAATGGCCAGGAAACCTGGCCAGGCCGGGGACACGGAGATCCTACCGAATTTAACAGCAGGAACTCTATCATTTTTTTTCTTTTGTTTCCTGCCCAACAGCCTGGTTGGCTGCCATGCGGGAAAATCAGCGGCAGGAGACCGCAGCCGTGGACCCTTGGGGACAGTACCAGCAATTTGGGGGGGGAGGGGAGAGAGGGGGAGGTCGGGAAGCAGTTGCAGCATTGAGAGAGGGGCATTGGGGTTTGGGGGCGGGGGGAGGTCGGCGATCGTGGTAGTGAAGAGAGGCCGCGAACAGCAAGGGGGAGGCTGAAGGCTTCCTTGAGGAGCCAGGGGGAGCACTCCTGCTCCTCCTGGCACACTAGGAGTGCTGTAAAAGCCACTTACCTCATGCTCCCTTTCGCTGCCGGGTTTCCCGATCCCTGGGAAACCCATGCAGCAACTGTAAAATTTAATTTGGGCTGCCAATTGCACTGTGTAAAAATGGCAATGGACGCATCCCCAACATCTGTGCATGGTTCCTCCAATGTCTACCAAGGATGTGTGCGGCATCTTTTCACTTGAATAGGGTTTTAGTTATTTACTAGTCGATCTCCCATGGCGTTGCACAGGAGAAGTCAAGTTGAAGTGTGGTCTTCTGGTGGAGTGAGGTTAGTGGACAGGGAACAAAAGGACCAGTGTGCACCGATATAATTCAGTTCCTCGTTTTTTCATTTTTAACTCCCCCCCCCCCGCCCCAACCTTCTCCTGCCCGTCATGGGAGGTTAATATCGAGGCAAATGACTTTAAAATGAGGACTGAATTATATCGGTGCACACTGGTCCTGTTGTCCCCTGTCCACTAACCTCGCTCCACCAGAAGACCACACTTCAACTTGACTTCTCCTGTGCAATGCCATGGGAGATCGACTAGTAAATAACGAAAACCCTATTCAAGTGAAAAGATGCCGCACACATCCTTGGTAGACATTGGAGGAACCGTGCACAGATGAATGGTTTCTGTCTCAGGTCCCTCAACATCTCCTATTTAAATGCATTTTGCAGTATTCTTTCAACCTCCCTCACAAAGCCCTTTTCTTCGTCAAGCCCTCCTCCCACCACCCGAATTCTCAGTTCTCCAGCTGCAATGTTCATGAGTGCACGTGTTTCTAAGTATTTAAAAAAGTTATTATACACATCCATCTATTTTTAAAAAGGGCAAAGACACATGCTACTCATGATTGGCTTCCAACTGTGCTTAAATCTGTGGATTTTGGGTTCATGTCACACTACACGTAACCCCACCAGCGAACAAATGTTATCTGTTTTTAATATAACGGGTCATTGACTGTCTTCCTTATCTCTCTCTCTCTCTTTTTTTTGGGGGTTTGTATATTCGGTGGCCTTTTTAGGTGACACCTTTCTGTCTGCTCACTGTGATTGCCTTGGCAACGGGCAGTAATCACCAGGCATTGTTATGTGATCTTAAAATGCGAAGGATTCGAAAATGTCATTTCCACACCGCCTGAGGAAGGGGAAAGCCCCCGAAAGCTTGTGGGATTAAAAATAAAATTGTTGGACTATAACTTGGTGTTGTAAAATTGTTTACAATAAATCTGTGGACACTTTTATACAAGGAGTGAATAGTCAATCTCCCATTCTAACCCCACCTCCCTGAGCTTAGCTGCTATCATCCCAGCACCTGTGACTAACCTGGAAGGAGGGAGAAGTAACGGCATAGAAATAACTTGCATTTATATAGTGTCATGACCTCAGGGCGTTGCAAAATACTTTACAACCAAGTGGTACTTTTGAAGTGTAGTCACTGTTGTAATGTAGGGAAACACAGCAGCCAATTTACACAGAGCAAGGTCCCACAAACAGCAATGAGATCAATGATCAAATTATCTGTTTCTTTTTTAGTGATGTTGATTAAGGGATAAATATCGACCAGGATACTGGGAGAACTCCTTTCCTCTTCTTCAAATAGCGTCATGAGATTTTTTACATCCACCTGAGAGGGCTGATGGGTCTTCACCTCAAAGGATAACACCTCCAACAATGCAGAACCTCCTCAATACTGTAGTGGAATGTCAGCCTACGTTACATACTCAAATCCTAGAGTGGGGCCTGAACCCATGACTTACTGACTCAAAGGCAAGAGTACTATCACTGAGCCAACGACTAATTTCTAATACTCAAGGAAAATTGTACTGCAAGTTGCCAGAAGCTTTTTTAATATTATTGCTATATGGTTTTAAATTGTTTCGAGATGACTTTTATATATGGGAGGTTCCTGAATTTTTGGCAACTTCAGTTTGGTTTAAGAGGATTTTTTTGTTTTCAGCATAAAATGTATGTTTGTGCATACGGGTAGTTTCATAATATCCAAGCTTTAAAAATAACTAAAATGTTTATTCAGTTCTAAAAGAAAGCTAGAAATAAGCCTTTTAAGTTGTAACACAACAAGCGTTATCTGAATAAAACTCGTTGTTAGTTTTGGCTACTTACCTTCCCCTGGCTTGGCACTAACAATTGAAAGGTCATCCTGAGCTCCATCCTGGGCCTCCAGACACGTGGCAGGGACCCAACCCTGCTCATCAGCTGTGCTCACAAACCACCACCCTGAAAACACACGAACTTCATTTCATCAAATGCCTCAATCTCTCTAATAACTGCTTAATGCAATTGGTATTATCACTGTTAGAACTGTGAAATCTCTCCAGCTGATGATTTCCTCTGTGCCTTAATATTCCAGTGCTGCTTTAATATTCCATTTCTTTCCACTCATAGGCTTCCTACCTTGCCTCTTTAGCTGGGGGTGGGTGGGGGGAAAGAGAGGGTAGAATTGCCCTGATCTGTAGACTTCCCCATTACTGTAATCAATATCTCTTTACTCAGGTGGTGAAATGTGAGAGGCGTTTTGGCAGTGGTTAGCTTTTTCCACAAGTGCTGCTTCTATGGCACAGCTGCTCACTGCAAACGTTAACATTTGCCTGAGGCAAGCAAGTTTGACTCAAGACATGCACTTCTGGTGATGAGTAAATTATTTGTCCACTTGATCTAATGGCCCAGAAATCAGATCGTGCCTGAAAACGGGTGCGCAGGGGGTGGGGCGCACACTGCCCGCGCCAGTTACCATCAATGCAGGCACACGTAATATCCTATTACTTGGCTTGTGGAGCCAGGAAGAGCAAGAGCGCACTTCCGGGCCCTACAAAGAAAGCTTAGGCCTTACCTGACTCAATCTCACCTCCGTCCCCTCCCCCGGATTGCGGAGATCACCACGGGATGACCCAACAATCAATCTCGCCCCTTACTTGGTCTCGACGGGTGGTGACTTTCCGTTGCTATTCCTCCAGGAATAGTTGGGAAGTTGGCCAACAGGATTTTAAATGAGACCCAGGAGTTAAAATCCCCCAGGCCTCTTTTTTGCTGTAGCAAGTGAGTTTTGAGCTGACACCAAAACTCACCTGCTGAAAACTGGCCTGCAGTTAAAATTGGGGCCAGTGTCCAGGAAACTGAAACAAGAATTACAACTGTAACCGATATGTCCACTGATGTGCTACACCATGCTTTGATGGAACAATGGCTCGCTCTCTCTTCCCTCTGTTTCACCTTTGTTCCAAGAGTTGCAGGCTGTAATGGCAGGGCCGAGTAGAGGGGGGTCAGGATGAGTTACCCAGGTCACTCTCACAGACCTCCCAATAGCTAGCTGAATAGGATCATGTGCACAATCCTTGGGACAAATGATCTGTGTCCTCTAGGAAATAATATGGAGGGAAGACAACCTAAGGAGGCAGAAGTAAACTTGAAAAATGGAGGAAGAAATAAGCATGATTATGATCTTGTGTTACTTTCAATTGATACAAGTCAGCAATCATATTCTGCAAAACGGCTAGAACCTGGGTTACCAAATGACATTTATTTAATGATTATTATAAACCACAATTCATCAGCTCAACTTAGTAAAAGAGTGTTACAACGGAACTGAACTGTAGCATGAACAAATGATGATGGAGCATTGCCAACAGTCTAGACTTATTTCCTTACAATCCAGATTGCCTTGAATCTGTTCCATGTTTATGTCAATGCTTTTCACTGTGGACTGACCCATACTATTCCTTCTGTTTGCACAGTGCTATTACCTTACAGTATGACTTTTCCATGCATCTTTAAAAGGCAGCATCGAGCCACTGCCTGTCAATATCAAAGTCTACAGAACTGTCATCATAAATTGTGACATTAGATATACATTTTTCCTTTTGTTTTGGTAACCGAGACACACGGATTAAAATTAATGGGTAAGTGAGGTCCATATTTGATCATATTATGTTACATTATATATCAACCATCATATCTCATGGTCACCCTTAATTCTTTTATAGCTATAACAAATTACTACATATTTTTCACCTAATTTCATTTAAAATATGTTCTTTAAAAACATTGAATTTTATTCAGCCAAATACAAACCATTTTTTTCACTGCCCCATTAAATTAACTGAATTAAGGAAGGCTGGTGACACAAGACAATGCTGACTTACTTCTGTAACTCCCCAAATCATTAGTTCACAATGTCGGTCTGGCTGTCAGTGAAATAAGAAAATATTGGAGGGCAAGTTGACCCAAGTCACTGTCGTGCACATCCTAGTACTTGATTATAGAGCAGCCAGTACCTGCTTAGTCTCTTGGTAACTTACAAATGGACACTGCCATATGGAGACGACGAGGAAGGAGAGAAGAAGGAGCAGGACAAAACTAACACAAAAATCAAGCTTATATATCAAATTTAATAAACAAACATATTCACACCTATTCTCAATCCACTAAAATTCTTATGTTTCACCAAGACTAATAGTGGACAAAAACATGCAACAGCAAATTGCATATAGTGAAGTTGCTTAGCTGTTAAGCAATTCAACAACAACTTGCATTTATATAGTCTTTAATGTAAAAAAACATCTCAAGGCGCTTCACCAAAACGTATTCAGACAAAAATACATGCTGAGCTAAGGAAGGAGATATTAGAACATGTGACTAAAAGCTTGGTTAAAGAGGTGGGTTTTAAGGACGGTCATAGGAGGAGAGGGAGGTGAGAGGCAGAGAGGTTTAGGGAAGGAATTTCGGAGACAGAGGAATGCAGAGTTCTCGGAGGATTGTAGGGCTTGAAAAGGTTACAGAGATAAGGAGGAATAAGGCCATGAAGGGATTTAAACATGAGAATGAGAATTTCAAATTTGAAGCATTGGGAGACTGGAAGCCAATGTAGGTCAGCGAGCACAGGAGCGATGGGTGAGTGGGACTTGGTGTGGGATAGAATACGGGCAGCAGAATTTTGGATGCGCTGAAGGTTGTGGAGCGTGGAGAATGGGCGGCCAGCCAGCCAGGAGAGCATTGAAATAGTCAAGTCAGGAGGTGACAGAAGTATTCAATCATGTATCTAGTCAGTATTTGTGTTTAGATCTGAATGCTGTTTTATAGAAAACAATCTTTTAATTGAGGTTTTGTTTTACTACTTAAGTTTTATTAATATTCAGTAGTGGAGAACCCTGAGCAGCATTATGTTGGGAAGCAAATTTCAGAGAAACAAGGAGCCAATATGTCTGACAGTACAAATACATTATTTACACAGACTGAATTATGCTCTATAATGGATGTATGAATATATGTGGTCGAAGAGTAACTTGCTAATTATTCTCAAGAGAGCAATGAGAAGACTTAACAGTCCTCTGTATATGGGGTTTGCCTCTTTGATCGACTAGTAGCCAAAATGTAATCCTTGAAATTCTCCACATGGTGAGTTTGCAACCTCAACTATTCCAGGGAAGGACGGACAGTTAGTAGTTGCAATAACCAGCATCTCTGTCACTACCTCCTGGCTTCCAGTTACAGAGTGATATCAGCAGAAATCCAGCTGCAGCTTTATACTTCTGCTGCTTACGTACATTGACAAAGTACCACATATTAGACTTGTTAGCCAAATTGAAGCCCATGGGATTAAAGGGGCAGTGGCAGTGTGGATACTAAATTGACTAAGGGACAGAAAGCAGAGAGTAGTGGTGAACGGTTGTTTTTCAGACTGGAGGGAAGTATACAGTGGTGTTCCCCAGGAGTTGGTGTTGGGACCACTGCTATTTTTAATATATATTAATGACCTGGACATGGGTATACGGGATGTAATTTCGAAGTCTGCAGGTGACTCAAACCTCGGAAATGTAGTAAACAATAAGGAGGGTAATAACAGACTTCAGGAGGACATAGACAGACTGGTAAAATGGGCAGACACATGGCAGATGCAATTTAATGCGGAGAAATGTGAAGTGATGCATTTGGTAGGAAGAATGAGGAGAGGCAATTATAAATGAGATGGTACAATTTTAAAGGATATGCAGGAACATTGAGGCTTGGGGGTGTATGTACACAAATCTTTGAAGGTGGCAGGACAAGTTGAGAAGGCTGTTAAAAAGGCATATGGGATTCTTGATTTTATAAATAGAGGCTGAAGGTACAAAAGCAAGGAAGTTATGCTAAACCGTTATAAATCAATGGATAGGTCCCAGCTGGATCATTATGTCCAATTCTGGGCACCACACTTTAGGAAGGATGTCAAGGCCTTAGAGAAGGTGCAGAGGAGAATTACTAGAATGGTACCAGGGATGCAGGACTTCACTTATGTGGAGAGACTGGAGAAGCTGGGGTTGTTCTCCTCAGAACAGAGAAGATTAAGGGGCGATTTAATAGAGGTGTTCAAAATCAAGAAGGGTTTTGATAGAGTAAGTAAGGAAAAACTGTTTGCAGTGGCAAAAGGGTCGGTAACCAGAGGATACAGATTTAAGGTAATTGGCGAGGAGAATTTTTTTTTACGCAGCGAGTTATGATGATCTGGGAGACACTGTCTGAAAGGTGTTGGAAGCAGATTCAATAATAACTTTCAAAAGGGAACTGGATAAATACTTGAAGGGGAAAAATTTGCAGATCTATGGGGAAAAGGCAAGGAAATCGGATTAACTGGATAATTCTTTCAGAGAGCCGGCACTGGCACGATGGGCCCAGCGGCTTTCTTCTGTGTTGTTTCATTCTATGATTATATGTCAGTCAATATAAATTACTCAACTCCCTCAAAGCCAGCTTAAGGAATATACTTTACTTAGCAGTAATTATTGCCACTGGGTAAAATCAGCCATAAGTCAGGCATTGCACCTAACAACAGGAGTATCTCAATCCAGGTTATTTCAGTGGACTTTTTCTAAGATCATAATAGAATATGGTTCTTAGAGTTACTTTTTTTCTCTCCATTTACACGGCCATAAAACAGAGCTGAAATGGTCTTACTTTTAATGTCATGGGTAAATTTACAGAACTGGAAATGGAGTTTTGAAGTAGACAATAATCTGTTTAAATTGTCAGATTAAAAAAATGTCTGATAAATTATGGATTATGTGACCTTTTCATTCAGTGACCATTTGATTGCAACAGGAAAACTACAAAAAGTTTATTTAATTCTAACAGTATTACTATGAATAAATGCCTCATTTCTTGATAATGCAGAAAATAATTGTTTTTCTCATTCTGAAGATCTAACAAGCTTCCAAAATAAAGATATGGACACATGAAACCCGATTTCCATTAAGAATTTTGCCCTGGGGTGATTCAAATATATATTTACTCCTGAAGTGATGGTTGCAGAAAAAACTCTGTTCTGAGGTAGTCCAGTGTAAACCTGGCATGATTCTCGGATCTTGGTCAGTCTGAACAGGTAACCAGCATAATACTAACACAGGTACTGCACTGCTGTTGTAGATAATGCAAAGTCTTGTTGTAGGAACAAAACATTTGCCTGAGGAAGGAGAAAATCTCCGAAAGCTTGTGAATTTAAAATAAAATTGCTGGACTATAACTTGGTGTTGTAAAATTGTTTACAATTGTTGTAGGAAAGCAGCACGTTACCTAATGAAGAACATTTAAGTTACCATGCAAAGTTGATCCACAGACTGACGGGTATTGCTTACAGCTGTCTTAAGGTTACTACAGTGGAAATGAGGTGGGGCAGCTCTATTATTTATCAATCCCTAGGGTAAACTATATATTGGATATAAATCAAGCACTGTACCAAGGAAACTGTTGTGGGTACTCTGCCGGAATCACATCCCTACCGCTGTGGGAAGATACCTGCAGTTGCAATATTTTTTCTGTTAGCTGAGGGAAAAATTTGGGGCAAATCATCCCTGGGCTCTTCTTACATCACCAGGCAGCCAGCTTGGGAGCAGCGGTGCAAAGGGCATTGGGAGGTGGAGATCTGCCTAATGTAAGCATGCCCCACGAAGCCCTGAATATGGGAACACTAGAATAATGGAATGTATCCTCATCAAACAAAATAAATAAAAAAACACTTTGCAGAGACTGCAAAAATTGTTTAAAAGTTAAAACAACCTATGATTTTTAAAACTAATCAATCCCATGGACGCCACTGTTATAGAGCAGTAAACTAAAATGGATACACACTGAACTCCACTGATATAGACAAGGGGATTAATGGAAACTAAACTCTTTCCAAGCAACACCATTGCAAATTTCTAAAAGTTAGGATTAACAACACAATGCGTCTTCATATTTTCAATAGAACAAAGAATAGTTGAAATTCACAGGCTGCAAGGATCACAGAGATGGGCCGAATGGCCTGTACTGTAATGTGCTGTAAATTCTATATTAGTGTACAGGTGTGAGCTTTAGAATCGGGTAAACAATCGTAACATTGAATTCAAAATGGGAACTGCATGGTCTATTAGGGCAGTTTTATGGAATGGAGGGTGAAAAATTTGGATAGAAATGGTTAAATGAGCATTCATATCTCAACATTAGACAGCTACATTTGAGCGGCTTGCCAAAAAAAACTTACCAGATTCATTTTTCTCTATTACTTCCACTACTTGCCCCTGATGCAGGCTGATCTCGGTGCTTTCCTGTTTTTCATAATTAGTCACTGCCACATACTGATCCAGGAAAAACTGGTCAGCAGATGCCCCGTCTCCACCTGAAAACAAAGAATCAGCCTTAAGGGAACAGCATCAATCATAACTTAGAACATAGTCAACAACAAATTGGTTGCATTTTGTTGTACTCTCCACAAGCAACCGCAATATTCACAAATCTCCCTAGAAATGTATTGTCGAGTCCACAAAGTTAGTGCTACAGGGTTTCAAGGGAAGAGAAGGTGTACATAAGGATCAGAATCTGGAACAGTATTATTTCATTTTGGTTAAACATTACACCTTGAAATAAGGGACAGTACTCAGAGATGTTGTTTACATTTGACCTTCAGTGAATTTTATGAGGCACTTAATTTGTTGAACTAAATTTATGAGGATTGCACACAGAATTACAATTTTTTTCCTACCATGATGTTAAAATTCTTATTAGATACAAATTGATTGTGACAACAGAGGACAATTGCAGTAGTCTCATCTTCAGCCCAAGAATCCTACTTCCTGTTGCCCTAGAAACCATCTCAATCTTAAGTGATCTTGGGCTAAAATTTTTTGCCGGCCTGGGTGCAGGGAACGATCCCTACACCTGAACAATATTGAGATTCGGGTCTCTTTTGGATGAGACTGGCAAGCTGTGGATACCTATTGGCGCCCCTGGCTGCTCACAGATGAAGAGGCTTGGAATTTTGGGCAGCTGCATCACTGGTGGCGGCCTCAGGTTAAGTGTTTAAAGAGGAAGGGAAAGCGATTGGGAAGGGAAGGCGATCAGAAGGGGGTGACTGGGGAGCAAGGCGACTGGGAGTGGTGGGGCAATTGGGAAGGAAGGCGACCGGGAGTGGGTCACTTGGGAAGGAAGGCGACTGGGAGTGGGTCACTTGGGAAGGAAGGCAATTGGGAGTGAGTGACCAGGAAGGAAGGCAATTGGGAGGGGGAGGGGGAGGGGGAAACCCTGGGCTGGCAACTGTTCGGCGGGACTGCAGTGGAGCCGGGCGAAGCACTCCTATACCACCCAGCTGCACTTTCAGGTAAGTACGTTTTTAAAACGTACCTTTTTGATGGCGGTCTGCAGTGGCCCCTTTAAGACCACACATAGACCCAGTTTTCCTGATCACAGCCGCCCAGCGCTGGCTGCATTCAGGGCAAACCAATTTCGCAAAGGGTGCCTCAAGCAGACGTTAGGTTCTTTACATGCGCAGGTCCTGGACGCCTATTTTTTTGCCCGTACCAATATGGCGGACGGCACACTTGCAATAAGCACGCACTTGCTGCCCGCCATATTGGAGCCTTAGGCACCCGTTTAGTGTCCAATTTCTAGGCCCATGTGTCATCACTTCCAAATTAGGAACTATATTTGGGACAAATTTTGCATTTTGTATAGTTATGAATAGGAGTTGAATCAGCACAAATAAAAGAAGAAGGGCTAATGGGGTTTCCATTTGTTACATAAAATTAGAATCTTCCGTTAGTATAGATAATACTGCATGAGCACATTTGCAGTGGCAAAAATAAGACATGGCTGCCTACACCACTAGTCTCTTGTTTCTGTTCTCGCCCTGTATAGGTCCACAAGAGTAGACTTTACTTGCCAATTAAAATGGTTATTTTGTGTGAACAACACAGGAAAAGTCAACAGAACTTGTACTGAATTGGGCTCCTTTCTCACTGTAGTAAAATCAAACTAAGAAAGTTACATTTTATTCTTCTCTTTTTCTAAAATGTGCTGCATGTACACAAATGCAACACAACGGCACATTCACAATTTAAAAAAATTATGTGGTGTGGAAAGAATCCTGATTAAATACAAGTCCCAGTAAAGGTAATTTCATAAAATGTGGGACAGCAGCTAAACTGTAGGAGATAAAGACTTTCCAAGATGTGGGTGAATATGACCAGAATGTTGTGGTGCAAGTTTTGTGCACACCCAAGTAGCACACAACCAACCCTGAAGAATCTTCCAGTATGGGATTTAATTAATTGGGAGCTCCTGGTGTGCGGTCTGCCAATTGTTGGGAGCCAGGAGATCTGAGGACAGGGTGTTTGCAGTTGCTGCAGTTATTTAAAGGGCTGTATCAACCTTTTAAAGAGAATCATAGAAAAGTTACATCACGGAAGGAGGCCATTCGGCCCATCAAGTCCGTGCCGGCACTATGCATGAGCAATCCTGCTAGTCCCACTCCCCTACCCTACCCTATCCCTAGCCATCCTACAACTCATCCGCTTCATCCTGGATCACAATGTCTTCACCTTCGATAACCAGTTCTTTACCCAAACACACGGAACAGCCATGGGGACCAAATTCGCACCCCAATACGCCAACATTTTCATGCACAAGTTCGAGCAGGACTTCTTCACTGCACAAGACCTCCAACCAACACTATACACCAGATACATCGACGACATTTTCTTTCTATGGACCCACGGCAAGGAATCACTAAAGAGACTACACGATAACATCAACAAGTTCCATCCCACCATCAAGCTCACCATGGACTACTCCTCAGAATCAGTTTCTTTCTTGGACACACGAATCTCCATCAAAGACGGGCACCTCAGCACCTCACTCTACCGCAAGCCCACGGACAACCTCACGATGCTCCACTTTTCCAGCTTCCACCCTAACCACGTCAAAGAGGCCATCCCCTATGGACAGGCCCTGCGAATACACAGGGTCTGCTCAGACGAGGAGGAACGCGATGGACACCTACAGACGCTGAAAGACGCCCTAGTAAGAACGGGATATGACGCTCGACTCATCGATCGACAGTTCCGACGGGCCACAGCAAAAAATCGCATAGACCTCCTCAGGAGACTAACACGGGACGCAACCAACAGAGTACCCTTTGTCGTCCAGTACTTCCCCGGAGCGGAGAAACTACGCCATGTTCTCCGCAGCCTTCAACATGTCATCAATGAGGACAAACACCTCGCTATGGCCATCCCCACACCTCCACTACTCGCCTTTAAACAGCCACCCAACCTCAAACAGACCATCGTTCGCAGCAAATTACCTAGCTTTCAAGAGAACAGCGTCCACGACACCACACAACCCTGCCACGGTAACCTCTGCAAGACATGCCAGATCATCGACACAGATACCACCATCACACGAGAGGACACCACCCACCAGGTGCATGGTTCATACTCCTGTGACTCGGCCAACGTTGTCTACCTCATACGTTGCAGGAAAGGATGCCCCAGAGCATGGTACATTGGCGAGACCATGCAGACGCTGCGACAACGGATGAACGGACACAGCGCAACAATCGCCAAACAGGAGGGTTCCCTCCCAGTCGGGGAACACTTCAGCAGTCATGGACATTCATCCACCGACCTTCGGGTAAGCGTACTCCAAGGCGGCCTTCGAGACACACGACAACGCAAAATTGTCGAGCAGAAATTGATAGCCAAGTTCCGCACCCATGAGGACGGCCTCAACCGGGATCTTGGGTTCATGTCACGCTACACGTTACCCCACCAGCGAACAAATGTTATCTGTTTTTAATATAACGGGTCAGTTGCTGTCTTTTCTATGTTTCTACCTCTCTATCTCTGTTTTTTTTTGTTTGTTGTTTTTTTTTGGTGATTTGTATATTCTGTGAGACCTGGCAGGTAACACCTGTCTGTCTGCACACTGATTGCCTTGGCAACGGGCAGTTGAAAAAACTGTCTGTACTCACCAAGCATTGTTCTGTGAATTATAAATGCGATTTCATCTCGAGGATTTCATTTTCACATCGTTCACCTGACGAAGGAGGTAGCCTCCGAAAGCTTGTGAATTTAAAATAAAATTGCTGGACTATAACTTGGTGTTGTAAAATTGTTTACAATTTTCAACCCCAGTCCATCACCGGCATCTCCACATCATGACTACCCGATCCCCATAGCCTTGCAAATTTTTTCCTTTCAAGTACTTATCCAATTCACTTTTGAAGGCCAGGAGTGAATCTGCCTCAACCATCCCCTTTGGCAGTGCATTCCAGATCATAACCACTCGCTGTGTAAAAAAGTTTTTCCTCATGTCTCCTTTGGTTCTTTTGCCAATCACCTTAAATCTATGTCCTCTGGTTCTTGACCCTTCCACCAATGGGTACTTGTAAACAATTTTACAACACCAAGTTATAGTCCAGCAATTTTATTTTAAATTCACAAGCTTTCGGAGATTTTCTCCTTCCTCAGGTAAATGTTTCAAGATCTCCTTGAAGCCTACGCATTTATACATATTGAATAATACATGGTGTTTACAGACTGCCTCTGCAACTGCCCGTTGCCAAGGCAATCACCGTGTTCAGACAGAGAGGTGTCATCTGCAGAACCCCCGAATACACATTCAACAAAAAAACAAACAGGGAAAAAAAACAGAGAAAAAAAAAGAGAAAAAAAAAACAGAGAGAGAGGCAGAAACATCCGGAAGGCAGAGAGAGCCAGCAAATGACCCATTATATTAAAAACAGATAACATTTGTTCGCTGGTGGGGTAACGTGTAGCGTGACATGAACCCAAGATCCCGGTTGAGGCCGTCCTCATGGGTGCGGAACTTGGCTATCAATTTCTGCTCGACGATTTTGCGTTGTCGTGTGTCTCGAAGGCCGCCTTGGAGTACGCTTACCCGAAGGTCGGTGGATGAATGTCCATGACTGCTGAAGTGTTCCCCGACTGGGAGGGAACCCTCCTGTTTGGCGATTGTTGCGCGGTGTCCGTTCATCCGTTGTCGCAGCGTCTGCATGGTCTCGCCAATGTACCATGCTCTGGGGCATCCTTTCCTGCAACGTATGAGGTAGACAACCCTGCCACGGTAACCTCTGCAAGACATGCCAGATCATCGACACAGATACCACCATCACACGAGATGACACCACCCACCAGGTGCATGGTTCATACTCCTGTGACTCGGCCAACGTTGTCTACCTCATACGTTGCAGGAAAGGATGCCCCAGAGCATGGTACATTGGCGAGACCATGCAGACGCTGCGACAACGGATGAACGGACACCGCGCAACAATCGCCAAACAGGAGGGTTCCCTCCCAGTCGGGGAACACTTCAGCAGTCATGGACATTCATCCACCGACCTTCGGGTAAGCGTACTCCAAGGCGGCCTTCGAGACACACGACAACGCAAAATCGTCGAGCAGAAATTGATAGCCAAGTTCCGCACCCATGAGGACGGCCTCAACCGGGATCTTGGGTTCATGTCACGCTACACGTTACCCCACCAGCGAACAAATGTTATCTGTTTTTAATATAATGGGTCATTTGCTGGCTCTCTCTGCCTTCCGGATGTTTCTGCCTCTCTCTCTGTTTTTTTTTCTCTTTTTTTTTTCTCTGTTTTTTTTCCCTGTTTGTTTTTTTGTTGAATGTGTATTCGGGGGTTCTGCAGATGACACCTCTCTGTCTGAACACGGTGATTGCCTTGGCAACGGGCAGTTGCAGAGGCAGTCTGTAAACACCATGTATTATTCAATATGTATAAATGCGTAGGCTTCAAGGAGATCTTGAAACATTTACCTGAGGAAGGAGAAAATCTCCGAAAGCTTGTGAATTTAAAATAAAATTGCTGGACTATAACTTGGTGTTGTAAAATTGTTTACAATTGTCAACCCCAGTCCATCACCGGCATCTCCACATCATGACTACCAATGGGTACAGTTTCTCTCTATCTACTCTATCTAGACCCTTCATGATTTTGAATATCTCTATTAAATCTCTTCTCAACCTTCTCTGTTCCAGGAGAACAATCCCAGCTTCTCCAGTCTATCCACGTAACTAAAGTCCCTCATCCCTGGAATCATTCCAGTAAATCTCTTCTGCGTCCTTTCTCAGGCCTTCGCATCCTTCCTTAAGTGCAGTGCCCAGAACTGGACACAATACTACAGTTGTGGTCGAACCAGTGTTTTAGAAAGGTTCATCATACCTTCCTTGCTTTTGTACTCTATGCCTCTATTTATAAAGCTCAGGATTCCGTTTGCTTTCCTAAATGCTTTCTCAACCTGCCCTGCCATCTTCAACGATTTGTGCACATATACCCCCACATCTCTCTGTTTCTGCACCCCTTTTAGAATTGTACCCTTTAGTTTATATTGCCTCGCCTCATTCTTCCTACCAAAATGTATCAGCTCTCATTTTTCTAAATTAAATTTCATCTGCCACATGTCCGCCCATTTCACCAGCCTGTCTATATCCTCTTGAAGTCTATCATTGTCCTCCTCACTGTTCACTACACTTCCAAGTTTAGTGTTACCTGCAAATTTTGAAATTGTGCTCTGTACACCCAAGTCCAAGTCATTAATATATATCAAGAAAAGCAGTGGTCCTAGTACCAACCCCTGGGGAACACCACTGTACACCTCCCTCCAGTCTGAAAAACCGTTCACCACTACTCTCTGCTTCTTGTTACTTAGCCAATTCTGTATCCATGCTGCTACTGCCCTCCATGGGCTTCAATCTTGATGACAATTCTATTATGCTGCATTTTATCAAACGCCTTTTGAAAGTCCATATACACCACATCAACCGCATTGCCCTCATCTACCCTCTCTGTTACCTCATCAAAAAACTCTATCAGGTTAGTTAAACATGATTTGCCTTTAACAAATCCGTGCTGGCTTTCCCTAATCAATCCACACTTGTCCAAGTGACTGCTAATTCTGTCCCGGATTATCGTTTCTAAAAGTTTCCCTACCACCGAGTTAAACTGACTGGCCTGTAGTTGCTGGGTTTATCCTTGCACCCTTTTTTGAACAAGGGTGTAATATTTGCAATTCTCCAGTCCTCTGGCACCAGCTCCATATCTAAGGATGTTTGGAAGATTATGGCTAGTACCTCCACAATTTCCATCCTTACCTCCCTCAGCAACCTAGGATGCATCCCATCCGGACCAGGTGACTTGTCTACTTTAAGTACAGCTAGTCTTTCAAGTACCTTCTCTTTTTCAATTTTTAGCCCATCCAGTATCCCAACTACATCTTCCTTTACTGACACTCTGGCAGCATCTTCTTCCTTGGTAAAGACAGATGCAAAGTACTCATTTAGTACCTCGGCCATCCCCTCTGCCTCCATGAGTAGATCTCCTTTTTGGTTTCATTGGCCACACCCCTCCTCTTACTACGCGTTTACTGTTTACATGCCTGTAGAAGACTTTTGGATTCCCTTTTATGTATGCTGCCAGTCTATTCTCATACTCTCTCTTTGCCCCTCTTATTTCCTTTTTCACTTCTCCTCTGAACTTTCTATATTCAGCCTGGTTCTCATTGTATTATCAACCTGACATCTGTCATACGCCCCTTTTTTTCTGCTTCATCTTACTCTCTATCTCTTTTGTCATCCAGGGAACTCTGGCTTTAGTTGCCCTCCCTTTCTCCCGCTTGGGAATGTACCTAGACTGAAGGCGAACCATCTCCTCCTTAAAGGCTGCCCATTGTTCAATTACAGTTTTGCCTGGCAATCTTTGATTCCAATTTACCCGGGCCAGATCTGTTCTCATCCCACTGAAATTGGCCCTCCTCTAATTGAGTATTTTTACTTTAGAGTGGTCTATGTCCGTTTCCATCGCTATTCTGAACCTTATGATGCTATGATCGCTGTTCCCTAAATGTTCCCCCACTGACACTTGCTCCACTTGGCCCGCCTCATTCCCCAGAACCAAGTACAGCAATGCCTCCTTCCTCGTTGGAAAATGTACTGGTCAAGAAAGTTCTCCTGAACACACTTCAAAAATTCCTCCCCCTCTTTGCCCCTTATATTATTACCGTCCCAGTCTATATTAGGATAGTTGAAGTTCCCCATTATCACTACTCTATGGCCTTATGCACCTCTCAAATTTCCCTGCAAATTTGCTCCTCTATCTCATTCCTACTAGTTGGTGGCCTATAGAATACACCCAGTAGTATAATGGCAACTCTACTGTTTCTTAACTCTAAACAAATAGATTCTGTCCTTGACCCTCCAGGACATCCTCTCTCTCCAGCACTGCAATATTCTCCTTAATCAATACTGCCACCCCACCTCCTTTTTTCCTTCCCTATCTTTCCTGAACACCATCTCTCCATGAATATTTAGTACCCAATCCTGCCCTTGTTATCGCCACATCATATTCCCATGTGGCTAATTGCGCCTGCAGCTCACCAACCTTGTTTACCATGCTTCGTGCGTTTACACACATGCACTGCAAACCTATTTTAGACTTTCTTGTACTCTGTCTTAATCTGTTCCCATCTACTACCATACTATTTCTTACTCTAGTCCTATCTTTCTCTCCCAATTCTTTGTGCACCTTGATTCTCCTTTCCAATGTTACATCCTGGTGCCCATCCCCTGCCAAATTAGTTGAACCCCCCCCCCCCCACCCCCACAGCACTAGTGAACCTCCCAGTGAGGACATTGGTTTCAGCTCTGTTGAGGTGCAAACCGTCCGGCCTGTACAGGTCCCACCTCCCCCAGAACCAGTCCCAATGCCGCAGGAATCTAAAGCCCTCCCTCCTGCACCACCTCTCCAGCCATGCATTCATCTGCTCTATCCTCCTATTTCTATACTCGCTAACGCATGGCACCGGGAGTAATCCGGAGATTACTACCTTTGAGGTCCTGCTTCTTACTCTCTTTCCTAACTCATTAAAATCTGCCTGCAGGACTTCATCCCTCTTTCTACCTATATCGTTGGTACCAATATGGACCACAACCTCTGGCTGTTCACCCTCCCCCTCCAGAATGCTCTGCAGCCGCTCAGTGACATCCTTGACCCCGACACCAGGGAGGCAACATACCATCCTGGAATCAAGTCTGCGGCTGCAGAAACGCCTGTCTGTTCCCCTAACTGTAGAATTCTCTATCACTATTGCTCTCCTGACCTTTCTCCTTCCTCCCCCACCCACCCCCCCCCCCCACCGCCGTTGATCTGAGCCACCCTAGTGCTATGGTCTTGGCTTTGGCTGCACACCCCAGAGGAACTGAATGCTGGTTAGAGAGTGAGGGGCCCTCAGGGGGCTCTTGCATCAGCTGCCTGCTTCTCCTTGTCTGTCTGGCAGTCACCCAGTCCCTCTCTGCCTGCTCACTCCTAATCTGTGGGGTGACCACCTCCTGAAACGTGCTATCCATGTAGTTCTCAGCCTTGCAGATGCACTGCAGTGACGCCAGCTGCTGCTCAAGCTCCAAAATCCTTGTTCTGACATCACCTTAGGTGTTTTTTTCACCTCTCGCCCTGACTCTCGCGCTCCTCCCGCTCACAGACTTTCCTTTTACACCGCGCTCACCTCTCGGACTCTCCTTTTACACTGCACTCACCCCTTGGACTCTCCTTTTACACCGCGCTCACCTCTCAGACTCTCCTCCCGCTCTCGGACTCTCCTTTTACACCGCGCTCACCTCTCGGACTCTCCTTTCACACCGCGCTCACCTCTCGGACTCTCCTTTCGCACCGCGCTCACCTCTCGGACTCTCCTTTCACACCGCGCTCACCTCTCGGACTCTCCTTTCGCACCGCGCTCACCTCTCGGACTCTCCTTTCGCACCGCGCTCACCTCTCGGACTCTCCTTTCTCACCGCGCTCACCTCTCGGACTCTCCTTTCGCACCGCGCTCACCTCTCGGACTCTCCTTTCGCACCGCGCTCACCTCTCGGACTCTCCTTTCGCACCGCGCTCACCTCTCGGACTCTCCTTTCGCACCGCGCTCACCTCTCGGACTCTCCTTTCGCACCGCGCTCACCTCTCGGACTCTCCTTTCGCACCGCGCTCACCTCTCGGACTCTCCTTTCGCACCGCGCTCACCTCTCGGACTCTCCTTTCGCAACGCGCTCACCTCTCGGACTCTCCTTTCGCACCGCGCTCACCTCTCGGACTCTCCTTTCGCACCGCGCTCACCTCCCGGACTCTCCTTTTGCACCGCGCTCACCTCTCGGACTCTCCTTTCACACCGCGCTCACCTCTCGGACTCTCCTTTTACACCGCGCTCACCTCTCGGACTCTCCTTTTACACTGCGCTCACCTCTCGGACTCTCCTTTCGTACCGCGCTCACCTCTCGGACTCTCCTTTTACACCGCGCTCACCTCTCGGACTCTCCTTTTACACTGCGCTCACCTCCCGGACTCTCCTTTCGTACCGCGCTCACCTCTCGGACTCTCCTTTTACACCGCGCTCACCTCCCGGACTCTCCTTTTACACCGCGCTCACCTCCCGGACTCTCCTTTTACACCGCGCTCACCTCCCGGACTCTCCTTTTACACCGCGCTCACCTCCCGGACTCTCCTTTTACACCGCGCTCACCTCTCGGACTCTCCTTTTACACCGCGCTCACCTCTCGGACTCTCCTTTCGCACCGCGCTCACCTCTCGGACACTCCTTTCGCACCGCGCTCACCTCTCGGACTCTCCTTTCGCACCGCGCTCACCTCTCGGACTCTCCTTTCGCACCGCGCTCACCTCTCGGACTCTCCTTTCGCACCGCGCTCACCTCTCGGACTCTCCTTTCGTACCGCGCTCACCGCGCTCACCTCTCGGACTCTCCTTTCACACCGCGCTCACCTCTCGGACTCTCCTTTCGCACTGCGCTCACCTCCCGGACTCTCCTTTTACACCGCGCTCACCTCCCGGACTCTCCTTTTACACCGCGCTCACCTCCCGGACTCTCCTTTTACACCGCGCTCACCTCTCGGACTCTCCTTTTACACCGCGCTCACCTCTCGGACTCTCCTTTCACACCGCGCTCACTTCTCGGACTCTCCTTTTACACCGCACTCACCTCTCGGACTCTCCTTTTACACCGCGCTCACCTCTCGGACTCTCCTTTTACACCGCGCTCACCTCTCGGACTCTCCTTTCGTACCGCGCTCACCGCGCTCACCTCTCGGACTCTCCTTTCGCACCGCGCTCACCTCTCGGACTCTCCTTTTACACCGCGCTCACCTCTCGGACTCTCCTTTTACACCGCGCTCACCTCTCGGACTCTCCTTTTACACCGTGCTCACCTCTCGGACTCTCCTTTTACACCGTGCTCACCTCTCGGACTCTCCTTTTACACTGTGCTCACCTCTCGGACTCTCCTTTTACACCGCGCTCACCTCTCGGACTCTCCTTTCACACCGCGCTCACCTCTCGGACTCTCCTTTCACACCGCGCTCACCTCCTGGACTCTCCTTTCGCACCGCGCTCACCTCTCGGACTCTCCTTTCGCACCGCGCTCACCTCTCGGACTCTCCTTTCGCACCGCGCTCACCTCTCGGACTCTCCTTTCGCACCGCGCTCACCTCTCGGACTCTCCTTTTACACCGCGCTCACCTCTCGGACTCTCCTTTCGCACCGCGCTCACCTCTCGGACTCTCCTTTTACACCGCGCTCACCTCTCGGACTCTCCTTTCGCACCGCGCTCACCTCTCGGACTCTCCTTTTACACCGCGCTCACCTCTCGGACTCTCCTTTCGCACCGCGCTCACCTCTCGGACTCTCCTTTCGCACCGCGCTCACCTCTCGGACTCTCCTTTCGCACCGCGCTCACCTCTCGGACTCTCCTTTCGCACCGTGCTCACCTCTCCGACTCTCCTTTTACACCGCGCTCACCTCTCGGAAAGAACTCTTTGAAAGCCAAAAATTTCGCATTTTTACCTAATTGTCTTATGGACGAACACCCAGGTTTACAGATGCATAAATGAGGTTCTGAAGCTAAAAGTAGGGGATATCAAGTTGCCTATTTGGCAGTCCAGAACACCCTTCCCCACAAGAGAGCAGTCCCCAGTGCCTAGCATGATTTGGCATGTAAATGCAGTCCTCAGCACCCAGAAGCAATGGTTCCAAATTAGAAAAAAGTTTTTGGAAATAAATCAGCCGAGGCAAGGCTACCTAGTACCCACCAGTACCTTGCACCAGGGAGTCCAACCTTTTGCAGCTGGGAGCTGGGGACATGTGCAAAATTCGTGAGTGGGCTACATATCGAGGGTTACATTGAGACTACAGCACAGAAACAGGCCACTTGGCCCATCTGGTCTATCCACACGAATCTCCTCCCTCCCTACTTCATCTAACCCTATCAGCACACGCTTCTATTCCTTTCCCCTTCATGTGCTTGTCTAACTTCCTCTTAAATGTATCTGTGCTATTTGCCTCAACTACTCCTTGTGGTAGCACATTCCACATTCTTACCACTCTTCAGGTAAAGAAGTTTCTCCTGAATTCCCTATTGGATTTATTAGCGACTATTTTATATTTATGACCTGTAGTTTTGGATTCCCCCACAAGTGGAAACATTTTCTCTACGTCTACCCTATCAAACCCTTTCATTATCTTAAAGACCTCCATCAGATCATCCCCCAGCCTTCTCTTTTCTAGAGAAAAGAGCCCCAGCCTGTTCAGCCTTTCCTGATAAGAATATCCTCTCAGTTCTGGTATCATCCTTGTGAATCTTTTTTGCACCTTCTCCAATGCCTCTATATCCATTTTATAATATGGAGACCAGAACTGTGCACAGTGCTCCAACTCCGGTCTAACCACGGTTCTATACAAGTTTAACTAACTTCTCTGTTTTTCAATTCTACTCCTCCAGAAATGAACCCCAGTACTTGGTTAGTCTTTTTTATGCCCTTATTAACCTGCATCGCGATTTTTAGTGATGTATATCTGTACCCCAGATCATTTTGCTTGTCTACTCCATTTATACTCTTAAGGCACGATTTCAAAATGCTGGTGGGATGGCAACCTGGGGGGGGGGGGGGGGGGGGGGGGGGGGCATGGGCGCGCGGGTAACCTGAAAAATAAAATCTTACAATTCCCCACACGATCGCGGCTTAATTGGTGACCCTTAACGTTCTTTCCGGGATTGTTGTCCGAAAGCAGCGCAGCGGGCGGACTGCGCACCCGCATGACCTGCTGTCAGCTGGAGTGTCTGTATTTAAAGGGCCCTTGCACCAATGGTTTTTGCTGGAGCAAGGAGCAAGCACGCAGAATGAAGCAGCAGAGGGGCAAGCCAGCTCCAAGATTCAGCGACTCCTTACTTGAGGTGTTGCTGGCTGGGGTGAGGAGGAGGGGGGAGCTATTTTACCCGGCTGACAGGAGAAAGAGCCCTGCCTCTGCCAACAAGAAGGCCTGGCTCGAGGTGGCAGAGGAGGTCACGAGTAGGAGCGACATCTGCCGCACTTGGGTCGAGTGCAGGAAGTGTTTCAATGACCTAACCAGGTCAGCAAAGGTGAATACACTTACTGATTCTCCTGCATTCCATGGTGCACATCACCCCCCCCCCCCGAAAACTGCACTGCCAAGGCTACTCCATCACATCACTCCTCACACCCACTTAAGGGTCATCCTCAACTTATCTTCATTTCCCAACCTCCACATTTGTGAACCCACCACTACCACTCAACCCAAACCTGATCCAATTTGATGTCTCTGTCTGATACTCACCCTCTGATGCATCTCTTTAATGGTCAGCCTCACCCAAAGCAATGTATTCATCGGCTGACCACTTCACCCTCACTCACTCACGTCTGTACTTTCTCCCCTTGCAGAAGAGAGCGCAAAATGCATGGGAGAACGCGAGGACTGTCGGGGGGCCATGACAAATAGTGGTCCTCACAGAGGCAGAGGAGAAGGCCCTGCAGATCAGCCGCACCCTCGAGTGCCTGTCCGTCAGGGATGCCGAGACTGGCACCCTACAAACATCTGGTGACACAACTTTAACATTCATCACACACATGAATTGATGTCAACAATGATTGGCATGTTGAACACCTCAGTATGTTCGTCGCAACATGACACATCTGTGATGATGCTCAATATTGCCTTCTGTTCTCTTCCAGGCCCTTCAATGACTGAAGCGACGGGAGAGGGCGATTCCTCAGAGAAGCTCCTGACCTCTGAGGGTGAACCGTCACATCTTAGCGAGCCATCCACCAGCGCATATACTCACACCTCAGTGGGTCCTAGTGGTTAGTTGGGTTGGCACCTGGTGTTGGCACAAGTGAGCACGAGCAGACACTGGTGGCAGGGGCAGTTGTGGAGAGTCCGTGTCGGTGGGCGCAATCCTTTCCAGGCTCTGCTCAGCTGGACGCAGATGCTGGACCCCGGGGGCCATCCTTTAAAAGGAGAATGATCGAGGGACAGCAGCACATTTGCGAGGTATTGGAACAGGTGCCACGCACACTCTCCACAATAGTGGAGAGGAAGAAGGAGTCCAACTCCTGCATTAGCGGAATGGTGGCACAGATACATGCAGGAATGTTTGAGACAGTGGTGCAGGTAAGTGCGGGAACGTCTGATGGAGAGAAGGCTCGCCTTCTAGCACGCCTCACAAATTAGTCCATTCAGGCCCTGTCAACGGCCGTTCTGACTCAGGGGGCTCGATTTTCGCACCCGCGATCGGGTGCGTTGGTGGCGGGAGGGCTGCGAAAATCGGGGATTCCCGGGGCGGGGCGGGATCCCGGCTCCAACCCGCCCATTTCCGGGTTTCCCACTAACGCGCTGACATGCGCGCGCAGCCCCCACATGTGGGACTCCTGCTGGCAATTAAAGCCGGCGGGGGGCCACTTAAAGTAATTGAACAGGTACTTCAGGTTGTTTACAGACCTGATTGACCTGTTATTTTAGCAGGAATGGGATTTTGCAACTAACTGGGACTGTTTCCCGTACTGGGGGAAACACTCCCAGTTCAAATGGACGTGTTGCAGCCATCAGCCTGTGGCAGCTGCAAAGGTCCATTTGACAGGTGGGGGGGCGGGGGGGGGGGTGGGGGGGGCGCAGACCCTCACTGATTGCAGGAGGCCCCTCTGTCACTTTGAACAAAGTTTGGCCTCCACCACCCTCCTCCTAACAATAAAATTCACCAAGTTGCACACTTACCCCGGGGTCCAGACACATGTACCTACCTTGCGGACCTCCTCAGATGTTCATCTTCCAGATGGGGGCCGCCATAGCTGCAGTCATGACCTCCTCGGAGGGCGAACAGCATCACCAGCCTCGCTGGCCAAGCCGTCCACCTCTGACACGTGGAGCTCCACAACACAGTGCTGTGACACATCCACCTGCACAGCAGGAGGGAGGGCAACCGCAGAGAGAGATGCGTCGCAGAGGGCACTACCCTCGCCACAGGGTCTACAGACCGAGGCTCAGCTTCCTGGACCTCTCTGAGCAGCAGTGCACACGGAGGCTCAGAGTCACTCGACATATAGTCGTGGACATCTGCAGCCTCCTTCATGCCGAGCTGCTCCCGGCTGGCCCAAGCACCATCTTCTTACCTGTCGCTGTCAACTTCACCACTGCCCTCAACAACTTCTCCTCCGCATCCTTCCAGGGTGCCACCGGGGACATCGCCGACGTCTCTCAGTTGTCTGCACAAAAGAGCCCTGCAAATACACCTAAACCCACTCTGCAGTGAAACAATGGGTGGCATCAGTTATGGGTCTTCATTGTGATCTTCAGGAAAGGGCATTGTTGCACAAACCAGACAAGATTCGCAAAGACATGGCAGTAGTGGTGCCAATATAATATGAAATGTGAGTTGATCAGAAATTAAATAGAAGTAAAAACCACGACAAACCCTCAAACACCCTTGTACATCCCCTTCATGCTCACAACACGTTTGCCTTACGCTTCCTACTGCACATATGTGATACATGCCCTGTGGCTGCAGCACAGGTAGTGGCACGTTGAGTGAGGCTGCAGAGGGTGAGTATGAGATAGAGCCATGAGATTGTATGAGGATTGGGTTGAGTGGTCGTGGTGAGATGAGTAATGGCGAGGTGAGTAAGTGCAGGTAAGATGAGGATGAGGTTTGAGTGGGTGTGAGGAGTGATGTGACAGAGTAGTGTTGGCAGTGCAGAAGGAGATGTGGGGTGGGGGCGGTGATGTGGCAGACGGAATGTAGGGGAATAAGTAAGTGTACTCACTTTGGCTGACCTACTTAGGGCATTGCAGCGCCTCCTGCACTGTATGCAGGTGGGCGATATGTTGGTGGTGCAGGTGACCTCCTCTGCCACCTCTAGCCAGGCCTTCCTGGTGGCAAAGGCAGGCCGCTTCCTCCCGCCCGCCGGGGGGGAAGATCTCTGTCCTCCCCCTCCTTCTCACCCCATCCAATAAGAGCTGGAGTGAGGCATCATTAAACCTGGGAGCAGCCTTCCCCCTGGGCTGCTCCATGCTGTAATTTTTCCTATTTGTTGCAGCATCTGTCAGTGGAGGACTGCCCCTTTAAATAGAGCTCCTCCAGCTGACAGACCTTACTGCGCATGCGCAGCCCGCCCGCCGCGCAGCTTAGCAGCGGGGAACCCGGAACAACAGGTAAGTGGATCCAATCAGCCTGCGATTGCGTGCGGGGCAGACTGATTTCACCGGGCGCGTTACCCACGCGCCCAGTCGACCCCCCACCACCATGGTAATATCGGGCCCAGGGTTAGCAACATTCTGCCACCTGAAACAGGCAGACAGAAACTTTACAACTGGGCTTCCAAAGCATCACACATGTTTTCCAAACTGTTGTCCAGCAGGGTGGTAGCAGTGATGTGGGCCTGGTCCAGGAGCGGGATGATGGTGAAAGGGGACATGGAAGTGGGGATGCCACTCAAAGCGCTCTAACATCTCACCTGCTGCCCCCCAACCAGTAGCCGCAATGCTGCTTCCCCTCCAGGTGGCCGAGTCTGCACCTGCACAGGTGCAGGTGGAGCAGTCTTTGGTGGGGCCCTCACGGGCTCCAAAACCCAGAGGGCGTAGGCCAAAAGCATCTCAACAGTTAGGGCATGAACATGAGCAACCTACCGCTACCTCTGCGACAGCCACAGGGGATGCACCACGTAGAAGAAGTAGGAAGTGAAAGGCTAATGTTTTGTGATCACAAAGGGTATGCACAAGGGTATCTGACAGACTGTCATGTTTTTCATTTATATTTGGTTTTTGTTACAGTCACATTAAATGTTAGCATTCTTACCACTACTGCCACATCTTGCCTATTTTTGACTGCCTTTTGTGATCGTGCCCTTTCATGTCCTTCATCATGAATGGTGAGACCTGATGCCACCTAGTAGGAGCGTTTACAGTGGGTGTACGTGTAGTTGTGGAACTGTTTTGTGCGGGGGGTGGGGGGAGGCAGGCCTGGTGTTGGCGGTGCTCTTTCCATGTGGTCTGAGGACTGAACTATCCTCACGTTGCAGATGTCCTTATAAGAATTGTTTAAATATTAGTGACTCCCTGACCTCACGAGCAGCCAGGTGAGCCGCTGCTCTGCCGATGGGGACCTCCTTCTCCTCCACTTCGTCCTCCTCAATGTTGATTGCAGATGTGGATGCTGGATGAGGGCATGGGGCCTCATCAACCAGTAACCCTCTCTGTCGCACCATGTGTGCAGGACACAGCAGATGGCTATAATTCTACTCACTCTCGCTGGTGCATATTGAAGCACTCCCCCAGACCTATCCAGGCACTAAAAACACAGTCTTCAGCAGTCCTAGCGCATGTTCAGTGACAGACCTGGTGGCGATGTGGCTGTCGTTGTATCGATGCTGTGCCTTGCTGATGGGTTTCTCATTGGTGTGAGAAGCCACATGTGCAGAGGGTATCTCTTGTCTCCAAGGAGACAGCCCTGAAAGGCTGATTGGTGTGTGGAAGAGGGCCGGGGTGTTGGATTCCCTCAGAATGAATGAATCATGGTAGTTGTCAGGGAATCTGGCACACTCGTGAAGAAATCTTTTCCGGTGGTCGCAAAAGAGCTGCACGTTGGTGGAGTGATATCCCTTTCTGTTGACGAATAGTCCTGGCTTGTGTGGAGGTGCTCGGGTTGCTATATGCATGCAATCGATTGCACCCTATATCCGTGGGAAGCAAGCCACACCGTGGAAACCCACTGCCCTCTCCCTCTGGCTGAGGTCGTCCATGGGGAAACTGACCTCGTGGGATGCCCTGCGAAACAAGCCGTCAGTGACCTGCCTTATGTACTTGTGGGCAGACGGAGGCGAAGAAGTTGAGGGCAGTGGTGACTTTAACTACCATGGGCAATGCAATGCCATCAGGCCCAGCCGGGAGCAGCTTGGCATGAAGGAGGCTGCAGATGTCTGCGACCACCTGGCCACTCACTCTGACCCTTCGTAGGCACTGCACCTCGGAGAGGTCCAGGAAGCTCAGTCTTGGTCTGTAGACCCTCTCACGAGGGTAGTGCCTCCTGCGACGTCAGTCCCTCTGTTGTTCCCCTCTCTGCTCTTGTGCAGGTCCCTGTGGTGCACCTCTGTTTTGTGAGCTGCAAGTGGTGGAAGTGCACGCCGTGCCTGGCGAGGATGGTGATATTCCTCCTCCTCGGATGTACTGGTGAATGCAGCCAATGCGCTCCCCCCATCCTGATGTTGTCAGTTTGAGGGGGTCCAAAAAGTAGGTGAATATGTGTAAACAGAATAATTCTGAGTGTGAACCAAGAATTTTTAATCTAAACACAAAGAACTCCCAGCCAAAAGTTTGTCTGAGGGAACTGAGTGCCCTACTGCAATTACTCACCTTTCATCACCATCTGTCAAACAGGGATTTAAATGGCCAAATGGCTGCCCCAGCTGCAACCCGCCTAGTTTCCCAGGGCGTGCTTCACACAGCACGGGAAACATGTTGAGGCAGTGTTGAAATCACTTGCCAGCATGATTAAGTACATTAATGCAGATTTCAAGTACTTTAAGTACTTCAATTCCTGGTTTAAATATTGTCCTGCCAGCTTTAATTGCCGGTGGAACTTCCGGGTTCGGGAACCGCGCGCTCACCCAGATGGGGCGGGGGTTGTGCACGTTTATCAAGGGTTGGAGCTTGGATTCCTGACCGCTCCAGAAATGCCCGATTTTGTTTGTCCCTTCCGCCCCCAATGAACCCGGATTTTGAAATTAAAATTGTGCCCTTATTATCCAAGCAGTATGTGGCCTACTTATTCTTCCTACCTACCACCTCACACTTATCCATAACTGAAATTTATTTGCCAATTACACTCTCATTCTGCAAGTTTATTAATATATTCTTGCATTTTGACGCATTCTCCTTTGTATTAACTACACCCCCAAATTCGTGTCGTCCGCAAATATTGAAATTGTACTTGTGATTCCAGAGTCCAAATCGTTAATGTAAATTGTGAACAACAATGGTCCCAGCTTCAATCTCTGTGGAATACCTCTTCTCTCCTTTTGCCAGTCTGAGTAGCTATCCTTAACCCCTACTCTCTGTTTTCTGTTTTATAGCCAGCTTGCTATCCATTCTGCTACCTATCCCCTGGCTCCACATACTCTGACCGTAGTCATGAGTCTACAATGCGGTATCTTAGCAAAGGCCTTTTGAAAATCCAAATATATTACATCTACTGCATTACCCTTGTTTACTCTTTGTTACTTCTTCAAATAATTCAAAAAGGTTCGTCAAGCATGACTTTCCCTTCTGAAACCCATGCTGATTATATTTTCGTTTTCTAGATGTTTTTCTATTACACCTTTGAGTAATGATTCCATTATCTTTCTTACCACTGACGTTAAGCTAATTGGTCTATAGTTCCCTGGACTTGTTCTATCTCCCTTATTAAATATAGGAATAACATTAGCTGTCCGCCAGTCCTCTGGCACTATTCCCTTTTCTAATGAATTTTTATATATATCATAGTAGGTACAGCACAGGAGGAGGCCATTCAGCCCATCATGCCTGTGCTGGCTCTTTGAAAGGACTATCCAATTTGTCCCATTCCCCTGTTCTTTCCCCATAGTCCTGTAAATTTTTTTCCCTTCAAGTATTTATCCAATTCCCTTTTGAAAGTTACTATGGAATCTGCTTCCACCACCCTTTCAGGCAGTGTATTCCAGATCATGACAACTCGCTGCGTAAAAAAATGTTACCTCATGTCACCTCTGGTTCTTTTGTCAATCACCTTAAATCTGTGTCCTCTGGTTACCGTCCCTTCTGCCACTGGAAACAGTTTCTCCTCTCCTTATTTACTCTATCAAAACCCTTCATGAACGTCCTCGAATGTGTTGTTGCCTCCCAAATCCATGCCCATCTTTCCTGCAACTCCATGTTTGAATCCCTCCAATCAGGTTTCCGCCCTGCCACAGCATTGAAACAGCCCTTATCAAAGTCACAAATGACATCCTATGTAACTGTGACCGTGGTAAACTATCCCTCCTATTCCTTCTCGACCTGTCGACAGCCTTTGGCACAGTTGACCACACCATCCTCCTCCAATGCCTCTCCTCCGTCATCCAGCTGGGTGGGACTGCGCTCACCTGGTTCCATTCTTATCTGTCCAGTCGTAGCCAGAGAATCACCTGCAATAGTTTCTCTTCCCACTCCCGCACCGTTACCTCTGGAGTCCTCCAAGGATCTATCTTTGGCCCCCTCCTATTTCTCATCTACATGCTGCCCCTCGGCACCCAGCTTTACCTCACCACCTCTCTCATCCCCTTCACTATCTCTCATTTGTTACACTGTTTGGGATGTTTTACTAGGTTCAAGGTGCTATATAAATGCAAGTTATTATTGTTTTTTTGAATACCTCTGTCAAATCTCCCCATAACCTTCTCTGTTCTAAGGAGAACAACCCCAGCTTCTCCATAACCGAAGTCCCTCATTCCTAGTACCATCCTAGTAAATCTCTTCTGCACCCTTTCTAAGGCTTTAACATCCTTCCTAAAGTATGGTGCCCAGAATTGAACACAATATTCCAGCTGAGGCCTAACCAGTGTTTTACAAAGGTTTAGCCTAACATCCTTGCTTTTGTACTCTATGCCTCTATTAATAAAGCCCAGGATCCCATATGCTTTTTTAACAGCCTTCTCAACTTGTCCTGCCACCTACAAAGATTTGTGTACATACACCCCCAGGTCTCTATGTTCCTGCACCCTCAGTTTATATTGCCTCTCTTCATTCTTCCTCCCAAAATGTATCATTTCACACTTTTCTGCGTTAAATTTCGTCTGCCATATGTCTGCCCATTTCATCAGTCTGTCTATGTCCTCCTGAAGTCTGTTATTATCCTCTACACTGTTTACCACATTTATGAGTTTGAGTCATCTGCAAACTTTGAAATTTTACCCTCTATATCCAAGTCTAGGTCATTAATGTGTATCAAAAAGAGCAGTGGTCCTAATACTGACCAGTGTATACTTCCCTTCAATCTGAAAAACGACCGTTCACCACTACTCTTTGCTTTCTGTCCCTTAGCCAATTTTATATTCATGCTGCCATTGTCCCTTTAATCTTGCTAACAAGTCTAGTATGTGGTACCCTATCAAATGCCTTTTGAAAGTCCATATACACAACATCAACATCATTTTATCCTTAAGGCCAATAAAAGCTTACCCATTGCCAATGTTAGGCTAACTAGTCTATAGTTACCTGGTTTATCTCTTTCTTCCCCTTTGAACAGAGGTGTTACATTTGCAATCCTCCAGTCCTCTGGTACAAATTCCATATCCAAGTAGGTTTGAAAAATTGTGGATAAAGCCTCTGTTAATTCCAATCTGACTTCCCTCAACATTCTGGATGCATGCCACCAGGCCCCATATCTTTTCACTTGGTGTTCCACCAAGTTTTCCTGTGCTACTTCCTTTTCTATAGTTACCCTATCTAATTGTTCCACCTCCTCCTCTTCTTGTACTGTTTCATTCCCACAATTCTCATGAAAACCGAGGCAAAATACTTATTTAGTATTCCCGCCATTTCTTCATCCTGTGTAAGATGATTTCCTTTTTATAGAATCCTTTAAAATTTCCCATTATGTTACTTGTCAGTCTTTCTTTATGTCCTCTCTAATTCTTTCTCATCTCCTGTTTTCCTTCCCCTCAAACTTTTCTATACTTTGCTTGATCTTCTTTTGTATTATTAGTCCCAGATTTGTCATAGGCCTCTTTTTAAGTCTCATTTTAATTTCTCTACTCTTTCAAGGAACACCAACATTTGCAGTGCCACTTCTAGTTGGTATCTTAATAATTTCCTGTTTGAACATTTCCTATTACTCGTGCCATTTTCCCCCCCAATTTATCTGAATTAGTTCCCTTTTTATTTCATTCAAATTGGCCTTCGTCCAGTCAAGTTCCTTTATCATTGATTGTTCGCTTTCCTCAATTTTTATACTGAATTTAATTTAGTTATGGTTGCTGTTTGTAGATGTTCCCCACCCTTACATTACCTACGTGTCCCACTTAATTTCCTAGAATTAGATTCAGCATTGCTCTTTCCTGATGGACTAAAAAAAAACTGACATAGAAGGCAGTCCTGGACACATTGTAGAAACTCCTCCCTTTCTTTGCCACATACATTACATTACTTTTACTCCAGTCTACCTTATACCAAGTAGATACATTTTCTTTCACTCTGTTTTAGATTGAGCACTGACCCATGCAAAGCACTTAGTATGTCCATACTGTAGCAGAGCACAAATTATGGCTACCACTTATCACCAAACCTCTTGGCTTCCTACAACAAATCTTTCTAACAAAACCTACCTGCAACATGCAACTTTTCAACATTACTCTGGTTGCAGGACAAGCTGGCTCATAACAGGAGGAAGCAGACCTGAATTGGAGGAAAGCCATGCCACTGCAAGCCTTTGAAGAAACCAACTTGGGAAATGGGCACTGAACTGCATAATCCTGTGTGTCTGATCACTGGATACCTGAATACCTGATGGAGTGAAGCTCTTTCAGTTAATGAACAATGTGGTATAGTTTCTAGGGGCCTAGATGTTCACAAGCGTGTCATCATTAACTCCATGGACTTTGGGGAACCCTGAAAGAATTGCAATGCCCTATCATTCTGCTGTTGCTTTTCCCTGGGAAAAGTAATAAAAGTGTTTGTCCTGGTGAACAAAACATCAGTGATTTGCTTGATGCAGCTGTGCACTGCAGATTGCAAACATCCCTTGTGGTATCCTGGAATGACCTGGGAGGCAAGAACTTGACGTTGTCACCTTGGTTGCCACCAGCAGTAGTGGAGATTGTCTGGAAGTCAGTTTGTAGCCGATAGAACGACAATCATTGTCTCCCTGGTGACCCTTAGCATGCAAAAGCAGTTCTCTCTGACAGTCCCAGGTTGCTGGATGTAGGTTGATCTTCTCTGATGCAAAAGATCCTCCCCAGCATCCTTTTATTCATCTCTTCTTCTACCTCCAAAAAACAGAGCAGCACTGAATGCTATACCCGTTTTCACAATTGTAGTTGAAAAAATTAAAATTCAAGTAATTCAACTTTAAGAAACTATTCCCTAAAAAGCCAGAACATGATTGTGCTTTATCATACATGTTACATGGGCAGGCGTTTAGCACTGCAACACTATCCATGCATAAAAGTGAATTGAACAAGAACTCATTATTATTAAACTGACTATGGAAATGAAACTCTCAGCTGGAAAGTAGTGATTGTCCAACATGGAGCCAGAAAATTGGAATTTGTGCCATTTTCTGGCATCTACACACCCAAATTACTCTGCCAGGAATGATCCTGTCAATCACAAACCTGACCGCCAGAAGAACTGTAGCCAGGAGCCATGTTTTTTGTTGCCAAGATTATTGTTTTCCCCTTGTATTAATAAAATCCCTCTGCCAGCAAGAACAACAGCAAATTCAAATGCTGAAACCTAAGCTCTGAGCGTAAGTAGAATCTATGGAACACACAGAGGATAAAATCACCATTAATTTATAACCACAAAGAACAGTAGAAAAAAGCCACTGCTTCCTCTCTAAGAGCAACTCAACTTATTAGCTATAACAAAGTGCAATGACTAAGAGCAGTATCTCAGCCAGCTCTCCTCCCAGATTTCATTTTTCTGTCTTGCAGGGCTTGAAACTAATGATACAAAATGTATAAATGCAACAGTTATATGCATTAGATATCTTCCTGAACAGAGTGGTACATTACTCATGGTAACTCTAGATTAAGAATGGTATTACATGGAGAAACACTATGTGCTAAAGACCAATAAAATAAATGTGAGCTGTGCATTGATTTTTGTTCTCACCACTCCTATCCCACAAAGACCAACACAAGGACAGTGCCTCTTTAATCTTGACTGACCAGTTAATAGCATATTTAATATGAGTAAATAATAAACCATTTATTCAAGTACTAAATATTAAATATGTTGATGTTGAATTGGATTCTTAAAATATGCCAAATGAACAACTGTGACTGAAATACAGATTATAATGTCAAAAATGTCTACGCTCAGAATATTAAAGTACTACAACATGTAAGATTCAACATGAATTTCTGTTAACTACACCATTCCTTAAACTATGCCATCCTTGCAGTAGTTGCAAATCACCGGCCAAGGGAATCTTTAAGAAGGAAAGTTCTTTGACACAGTCTTTTGAAACTTAATTATTCTGGTTGCCTTTTTTCCTACTAGTACAAATGCTCTCTTTTATTTTATCTAGTACAACATGCCTGGCACATGCTCCAAAGAACTCACTGAGGATTGCAACAGTCCCATCAGAAAGCAATCAGAAGTACCTTGAATGTTAAACTGCCTCAACCCAAGACATTTTTTCCAACTGACACTGCATAATAATGTTTATCCTGAAATAGATTACCACAGGCTTTAAAGTTGCATTTATATTTAGGTAGTAAAACAGTACAGTATTCACAATCATATGGGGTACATGCAAAAAAAAAATAATTCTATTGTTAAGTCATTATGAGATAAAGGTTTAGTGTTTGTAAACAGGCATTCCCTATTCGCTATTTGTTTTGTAAGGCTGGCTACCATCACATGTCACAATGTTGCCTTAATATCATTGTCACTTTGCCAATATATCGGATAAAACCAAAATGAGGATGGGTTGGTTGGTGCATTATCATCTTTGGTTGACAGCCACAAAATCCAATGAAAACTAAGAGATTGAAACTTTAGAAAGTTTGAAACAGGACAAATTGAATCTCTATGGAATTAGGATTCCATATATCCTTGCTGTGGATTTCCCTAATTGAATTGTAAGGGAATGTAGCTTTAACCTGGATAACTCTGCAGATGATGTCATTCATTGCATTGCCAAGTAAGCACTTTGCAGTTTTGATGCACTCTGGTATCAAAAACTTACCTGATCACATGCATGATGTGACCAGGTACTGAGGGTACCGGCACCTGTACATCAATACCCCAAGTAAGAGTACCTTAGGGAAATGGAAGAAAAGAAGTGTATAGCTCAATTCATTTTGCATAGTATGGGAACAGGGAATCCTTCATGTTGAGCTTGTGGCAAAATGGACACCAGCGAGTCTGTTCTAAATGTAAATTCAGTATATAAATAAAACGTCTTAATCCCACATGTTTGGCAGATGCCATTGATTTTTTAAAAATGAGATGTACAGTTGAACATATCCCAAAACAGCATAATACTATGGGAAAGGGAAACTGAGATGGCAATGATAAAAACTGCTACCCGGCAGTTACCAGGACAAGAAGTAATGAGACAGACACCATGCTTTCTGTGGAAAAATATACGTCTGCTCTCAATCAAGAATCTGAGTCACAACCAAATGTCCAATGCCTGCAATAAATTTTAAATGAAAACATGTGAAACAACATCCAAAGGCAATACAGGGGAGTTACATCCTCTCAGCTTATCTCTGCCAGAGTACTAGTACTTATGCTACACTGAGATCAACTGACAGATGCTTTTTGCAAGCAGAGTTTATATATATTTTGAGTATGGAGTCAGAGTTTTTTTTTTAAGAAGGCCTAGATGTAGTGTATATAACCATAATGTTTGCTTTAACAAGACTGGTTTTATGGTATGCTGCCATTATGCTGAGCTAATTTATTTCATCCATGGTAGAAGTCAGGATACTATCTAGTGACCACTCCTGGACAAAGTATGTATGTGAATACTGGGAGAATAATTTCAGACTTCGCTGTGACGCCCTTCTTGATAAAATAGCTTGTTGAAACTCATTGTCTAGGTTAACGTATGAAGAATGACCACTTAAGGGAGATACTGAGGGCTGCCAGTACCTGTGGAACTTCACTCTAGCTAAAGCCAGTTCCTTCAGGAAAGAAAAGGACAGGGAATAGACGAATATTTTAATTTTTTTTTAAAGAAAGACACCCCAGCAGTAAAATGCTTAACAGCCAATTCAAACAAACACCAAATTCACCACAACCAACATAAGATTCACAGATTCCACCCTTCTCTGGATAAATATTGGAGAGGATGTGGCCAGACTGGCATGTTTCTGCATATCTTCTGGTCATGCCCTACATGAACCATTCTGGGAACGATCTGGGATAGCAAAAAGACTATGGCCAATATTGAGGTCTCATCAGACCCACTCTCTTGCCTGTGGGGCATGTCCCCAGAGATGCCAAGAGTCACCTAAAGATCTGACCTTCACAACTCTCACTACCAGTGGCAAGATGATATATTTCTCCCACCACCCTTCCTTATCACCAGACATATGGAGCTCGATATTGGGAGGGAGGCAGGTTGCCAGCAGGGGGGTCGACTGGGCGCGTGGGTAACTGCCCAGTAAAATCGGTGGGTTCTCCACGCGATCGCAGCTTAATTGAATCCACTTACCTTGGCTTCCGGGTTTCACGCTGGAAAGCTGCGCAGCGGGCGGACTGCGCACTCGCATCACAGGCTGTCAGCTGGAGGAGCCCTATTTAAAGGGGCAGTCCTCCACTGACTGATGCTGCAGAAAATAGGCAAAATTACAGCCTGGAGCATCCCTGGGGGAAGGCTGCTCCAGGTTTAATGATGCCTCACTCCAGGTCTTACCGGATGGGGTGAGGAGGAGGAGGGAGATCTTCCACCTGGCGGACAGGAGGAAGTGGCCTGCCTCTGCGACTGCGAAGGCTTGGCTCGAGGTGGCAGAGGAGGTCACCTGCACCACCAACATATCACGCGCCTACATACAGTGCAGGAGGCGCTGCAATGACCTAAGTAGGTCAGCCGAAGTGAGTACACTTACTCATTCCCCTACACTCCGTCTGCCACATCACCGCCCTCACCCCACATCTCTTTTTTCACTGCTAACACTACTCTATCACATCACTCCTCACACCCACTCAAAGCTCATCCTTATCTTACCTGCACTTACTCACCTCGCCAGTACTCATCCCGCCACTACCACTCAACCCAATCCTCATACAATCTCATGGCTCTATCTCATACTCACCCTCTCATGCATCTCTTTCACGGTCAGCCTCACCCAACCTGCCATTGCCTGTGCTGCAGCCACAGGGCATGCATCACATATGTGCAGTAGGAAGCGTAAGGCAAACGTGTCGTGAGCATGAAGGGGATGCACAAGGGTGTTTGAGGGTTTGTCACAGTTTTTACTTATATTTGATTTCTGATCAACTTACATTACATATTATATTGTCACCACTACTACCACGTCTTTGCAAATCTTGTCTAGTTTGTGCAATAATGCCCATTCCTGAGGATCACCATGAAGACCCACAACCGATGCCACCCATTGTGTCATTGCAGAGTGGGTGTAGGTGTATTTGCAGGGCTCTTTTGTGCCAACGACTGAGAGACGTCGGCGATGTCCCCGGTGGCACACTGGAAGGATGCGGAGGAGAAGTTGTTGAGGGCAATGGTGACTTTGACAGCGACAGTTAAGAAGATGGTGCTCGGGCCAGCCGGGAGCAGCTCGGCATGAAGGAGGCTGCAGATGTCCACACTACATGTCGAGTGACTCTGAGCCTCCGTGTGCACTGCTGCTCAGAGAGGTCCAGGAAGCTGAGCCTCGGTCTGTAGGCCCTGTGGTGAGATTCGTGCCTTCTGAGACGCATCTCTCTCTGCGGTTGCCCTCCCTCCTGCTGAGCAGGTGGATGTATCACAGCACTGTGCTGTGGAGCTCCACGAGTCAGAGGTGGACGGCGTGGCCGGCGAGGCTGGTGATGCTGTTCATCCTCCGAGGAGGTCATGACTGCAGCAGTGGCGGCCCCCATCTGGAAGATGTACATTTGAGGGGGTCCACAAGGTAGGTAAATGTGTCTGCACACCAGGGTTGAGGTTGCAAGTTTGTGATTTTATTGTTAGGAGGAGGGCGGTGGAGGCCAAACTTTGTCCAAAGTGACAGAGTGGCCTCCTACAATGAGTGAAGGTCTCCCCCCCCCAACCTGTCAAATGGACCTTTGCAGCTGTCACAGGCTGGTGGCTGCAACACATCCATTTCAACTGGGAGTGTTTCCCCCAGTACTGGAAACACGCTCAGTTTGGATTAAAATCCCACCCCTCCTAAAATATCCTACAAATCAGGTCTGCCAATGACCTGAACTATCACATTAATTGGTTAAAGTGGGATCCCGCAGGCTTTAATTGCCGGCGGGAGTCCCGCATGCGGGTGCTGCGCGCGCATCTAAGCGCGTCACTTGGGAACCCGGAAGTGGGCGGGTTGGAGCCGGACTCCGGACCCGCCCCGGGAATCCCCGATATTCGGAGCCCCCCGCCACGAACCCGCCGCCTCGGACGTCCAAAAATCGAGCCCATGAGCTAAGCATCTATAGGATATATGCGATATACAGACCTCCACCTAGAACTAGGAAAGTGCAACAAAGCAGTTTGGATCCCTGAAGGCCGACACAAGTTTCCCTTCGTGAACTGCACACCAAATCACTGCACAAGACGGCAGGCTACTGCCAAACAGAAAATGGAAACACACCACCATCCTTCTCCCAGTTGCAGAAGAAAAGTGATCCAGCCTAACATTGCACCAGTGTCTAACTGTCCACCTAACCCCATGGTAGAAAATGACAGTGCAAATATGTACAACTATGCCATCAATGTGCCTTCCTTTACATGCTGCATTAAAAAAATGTACAACTATGCCCTCATATAAACAGTTTTGCAATCTATAACATCACAGTTGCTTGTGAAAAATAAATTACGAAAACTGATGAAAGGGCAGTACACCAAGTACAATATTGTGTCTGATGTTGACTAATATTCATATCACAGCCAAAAGGAGCTATTGCAAAATATGTACTACAAGATTTTTCTATCCCTGTTCTTTAAATTTCAAAACAGATCACACATTTGCCAAAAAATACAGCGTGTTTTAATAAGTCTGAAGCCACTTACTAAACACCCTGAATTTAAAACAGGCTATGCAATGCCTGATTGCTGGGAGTTTTATTGTTCTTTACACTACGAACACAAAGACAACGTGAGGAACATGTCTATAACTTCTTAATCCTTAACTGATTTTGTTTTCATCAAGGCAAAGGTGCTGGTTCTGGCAAATTTAACACTTTCCCACTTTTAGCACACAATTTGGATTTATATAGAGCTCTCAACATTAAAAAAAACCCACCTCAAATCACTTCACAGAGGTGTAATCAAAAAATGAACGCTGAGCCAAAGGAGATGGTAGGTGAGGTGACCAAAAGCTTGGTCTCAATTAACTACTCCCAGGTCAGATGTAGCATGGACCAACTGCAAAATAATGCATCTTCTCTGTCTCAAAACTAGCTTCAGAAAAGCACTCCCTTCTTTAGCAGTGCAATTTTTTTCCCCATTACATATGTTAACTACCTTAATGGCCCCTGTGAATGATTGCAAAACTAGTACCAATTTTTAACTGTAGTTTTAAATAGTAACCTAGGTATCTGCTCTTCAATAGCTTATTGGGTAAATCCATTGGCCAGTGAGATTCTGAGCCACACAGATCAGGAAAGTTCTTGATTTGATTTATGCTGATTTAGTTGGGATCAGTTAGGATCTAAAGGGGTGATGTTACAATGAATCTCAGCAGTGACTATCAGCTGGTGTTCCGACTCCTGTTTTCGCTCACAGATGAAATAAAGTTATTTTAGTAAGATACCGGAGGCATGTGACACCTGTGGAACCATACTGCTGCATAAATCAGGCACCTCAAGAGGGGAGAAACATGGAAAAATATATCAATCTAATCATCTGATGAAACACAGCAAAAAGTTATTACTTATAATAACTGAAAACAATGCAACTTAAAATAATATATGGAGACTTTTTTTAAAAAAATGATCATTTCCCATTAAAATTTCTGAGGCAACAATCAAGAAATAACTAACAGCAAATACTCAGCTGCTTATTTTTGTGTGTGCCTGTACTTTTAGGCAAAACCACTTTGAAACAATATATAAAATGAAACTTAAATAAATTAGGCACTGTGTTAGTTAAATCTGGAATTCAAAACCTATGAACAATCAAACAGTAACAGCAACGTCATCCACCTCTTCCTTGCTCCACCACAACTTCCTGTTTTCTGCCCATTTTGTTGGCCTTGCATCGTACATCATATGTATAAAATTTGTGTATGATCATATTCTCCCATTATTCTGGGTTTCCATTCCTGTTTCAAGTAAGTTTTAAAAACATATTTACATTTAAACAGTTATCAGAAAGCAAAACACATCTGGTGCCAATCAATACCATGGCATGTGACAAAAGGACACAACTGCGTCACCCATCATAGAGGAAGTCAGTGGTGAACATACATCGACAACAATTCTGTGAGAAGTGGTGTGAAAATAAAATTGTGGACTCAGTGATGACATGGTGAGACAGACAGTCCCAAGTAACTGTTTGGATTAAGTGTAGTTTTATATCCACTGCTGTTGAATAACCCTCTTACAGGCCCATTAGTTTCCTCCAGTTACAATGAGGTACCGCAAAATCATATTCAAGCTTTTTTTGATGGCCATTTAGATTTTTAAAAGGACAAATTACACAATGAGAATGGCATGCATTTCAAATTGGATATATACTACAAAAAATTGTAATTGTTCAAAATTGAAAAATTTACTGTCCAAATTATTTTATGCCAGTGAAAGGGTTAATAGATGATTACTTGAATAACAGTGCACCTACATAAAGATTATGAAAAAGAACCCTTCTTTCGTATGTAGCAGTTTTTTTGAGTGAATCTTACCAAGAAGTTCAATGACGTGAAAGAACATATTCAGCCCCAAATTAATCCAATTTTAATCAACAATGCATAGGTACTGAGCATGCATGAACCACACCGCATTTAGCATTAAGCTGGCCCCATCCACTGCCAATCAGCAGGCTGCATGGTCCAAAATCATTATGGTTTAAGACCATCCAGCAATGTTAAGGATCGGTTAAATTATGGCCAAGCGAGTTTCTCTAATACCTCTCTTTAGAAACGATGACGTTCTCTGGATTATTGCAAGCCCTAATGAAGGAAAATGAATGAAAGTACATGTGAGGAAAATGAAATCACTTTTAAAAAGGTTTTGAACTGAGATGTCGAGAAAGTGAACTATACGCAATGTAGTAGAATTTACCCGGTATATATATATATATATATTTTATTCATTGAATACAGGAATTCAAAGCTCGTAGCTTGTTTTGCCAACCTGTACATATGATACATAAAAAGCCCACTTTATTGTACATTCATCAGCTACACAGAAACCATATTAACTTTTTTTCTCTAACAATGGTACGATGAAACACTGTTCTAAGGGAATAGGAATATTAACTCCTGTCGACGATCTACATGTGCTCCAAACACATCAGGATGGAGTTTCTAATGACCAGTCTGAAGAACCAAATGAGGGAACACCCATCTAGTGTAAAGGTTTGCACTACCAGTATCAAAACTATTTTCTTTTGCCATCAGATCAACTTTTATTTATGTTTGAATGATTTATGTCAGTTGAGCTGTGGCTTTATTTATGGATTTTCTGTTGCTTTGCCTCATAGTTTTAGTGCTTTCCTATGGTTCATCTCGTCTGCTGGTATGAATGACGTGGTTGGTCACCTCATTTCCAAAACATGAAGAAAAAGACTTATTTTTCAAAATACTTCACAATCTTCTGAGATGATAAACCAAAGTATTCCTGTTTTCCACATGTTGTAGATTATTTGTTATTGAGGCAAAGTACCCAGTTAATGAATTTTTCCTAAGAACTGTTTAATGGGGGTAATATTCACCTTCACTGCCTGGATGGTAATCTGGGAGTGGATCAGCTGCCTGTTGTAAACCCATTTGATTTCCATCCCATTAATTTCAATGGGATGATAATCAGGTAGGTTCTACAATGGGAGGGTGTTCTGCTCCAGCAGATTACTGTCCAGGCAGTGAAGGTGAATATGACCCCCAATGTTTTTAAGAAAATAAACATATTTCCCTGACTCCTCAGATTTGGTTGATCCATTTTGTGGCCTCCACATGGATGAATCCCACTCCTCTTATTGTCATCTTCTATCATAACTTTTTGTCATTCAGTATTATACACAAATGGAGATGGAAGGCTGTTAATAACTTTCCCATCAGATATTTTAACATTTGTTCCCATTTGGGCAGCCACCCCACCTCCAACCCCATCTTATATTACTGGATTACAGAGTTTCAAATGTTTGCTACATGGTATCTCTGGAACTTCTACAGGAAGTCTTGCTATTACTTATTCTTATAAAAAAAACAGCTGAATCACCACATTCAGGAGCCACAGTCCACAAGTGGTTTCAGAGGGTACATTTACACTGCAATGGTAGCATCAAAGTGAAGGGGTTTTGTATTATCCTAGTGCTTAATTTACAGTGCAAATCCAGAGTAGGGACCTGACCATGAGGAGGGGAAGTATCACTTTGCTCCACTCCGGTCAGGTCCTGACTCTGGATTTACACTGCAAAACTTTAGCATTAGTGTGAAGCGAAATTGGTTTGCATCAACACCACAATTGTTATGTAAATGCACCCAGAGACTGTCTCAGGAATCTAAAGTGAATCCATTGAAACCCAGAAGCCGAATAAGAAGACAAAGCACATAGCTCTAAAACTCAATTGTATCTTCTAGCTTTATAATTTTCATGATTTGTTTTAGCTTTTGACTGTGCACATATAACTGATTAGATCACTCTCACAGAATCCTAAGGTTTTCTCTTTATTTGTGGTGCTAGGGATGGATTTGGGCTACCCATCTTGGATCTAGATGTTCTGATAATTTGTTAGTTAGTCCACACCTTCCAGAAATTCTATTACTGCCCTTTGTCACAGTTTGCCTTCAATTTACAGAAATGATGGTCACATAAGTGATAAGAGCAAGGCAGAGCCCAAAGTTAGATTTGCACTTATTAAAATGATCATTCCCAATAGCATTGTTTGAGAAAATGTAACCTATATTCAGCTTATGAACTGGTTGATGTATTTCCTTTTGCATACTATGACAAATCACCATTACCAATCTCTTCCCAAGGTCTGTTCCATGACTGAGAATCCTTCTTGTTGACTCATGCTTAGTTCTCAATTTGATCTATGTTGTTATCCAGCTATTTGACCTTTCCTTTTCCTTGAGAAGTCCAAGCACAGTTTGTTCAGAATATCTGGAACAGGATCTTCTAACCTTTGGAATAGTGCTTCCTATTTAATAGCAGCAGCTATGTTTTACAAGTCATTAGGTCATTGACTCTTCCCTGGCTAAATTGTCATATATTATTTTGTCTCAGTTTGGCCTTCAGTTACTTGCTTTCATTGTTTTTTTAAAAAACAGTTCTGCTGATTTTTGTTCAGCTGAATATTCAGGGTTTGACTCCCGTACTATAGTCTAAATCTCCACTTGCCCATACCTTTGTACAGCTTCCTTGTACAGGTTTTTTTTTAAAACATACAAAGTCGCCATTGATTCTGTTACTACTTGTACTAGGTAGGTTTTCCAATGAGCAGTTCTTTGGACTGGTCTTTAGAATTTCTCATCTTCCTGTTATATTTATGTAAGGAGTCGCATAACACCAGGTTATAATCCAACAGCTTTATTTGAAATCACAAGCTTTTCTCCTTCGTCACCTGACGAAGGAGCAAAGCTCTGAAAGCTTGTGATTTCAAATAAAGCTGTTGTGCGACTCCTTACATGTGTCCACCCCAGTCCATCACCGGCATCTCCACATCATGTTATATTTATGCTACACAAAGGATATTACCTACGGATTTAAAAAAATTCTCTTCATATATTAGTATAATTTGTCAAGTTGGTAAAAAACACACTTTACCAATTCACAAAATCTCATGGCAAATTGCAATTTACAGAATATACTTAAAAGTTTAATTTAAGGTCCCTTCTAGCCAAACAAATTAAAATAGTTTTAGTAAAAGGCAACTAGCACATGGACAATTCAATTAAATGCTCCTTACCAGATTTCTTCTTTCCAATTAGTTCCCTATAATTAAAAAAAAATCAAGTTATGAGTGAATGAAGTGAGTTTACCGTTACAACAGTTATGGTTTAACAGGCAGACTTCAACCTCTAGTTTTTTTTTAAGAAGACATTTCGTGGAAGTGTTAAAAGGCACATTATTAATGTTGCAATCACTATTATTATTCTACTGCCAACAATTTTCAATCTTCTTAAAATTAAAAATGATCCAGTTTTTACAAAAGTGTAGTTAAAACAATTCCTGTTACTTAGCCAGGGCTGCTGTTTTAAACATGGACAGGCTGAAGGAACTGTGGTTGCCTGCCAACCTGCAATCTGACTATTGAATTGGCAGCAAGTGGCACATGGATAGATTCAACATGGTTATTCTGACAAGTATTGATCTGGAAGCACCACAAAAGGAGGTTGAGCTGGGATTGCACCACACTAACTGTTCTCAAAATTGATTGAAAATTCATGGAAAAGGGAAGGCCCGAGGAGAAACTTTCTGCACAAAGAATCGTCTCATTTTTTAAAAAAAAGAGATATACTTACCAATTGGATGATATACTCGTTTTTTTAAAACATATTTTCAGGCTCCTCCCCCCCCTCATACCCACCCCAGGCTGATTCAGAGCTGCCTGGTTCTACAAAAACTACTAGTGACAAGGAGGGGGAAGAAAGAGCAGAAAAACTGGATAAGAAATACTGTCGACGATTTCTTTGGCAGACACAATGTACTATATTTTCCATTGTTTTATGTACATTGTTAGCCAGCATTCTTGATTTTGTTTCCACTTTTATTGGTATGGCTCATACACTATAAAATTAAATTACCATCGAAGCTCTGTCCAAAGTTAAGCTCAGTCTGTCCAAAACAAGCCCCCTGATATATATCAAGATACATGGCAATCTGTTAGAGTCAGACAGGAAACAAAGACAAATTCAAACCAGTTTTAATAAACTCGGGAAAGCTAACATGGAGGAGTGCTGTGTGCTCATTTTAACTTTATTGCAGAGTTTATAGGTTACTTGGGTTTGGAGTATTTCAACTCAAAATTTAACACATTTGTGGCACCAATGCCAAGCTTTTATTACAACTGCAGTTTCACTTTATTCTGGGCTTTTTATTTGTTTTCTAAACACTTACCGATGTTCCTGCTACATCTCTTTAATTACTTCACATTAAACTATTTTCACAGTGAATCCTTAGTACATGGAAATGACTGTTAGATGTCCACTGGGTTCTTCCCTATTTCTTTGCCTGCAGTTTTTGAGTGGATAATACCAACTTAAGTTCCATAAATTAAAAAGTTTTACTGTAAATTACAATATACACTATTTCCCAAAATTTAGAGGAAATATTAGGATTTATCAACTTAAATTTATGGCAAATTTCAGCATAAAAATGAAACTTAAATCAATCTTTAAAAAGTGATATGGTGGCTCAAACTGTAAAAATGTCCAAGAATAACATTCCAAAGTGCCTATGTAGACCAGATTTCAAATCAATAAAAGGACTTCACTATGTAATCAGATTTTGCTTCAAATGTTGCATGATTAAAGACACGAAGTTTCCCCTTGAGTACATTTAGTTCTATGACACTGACGGCATTCAGCATACAACAGCATTCAGCGTAGATACAGTACACTGCCTAAGAAAATGATTGCTGGTAATCAGTTTCCTCATTAGAAAAGTTTGGCAAGAGGAAAGCACAATGTAGCAACATATTATAGTGCACTGCATACCTACGTCATAAAGTCAAAGATGTGCCTGCGCTGGCTGTACATCTTAATAACTAATTATTAAACAGCTAACACTTGGCAAAGATCTAGTGGAATTTTTTTTTAAATACAGAAGTAATTAGTGTCTATTACATTGTGTTACAAGTTTTGGGGCTGCCTTGTGTATTCTCTCAAGTACAGCAGTGTACACATCTTGAGTATGTTTTTACCTACAAATGTTGAATTTCTAGCAGGTTCCATTATTCATAGAAAATAACATCACATTGTATGTTGTCTGATCTAGCAAAGGGAATTCTTACCCAGTATAAATTAAATCTTACAATCAATATACACAAAATAATGACATGGAATATGTCACTGGTAATTGCATTTCTGATTTGCTCACTAATCCCTGCAGAGGTACAAACACTGGTGACTGGGGAAACATTTTGTGTCACAAGCTTCAACTTCAGTGTCAATAAAAATAAAAATAGAAATAGAAAATGTTGAAAATATACTATAGGTACTTCAGTATCTGAAAAGGGTAAAAATGGGTTTAAGTGCCAGTTGTGGACCCTTTATCAGAACTGACAAAAAGTCTACTCAAAATGCTAACGTATCTTTTCTCTTTTCAGACAGTGATGGACTTGCTGGGTATTTTCAGCATTTTATGTCTCTATTTCATATTTCCAACGTGCAGTTTTTCTATCCAATACCGATCACATCAAAAGACCTGGCCCATATTGCATGAGGTAGCTTTCAAAATGTCGCTGCATTTTGTACAAATCATTTCATGGTACTATGAAGTTTTCACTAGCACGATACAGAACAAAGAGTGAGCAAATGACTAGCAGTTATGGTCACAGAATGGATTGTTAAAACATTGACTGACCTTTACCAAAATCAACTTGCTTAAATGTAATCTAATATATATTGATTACTAGTGAATCTACCATGCCATTGCTCACGGCAAGTCAGGATGAACTGATTAAACTAGAGAAGACAGATTTAGAACAGAAAGCCGAATAGAATATTTTATGTGAGAACAGACCATAAAATTATGAGATTGGGATGTTGAAGTAAGGCACTGTACTTATAGGGATAAAAAATAGTTTTGGGTGAATGCTGGAAGAATAATTGCACGTCGACTTTTTGCCATTGACCTGTGGGAGATGGTTTTCACAATTGGTTTTATGTTGTCCTTTGTAACATGTCTCAGGGTGAGTTCTGTTGGTGGTACCCTTTCTACTCGTGTTGAGTTGGGTTCTGTTGGCTGTACCTTTTCTACTTGTGTTGAGTTGGTTATACCGTTTCAGCTTGTACTGAGATGTGTTCCTTGAGGTTCTATTGGCTGTACTCTTTCAGGATGTGTTGGATTTCTTTGGATTCTGTTGGCGGTACCCTTTCTGTTTGTATTGAGTTGAAGACGACAGTCAATATTATATGGCAGAGGAAGCCAATTATTTACTTATTTTAACAGTAGACATTTATTTATTTAATGCAGGGGAAGCAGTGCTGGCATGATGGATTTATTTATAAAGGAAGTGAGAGCCATTTACTTAATTACCAACAGGACTTGTGGCCGGAACAGGCATTACAGCCGGAGGACCAGGGCAGGATAAACAGGCGAGGCTCGAGGCTCCAGGACAATTAGGATCATAGGCTTTGTTCAGCAATCATAAGCCAGGTTAGGGTCCTGTGACAGGGGAACAGATACCTTATTCAACCATTGGAAACCAGGGTTGTTGTGTGCGGCAGCATAATCAGAGATTGGAGGCCAGATTTGGGGCCAGGCATTTGTGCATTGGAGGCTACATTCTGGGTGGGACAATTTCATCAGGGAGCAAGACCCAACTTGGCAGTTGTGGCAGGAAGTGGGAGAAAATTCAGCTTCCATCACAGCAACATCTTAGACAACACATTTTACAGAGGAAATTTAAATTTTAAAAATCATATATTCACAGAGCCACATGATGCTCATTGTGTATAGAAGATGATGTAGTAGAAGATCAGCAGGTTAAACAGCAACACGTGATGACATGGCCAAGAGTTGTTATAGGTAAGTCATAAGATTGGTCCACCACTTATTTGTGTTACAAGAAAATATTTAAAAATCTGTATAAAAGATAAATGTGGACATTCTAACATTGGAATTCCGATAGTCAGGAGTGTGATGGAATACTCTCCACTTGCCTGGATGAGTGCAGCTCCAACAACACACAAGAAGCTCGACACTATCCAGGACAAAGCAACCCGCTTGATTGGCACCCCATCCACCACCCTAAACATTCACTCCCTTCACTACCAGCGCACAGTGGCTGCAGTGTGTACCATCTACAGGATGCACTGCAGCAACTCGCCAAGGCTTCTTCGACAGCACCTCCAAAACCCGCGACCTCTACCACCTAGAAGGACAAGAGCAGCAGGCACATGGGAACAACACCGCCTGCACGTTCCCCTCCAAGTCACACACCATCCCGACTTGGAAATATATCGCTGTTCCATCATTGTCGCTGGGTCAAAATCCTGGAACACTCTACCTAACTCTGAACCTTCACCACACGGACTGCAGCGGTTCAAGGAGGCGGCTCATCACCACCTTCTCAAGGGCAATTAGGGATGGGCAATAAATGCTGGCCTTGCCAGAGACACCCACATCTCATGAACAAATAAAAGAAAGGAAATATTAACATTGAAGTGCAAGACCTACGTAAAATTTTAATATCCATATATATAAAAAATGTTACATCTGTGCATATGCTGTCTACAAAACCTTACTCCTCTATCATATTTTTGTCACAATTTGTGTCAATTTTTTCTCATTATAAATTCCTATGTCCCCATTTATAATGGAAACTGCCTATGTAAACCTGTCACACTGTAATTGCACCCTCCCAATAGTAGTGGCACCTTAGTGCCTCAGTTTTGTGTCTCCCAGCTCCACAGTCTATACTGCAGAGAAACTCCAATGCTACCAACCAATGCTACTTTGCTGCTTCCCAAACTGTTTTTAAGTGTTGCTATTTAACTATACATAACAATATAAAATTCAAATATTACATAAAAATAAGGGCAGAATGTATGACTTTAAATGAGGAGTGAATTACATCTCCACTTCCTAACCATGTTTTACCTAAGACTACACTTGCTCTCGACTTCCCCTGTACAATGTCATAGAAGATTGACTAGTGCTGTATACTATTAAATAGAAGTCTGCCCTCCTTTAGTTTGTGTACTTAAAATTACACTTTACCAGCATAATCATGTTTCAACTCATATATCCATAAAATTTATTATGCAGTTATCTTTTGCTGGCCTAAGCAATTTTTCCTACAATGTAACAGTGAACACTGTACAACAATGACTTCAATGTAACCTCACATCCCTCGCTCCCAGCCATGGCACACAGTTGATCAGGAATATAAATACACACAATCAGTAACTGCAGATAACACAAAACATTAAGGAAAGCAACAATGCAGAAAGAGGAAATGTATGATGTTTTTCAGACTAAAATTTGAAAGGAAGTTGCTATGACTCAGTTACGACAGCCAAAAGTAATAAAGGTGACTCCATGAGCAATTCTATCAACAGTACATTTTATCCATGTACATTTGTTCTCTAAAGCCTATTCAAAAGATGTTACTGGCTGGAGTACAGCATAATGTATGGTACTTTACTTCTCTTAATGTATTGGTGCCCGTGGCCTATGATCAGGGTCACTGGTTTACAGTGACTGAATAAGTCAAATTTTCTTTGCCCTTAACCTGAGATTCAAGGATTTTAACAGTCATTTTTATTGCAGTGTTCTGTGATTTTCCAGGATTTTTACCAGTATTTTGAAGATCTGTTCCACAATTCTAATCATTTTTCCATGAAAAACAGAAAACAGTGCCCTTGTCTATGATGTAACTGACAAGCTCAGTATTAATTTATATGGTACTGCATTCCTGATAACAGACTGTTCACTTAATACACAATAGTCCCTTTGTCTTTGCTGTACTGTACACTTAGGTGACCTTGCACCCTTTTGTCCTTTAACTAGTCACATTAATCACTCATTAGCATCTAACAATTAGGTAACAAAAGCCTTTTAATGTATCAGTAATATATTCATAGAAAAGTAAGAACAAGCAATCTTACTGCAAATAAATGGGCTTAGGTAGCTGTTAAGAATTCAGGTCTACTGTAGATACCTTTTGATTTCAGTGGCGTTGGTTTCTCCCTGAAGCAGCCTGAATGTCTTGCTTTTGTGGGAGTTGACTCATACTACCCTATATCTACTTATACAATAGCATAGCCTAGTGATGTAACAATGTGATCGGGACTGAATACTCATGTTTTATGAACATGTATTTCTTTAATCTCTCCAAAGGCGGATTAAACCAAAACTTCATACGAATTGTTAAGCTGCTTTATTTTCCATCGAGTAAACATGCAGACCAATAGTTATGATCAGATTCACTTTTACTGTCAATACAACTTGTCGCTGAGTGGTAATATAAAAATAATGAACACTGCCAAAAGCCAGGCTGCCTGTGATAGTGTAAGTGATTCTGTTTTATTTTTTTGGTCGCTCAAAGCCAAAAAGTGATCAAAAACCTTCCAGCACAATGGATCTGAGGTGTTTATTGATTACTGAGTCAAACTAACTGAGACAGCCGAACAAATTATTTACTATTGGCAGTTTATGTGTAAACAATATCAAATCTACTCATTAGAATCTTAAATAACTATTGCCTCAGACTCCATTTTCTTTTACATGCAGAAATATATTAAGATTTACAAAATAGCATTTAAAATAATCTAGCATATTTCTGTAACATTACAGGTGCAAATCCACAGATGGATTTAAACATGAGGATGAGAATTTTAAATGTTAGGTGTTGGGGGAAAATGCAGGTCAGTAAGGACAGGGTGATAGACAAGTGGGATGTTGAGTAGGATAGGATTTGGGCAGCAGAAATTTGGATGAGCTGAAGTTTATGCAGGTAAAGGATGGGAGGCTGGCAAGGAGAGCATTGGAGTAATTAAGTCTGGAGGTGACAAAAGCTTGAATGAAGGTTTCAGCAGCAGATGGACTGAGGCAGGACAGGTGGATAATATTACGGAGGTAGCAGTAGCTAATCTTTCTGATGGAGAGGATGTGGAGTCAGAACTTGAGGTTGAATATTGTACTAAGATTGTGAACAGTCCAGTACAGCCTGAGACAATGGCCAGGGAGGGGAATGGGGTCGGTGGCAAGGGTACAGAGTTCGTGACAGGAGCCAAAAATGATAGTCTTCCCAATATTTAGCTGGAAGAAACTGTGGCTCATTGGACAAGCAGGCTGACAGCGCATGGGCAACGTAGGGGTAGATAGAGGAAGTGCAGACGTAGAGCTGCATGTCATTGGCATATATGTGAAAGCTGACCCCATGTCTGCTGATTATGTCACCAAGGGGTTCTTGAATTCTAAGCATAAAACATTTCCCTCAGATAAACAATTACAAACCCAGGTTCACAGGGTATGCTCAGTTGAGCAGAATATAAGTGTAAAGTAGAAAAGTGCTAAGAAAGCGTCGGCCTCTGTAAAGTATAGAAACAGAGATCATCCAAGCGACTGGCATTTATAACTGTTTCTGTTAACTGTTAGAGATGAAATGAGTTGTTTGATAAATTTGTGTTTTGTTCTGGATTTGGTGTTGGTGTTTATATTTGTAGTAAAGTGAAGGCAAGACCCATAAGGCAGGGCTGAAGGCAGGCAATTGGATGGTGATGATAAAGATTTTGGGACTTTTGGTGTATTGGGGATGGGAGGGATGATTTAGGAGAAGCTCTCATATATGAGTTGGTCTCTGAGAGCTCTGGCAGTTAGGGGCATCGTTGGTGTGTGGTTGGTGGCAAGGGTACAGAGTTTGCGGCAGGGACCAAAAACGACAGAAAACAGAGTAGGAATAAACAGGTCATTCTCAGGTTGGCAGGCTGTAACTATTGGGGTGCTGCAAGGATCAGTGCTTGGGCCTCAACTATTTACAATCTATATTAATGACTTAGATGAAGGGACCGAGTGTAATGTATCCAAGTTTGCTGATGATACAAAGCTAAGTGGGAAAGCAAGCTGTGAGGAAGACACAAAGAGTCTGTAAAGGGATATAGACTGGTTAAGTGAGTGGGCAAGAAGGCAGCAGGTGGAGTATAATGTGGGTAAATGTGAAGTTATTCACTTTGGTCGGAAGAATAGAAAAATATTTTTGAAATGGTGAGAAACTATTAAATGTTGGTGTTCAGAGAGGTTTGACCTTGTACACAAAACATAGAAAGTTAACCTGCAGGTACAGCAAGCAATTAGCAAGCAAATAGTCTGTTGGCCTTTATTGCAAGGAGGTTGGAGTAGAAGAGTAAGGAAATCTTGTTGCAATTGTACAGGGCTTTGTGAGACCTCACCTGGAGTACTGTGTACAGTTTTGGTCTCCTTACCTAAGGAAGGATATACTTGCCTTTGAGGCGGTGCAATGAAGGTTCACTAGATTGATTCCTGGGATGAGAGGGTTGTCCTATGAGGCAAGATTGAGTAAAATGGGCCCATACTCTCTGGAGATCAGAAGAATAAGAGGTGATCTAATTGAAACATATAAGATTCTGAGAGAGCTTGACAGGGTAGATGCTGAGAGGCTGTTTCCCCTGGCTAGAGTGTCTAGAACTAGGGGGTCTCAGGATAAGGGGGCCGGATATTTAGGACTGAGATGAGGAGGAATTTCTTTAATCAGAGGGTTGTGAATCTTTGGAATTCTCTACCCCAGAGGGCTGTGGATGCTCAGTCGAAGTATATTGAAGAATGAGACCTATAGATTTTTGGACACTAAGGGAATCAAGGGATATGGAGATTGGGTGGGAAAGTGGAGTTGAGGTCGAAGATCAGCCATGATCTTACTGAATAGTGGAGCAGGCTCGAGGGGCCGTATGGCCTACTCCTGCTCCTATTTCTCATGTTTTTATGGTGGATGGCTCTACTCCTCCTCCTGCACTTCTTGTTGCCCAGGAAGTGGCGATGTTGTGGTGCATGCAGATGACTACAAATCTGGATACCAGCTCAAGGGTGTACCGCAAATCTCCTCTGGAACGTACCAGGCCATGGAAACGTTGCTTGCGCACGCCGACTGTTTGTTCAATCCTGTTTCCGGTTGCAGCATGGCTCTCGAAGTAAGGCCGGTCTGCAGTAGTGCCCGGGTTCCGGACAGGAGTCATGAGCCACGTCCGATGGGATCTCCCTTGTTGCCAGGTAGCCAGCCTGTAACTTGACAGCCTGGTAGGAATAAAGGCAGCACAGAGCACTGGTGCAGGATGAATAAATCATGACTGCTGCCAGGATACCGGGCACAGACCTGCATGATGCATTGCCTGTGGTTGCAATCCAGCTGGACATTGAGGGAGTGGAATCCATCATGATTGATAATGATGCCAAGCTGGTGATAGAGAGCATGTAAGGCATTGTGAGTACAGGCTATGGCATCTTGCACACTGGGGAAGCCTGCTATGCGGGCTGAGCCTAGTGCTCTCTCTCCTCCTGCTTCGCTTTGTCCAAGGGGAATGAGATGTAGGTGTTCCCCTGTAGAGAGCCTTGGTGGCCTCCCAGATGCAGCAATGCACTACAAACTGGGAGATGTCACCTGCTGCAGCCTGAAAGGAGCCTGTGGCATAAAAGTTAAGGGCCATGGTGACCGTGATGGTCATAGGCTGTGCTGTCCATGCCCTGGTGTGATGCTCGAGCTGTGGCTGCAGAAGGTGACATAGCTCAGTGATGGCCTCCTTGGTGAAGCGAAGGCACCTCAGACATTGCTCCTCAGTTAAATTAATGTAGGAGAAGTGCTCCCTGAATACCCGCTGCACAGCGCCCTCCTCCTCCCCCCTCTCCCTCTTGTGGCAGCTGCCCCAGCTCTGTGGTGTCTTCCTTGCTGCTCTCCCTTGTCCTCCAGCCCCGATGGCAGCCCTATGAGACCACCAATGGCTGCAATCAAACTATTTGAGGAAGCCAAAAATAGTGCACCACCAGCAAAATCTTGTTCCCAGCAGGCAAACTGAACTATCCAGAATGATAAAACACACCAAGAAACACCTAGAAGTGAACCAGCGGCCTGAAATGACAAACCAACAACTAATCTGTAAGTTCTGCATAATTCCTTTAAATAGCAAGGGCGAGGGATCCTTTCTACCAGTTAGTGCCACATGTTGCTGGGCGAGTTCAGCAAGTGGCGAGTCAGGGGCTGGGGCAAAATCGGAAAACCTAATTTTAAAAAGGTGTTCAGCGTTTTAACTACTTCTGGCGTGCGCTCCTGACATCAGAGAAGTCGGATCCAAAATGCCGTGTGGCGCACATCCAGCTCGTAATGAGCCTGCGCTTCCTGCCTGAAAAATGGGTGCAGTGCCATCGAATTTCCAGGCCTAGAACACTGTGCCGAGCAGTGAAAAGGAAGCCGAATGCAAGAGGAAATCATAGAAGGTCAATAATCTAGCAAAGCACTATGTAGAAGCACCTCCGAGAAGCTGACATGACCTGGGGAGAGGCACCACAGTTAGCCAAAAACAGATTGGAAAGGACTAGTCGGGATCCGATATACCTTATGCACTACAGGACCAGCAGACACCTGCACATTCAACCAGCTAATGGTAAGGTAGACAGAGTGAACTTGACATGAAGGACAATCAAGACAGAAAAATGGGCTGTGCACAATCATCTTAAATGTGAATTGCTGTTTTCTGTAATAGGCTCTTTTGACAAAGTGCATGTCCTCACATCCGCTGTTACCACAAAGTAATTTTTATACTCTCCAGTGCAGCTTGGCTTCCTGTCAGCTCAGTTTTAAATGCCACACTACAACCTAATTGACGAGATATAATTCCAGACATGACAGATTTACTGGAGGTAGCTTTTCAATCCTAAAGATTGTCATTTAAATTTGGCAGCTCTTCAGAAATATCCCAATTACAGTAAAGCCTAATCCAATTGCATTAAAGGATAAACAAGGTCTTCAGTAAGTTATGGCTACATTGTAATAAAGAAAACACTGCCTGGTTTTGAAGCATAGCCTCAAAGAAATAACATAACGTCCTTGAACTGATACCTAAAACCTGCAATTCAAGGCTGCACTTATACTGCGGCAAAGTCTCAGAGCAGCACCTGTAAAGTACCAGTGTTATACTGCCAGCTGCACATTCATCCAACTGGTGGTAAGGGCAGCCACAATTAACCAGCTCGTGGTAAGGGCAGCCACAATTAACAAGTTGGTGGTAAGGGCAGCCACAAAGGAGCTCTTCATGCTTGCTTCAATGCATGCAGATATTTCCATTCCCCAGCCGCTAATATTTAATGCTAGAGGAGTGCAGATGGAAACAATGCTCCTGTAACTTTCAAATCAAGTTTTGAAATGGCTCAGGCAGTGCATGAGACAACTCGGGCACCAGAAGAGGCAGCCAAGCAGTTTAATAGGCAGAAACAGCATGAAAATCAGAACGCTGGCAACCTGTGATGCCCTGGCAGAGACTGACACAAGAAGATAAGTGGGGGCTGGAATGGAGGAAGTGGGGGTGGCAAAAGGCCCTCTCCCTCCATGGGAGAAGCCAAGGTCATTACTCGTCCTTCCCAGGGCTTGTCACCACCTTCCTAATGGCAAGAAGTGAGTTGGATGGGAGAGAAATCCAATAGTCACCTAGGCACCTGACATTATTTGCATGTGGCAGGCAGACAGGGAAAAGGACAGCAGTGATCCTGGTGTGTGTGTGGATGGTGGGGTGTGGGGTTGCAGGGAGGAGAATCCTGATTGGGGCAGCGAGGCTGCAGTCAACCTCCCCGCCTGAAATTTTCATCATTATCCGCTGAAATCTTTGTCAATAACTGTATTAAATGTAATATCAGAGGGTTGTTATTTTAATGTGCTATATATCTATAAAAAAATCATAAATTCCTTTGTTAATAGATTTTCATTTTATGAAGATTGAAGACATGTGTACACATTTAAATAAACAATTCCATACTATGTAATAAATTTACAATTTATAATAACTGACTAGCCTTGTTATAGTAAGTGCATATTTTAAAAATCTGCTTACATAAAGGGAGTTTTAAATTAAGGAAATGTCCTTGGTTATTAGTCAAAACACTGAGATAACACTACAAACCAGTATGGAAGAAGGAGCCATCATGAGTTTTACATAAAAGAGGCTTACAATGTTGGCAAAAAGAGCAGTAAGCCCGAGGGCTTTAGAAATCAGCAATGGATGACCAAGAAATTGATAAAGAAGGAGAAAATTGAATATGAGAGTAAACTAGCATGAAATATAAAATCAGATTGTAAGAGCTTCTACAGGTATGCAAAAAAGGAAGAGATTAGCTAAAGTAAACGTGGGCCCCTTAGAGGCAGAGACAGGAGAAATTATAATGGGGAATAAGGAAACGGCAGAGACGTTAAACAAATATTTTGCATCTGTCTTCACAGTAGAAGACACAAAAGACATATCGGAAATAGTGGGGAACCAAGGATCTAATGAGAGTGAGGAATTTAAAGTAATTAAGATTAGTAAAGAAAATGTACTGGAGAAATTAATAGGACTAAAAGCTGACAAATTCCCTGGACCTGATGGCCTACATCCTAGGGTTTTAAAAGAGGTGGCTGTAAGATAGTGGATGCATTGGTTGTGATCTTCCAAACTTTCCTAGATTCTACAATGGATGGATTGGATTGGAAGATAGCAAATGTAACCTCGCTATTCAAGAAAGGAGTCAGAAAACAGGGAACTATAGGCCAGTTAGCCTGACATCGGTAGTAAGGAAGATGCTAGAATCTATTATTAAGGATGTAGTAACAGGGCACATAGAAAATCATAATATGATTAGGCAGATTCAACATGGTTTGACAAATCTATTTGAATTTTTTGAGGGTGTAACTAGCAGGGTAGATAAGTGGGTACCAGTGGATGTAGTATATGTGGATTTTCAAAAGGCTTTTGATAAGGTGTCACACAAGGTTAGGGCTCATGGGATTGGGGGTAATATATTAGCATGGATTGAGGATTGGTTAACGGACAGAAAACACGAAGTAGGAATAAATAGGTCATTTTCGGGTTGGCAGATTGTAACAAGTGGGGTGCCGCTAGGATCAGCGCTTGGGCCTCAGCTGTTTACAATATACATCAATAACTTAGATGAGGGGACCGAGGGTAATGTATCGAAGTTTGCTGACGATATAAAGCTGGGTAGGAAAGTAAGCTGTGAGGAGGGCGCAGAGTCTGAAAAGGGATATGGACAGGTTAAGTAAGTGGGTAAGAAGGTGGCTGATGGAGTATAACGTGGGGAAATGTGAAATTATCCACGTAGGAAGAATAGAAAATGTATTTTTTTTAAAAAGGAGAGAGACTAAGAAATGTTGGTGGTCAGAGGGATTTGGGTGTCCTTGCATACGAATCACAGAAAGTCAACATGCAGTTACAGCAAGCAATTAGGAAGGCAAATGATATGTTAGCCTTTACTGCAAGGGGGTTGGAATATAAGAGTAATGAGGTCATGCTGCAATTATATAGGGCTCTGGTGAGACCATACCTGGAGTACTGTGTACAGTTTTGGTCTCCTTACATAAGGAAGGGTATACTTGCCTTAGAGGCAACAAAGGCTCACTGGATTGATTCCTGGGATGAGAGGGCTGTCCCATGAGGAGAGATTGAGTAGAATGGGTACATACTCTCTGGAAGAATGACAAGTGATCTCATTGAAACTTATAAAACTCTTAGAGGGCTTGACAGGGTAGACACTGAGAGGCTGTTTCCCCTGGCTCGAGAGTCTAGAACTAGGTGTCTTAGTTTCAAGATAAGAAGTTGGCCATTTAGGACCAAGATGAGGAAAATTTTCTTCACTAAGAGGATTGTGAATCTTTGAAATTCTCTACCCCAGAGGGCTGTGGATTCTCAGTCATTGAGTATCTTCAAGATTGAGATCGATCGATTTTTGGACACGAAAGGAATAGGGCAGGAAAGTGGAATTGAGGTAGAAAATCAGCCATGATCTTATTGAATGGCAGAGCAGGCTCGAGGGGCCATTTGGCCTACTCCTGCTCCTATTTCTTATGGGGCAACAGTAAATAACTTAATAAAGAGAAGTGGGAGAAAATGATTGAAATGTGCAGGCAGCTTGCTATATCACAGAGTTTTGCCCTTCATTTCCACATGCCAAATTCCCTACCTAAGCCTAGCTTCCCAGAGGAAGTACCAAGCTGAACAGAAACATGTGGAATAGAGAAAACTACAGGCCAGGTCAAATTTAGTTACACCTGAACATCTCTTGGTTTCATTGAAGTAATGACAGAGGGAGCCTTGGAACACAAGATTTAGTTTAAAAATCGCAAACGAGGAATCCAAATTGTAGAAGCTAAAGACATTAAATGAGAAACCTTCAATTCTGGAAATCTGAAATAAGAACAGAAAATGTAGGAAAAAAAAGCAGGTCCACTGCAGCAAAAAATAGATTAATGTTTCAGATGGGATCCTTTGTCAGAATTTGGTAAAGATAGTGATTTTGAATGTTATGGGAATAAACCCATGTGTCAACCATCCACGTTTGATGCGGACAATCAAGATTTTGGGGGCATTGTTCATGTGCCTGGGCTCGTGAAGAGTAATCAGTGCCGACCAGGCTCCTTGATCATTATCATCATCATTTTGGGCCTTCTGCTCCCTACGTTTGCTGTAAGAGATTGATCTCTGCAGTACACTGTGGCAGGAAATTCTCAAGAGATCAGGAATTCCCACCCATGATGTACAGCGGCATTCAGCAGGAACAAGAGATAGGAGCCCCAGAGTGCTGCTGGTGGAGAGGAAGATGTTAGAGAAGGAGACTGCAGCATGAACTGGGCGGTGGGGGGGGGGGGGGGGGGGGCGGTGGGAAAGATAAAGGTGACCGGGAATGAAAGAAGAGTCCCAGTTTCAATAGGGACTGTGGACTGGATTGGGGTTGGAGGGGGTTTCATTGTTCCTGTGAACTGGGTTGGATCGGGTAGTGCCTCAGTGAACTGGGAGGAGTGGTTTAAGAGTTTGGTATGTCTGTGAACTGTGGGGGAAGGTGGAGGAGAGAGTGCCTCTATAAGGACAAAGACTGATTGTTGAAGTAGCCTTTAGGAAAAGTGGGTCTGGATCGGACTGCTGAAAACACAAATGTCATTTTTTTTTAAGATTATAAATGTATCAATTGTAAAGTATAAAAGTGTTTAAAATTAACCAGAATAAACCAGTTTAAATGTAAAAATTCTAAATTTGCTAGGGAACCATGGCCCAGACGTCCCTAGAATAGAAATCCACCACTGGGGGAGGCAGCGTTTGGATGGAATGTGTATAATTCTAAATTTGTTACTAGATTCATATTCGCTATTAAATAATTTAGTTTAGAAAAGAAAATTAATCCAAGCTTTTTTCTCCCATTGGTATAATATCTGTGATTATTGGGAGAAAGACTTAAAATATGAAGAAAAATAATTCATTTCCAAATGGCAGGAAGTAGTTTTCAATAAAAGTGAGCAACTGTCCTTTCTTTTGTGGGTTCCAAAATACTGAAAAATGTGCCAAAGGGCCAAACTCAAATGAATGAAGGACTGTTGGAAATACCTACAGCTTAAGTTAAAAAAACCACGTCTGACTGTACTTTCACTGTAAATACTGCTTTTCAGGTCATAAGCTTATAGTCACAGTCAGGACTATTTTTTGAGTTGTCAAGAGTGGTGTAGTAAATTGGAGGGTGTTTTTGTTAGTTTTTTTTAGGTTGGCAGGTCCGCAAACCAGTATTTGAAAGGATACCACGAAATGATGAAACTTGGCTCTCTACTAAACTGGGTACGAATCCATCAACAAATTCTCAAATTTACCAAAGTGACAGAAAAAAGAATATTCGATCAAGGAACCAACAATTAATTTTGTGGGTGAAATCGCAATTTCAAAAAGAAAGCCATGTAAAGGTAAGCGATGACTATATAATATATTGTACTGTACCAACAATTCTTCAAGTTACAAGTTACATTAAAAGAAAACTTTCAGGGCCTCAGCTTGAATTTCACTACAGTGATTTCATTTTTACAGGAAACTTCCAAAGTTATATGGTTTGGTTTTAGTCAACTGAAATGACAAACAACTGTCCAGAGCTGGATCATTGATAGATTTCATCACAACATAAATTTGCCTGTTAAGACTTCCTCAATGGCTTAGTGGATTAATACACCATATTTTACGGTACTGGGCCACACAGACTAGTGGGGTCCAAAGTTTGGTTGCTGGTCTGTGCAGAATTAACTGTCCTCAGACAGGGTGCTCTTGAGGGCATAACTGACTTCAATTGCTTCAGGCGAGGAAGGGGAGAAATTTAGAAGGGATTTCCACTCCTAACTCGTGACCCCTGTCGGAAAGTATCTAAGTGTCCAGGCATGTCTGTGATGCCTCCTATAGTTGAAAAGCCCATTGTTTTGTCTCGTAAGCAGACAATGGCTATATGGTTGCGATTTAACTGCTGCAACACATGGAACCTTATCCCAGTACAAGTCAATACCTTCAGGGCAGAAGGGAAGAAAATTTGGAGGAGGGGGAATTCTGCTTCTGCAACACTCAGCATGAGGGAGAAGAGATGTAAAACAAATCAGCTGAAGACAAATTACATAGGTCTACCTCTTACAATCTTGAAATCATTACATCATCTGGTGTCACTGGCGTCAGGTCTGCTTTTGCCCGTCAACTGCCGAAAAGGGAGCCCTCCTATTATAAATCTTCAGAAAGTCTACTCTTACTCTAAGTCACTAACCTAGTTGGTGAAGAACATATGGAGATCTGAAGCTTTAAAGAAACTGAGGACAGAGAGAATACCCTAGGAACATTTATTTCTTATTGTTCTGAGTTCAAAACTCACTCAATAAACCTGGAGTGAGTCAATTTGCTAGAATTTAAATGTACATGTTCTTATGGTGAAAACATTTAAAAATCTTTTTAAAACATGTTGTTTTAATCTCTGAAGTAAAAGCTTTATATTTCTGAGTTCTCATTTCTCTCCAATTTGGTAAAAACAGACTCATCAAACATTATCATGCCAGACCTCAGTAGCAAAACAATGTCACCACAATGAAAATAGCATTCCAGGAGATTAAGTCACGAGTTAAACTTTTATTTTTCCATAGTTCAATGAAAAAAAAAACTCTATGGCTGAGTAAAATAAAACACATTTCATAAAAAAGTCTTATCAAATTAGAACTGAAATATGAAAATGCTGGAAGCACACATCAAGTCCATCAGCATCTGAACAGAGAAAAGGCTAGGTTAATGTATGGGATGTATATTCTTTGTCAGAACTCCCCAAGGTAATTGCAGACTCATCAGCCTTACATCAATACCATGTAAAATAATAGAATTGGTTATCAGGAACAGATTTGAGGATTACCTCAAGCAGCTGCTAGTGCGGATTCTGCCTGGCCTCACCATTTTTTGTGGAACTGGCATCCAAAATGGACTATGAAAAGCCTACAATGTGCTTTAAGCTGACTTTCCAAAATCATTTGACTAAGTTCCACATAATAGGTTACTATTTAAGCTTAAAGCATGGGAATTTGAAGTAAAACATGAGAATGTATAAGAAATTGGCTGAAGGGTAGGAAGCAGTGGTACTCGTTAGAGGAGTTATGTCAGGGTTGAGGTTAAGTGATAAGTGGGGCGCCAGAGGGATTGGTTTTGTGATTCCTGTGTTTACATTAACAACTTGAGTTCAGAAGTTCAATGCAAACTAGTCAAATTGGCACACAGTATCAAACTAGGTGGGGCAGCTAAATCTGAGGAGGTGGCTTAGGCAATACAAAATGAGTTGGGCAAAATATCTAAATGGACAGAACAGTGATGGGTAAAATTTAATAAATACAAGTGTAAAGTATGACACATAGGGAGAAAAATAGGCAAGAAAAGTACTCCATGCATGGTGATGAAATAGCTACGGTTGAAATTGAAAGAGATCTCGAAGTTTTAGTAGACTCGACCTGCAACATGTCCAATCGCTGCAGAGTCTTCATCAACAAATCATGCTGATCTATATCGCCAAAACCGTTACGTACAAGGTGGAGGAAATCATGTTCAAACTGCAGGGTGCTCTAATCAGACCGCATCTTTGGTAGTGCTGAGAGTATTGTGTCCAGTTCTGGTCCTGTGACAAATGGAAGGCAGTCAAGCTCTGGAGGTGGCTCAGAGATAAGTCACAAGATAGATCACTAGTATCAGAAGCTGAGATTTGAGGAAAGACTGGAGGAATTTGGACTTTTAAGCCTCAAAAAGTGGAGAGATGATTTTATAGGAGTATATCAGATGTAATATATTTGGATTTTCAAAAGACCTTCGATAAGGTATCGAGTAGTAGACTCATTACTAAGGTCACAGCATGTGGAGTCAGGGGACAGGTAGCAGAATGGATAGCAAGCTGATTATGAAACAGAAAACAGAGAGAGGGGTTAAGGGTAGCTACTCAGACTGGCAAAAGTTGGGAAGTAGTGTTCCACAGGAATTAATGCTGGGACCACAGTGTTCACAATTTATATTAACGATTTGGACTTGGGAATCACAAGTACAATTTCAAAATTTGCAGGCCACACCAAATTGGGGGGTGTAGTTAATACAAAGGAAGAATGCGACAAAATACAAGAAGACATCAACAAATTTGCAGAATGAGAGTGGAATTGGCAAATGAATTTCAATATTGATAAGTGTGAGGTGGAGCATTTTGGTAGGAGGCCGCATACTGCTTGGATAATGAGTCTAAATGGGGTAGAGGAGCAAAGGGATCCAAGGGTACAGATACACAAATCACTAAAAGTAGAGATGCAGGTTAATAAGGCCATAAAAAAAGGCAAATCAAGTACTGGGATTCATTTCTAGAGGTATAGAATTGAAAAGCAGAGAAGTTAGTTAAACTTGTATAGAACCGTGGTCAGACCGCACTTGGAGTACTGTGCACCGCTCTGGTCTCCATATTATAAAATGGATATAGAGGCATTGGGGAAGATGCAAATAAGATTCACAAGGATGATATCAGAATTGAAAGGATATCCTTATCAGGAAAGGCCGAACAGGCTGGGACACTTTTCTCTAGAAAAGAGAAGGCTGAGGGGTGACCTGATAGAGGTTTTCAAGATAATGAAAGGGTTTGATAGGGTGGACTTGGAGAAAATGTTTCCACTTATGGGGGAGTCCAAAATTAGAGGACATAAATCTAAGATAGTCACTAATAAATCCAATAGGGAATTCAAGAGAAACGTCTTTACCCAAGAGTGATAAGAATGTGGAACGCACTTCTACAAGGAGTGGTTGAGGCAATTTGCATTGATGTTTAAGGGATAAGCACATGAGGGAGAAAGGAATAGAAGGGTATAAAGATAGGGTTAGATGCAGAGGGGTGGGAGGAGGCTCGTGTGGAGCATAAATGCCGGCAGAGACCAGTTGGGCCAAATGGCCAGTTTCTGTGCTGTAGACGCTATGTAACTCTATGTAAGTTAGTAAATTATGTAGAAAAAGTAGATCTAGTACACCACTTTGAACTAGGCGACACTGGTTCAAACTAGTAAAAGGCAACTTTAGGACTGACGTTTGGAAGCTCTTCACATAAAAAGTGACCAACACATTACTCTGGATTGAGTAATGGAGGCAAAAAGCCTGTAATTATTTAAGAAACAATGGGATACTGTGACTGGAGGACAGCAGGGACTTTCTGAATGGATGAGTCAGATGGGTCAAATGGCTTTTCTTATATGTATCTATCTTGTGTGCATACTTCGAGCTGTCAATTGTAGGCGAACATACATACCAAAGAGTTGATTTACAAAACGAAGCAATCTGTGGCAAAGATCAGAAATATTAGTAATCTCTTTACAAACATTTTTAATGTTTATAGCTTCCACTGCCTGTTTCAATTCCCTCCCCTTTTAGGTTCCAAGTCTGTTCTGGTTTTGATACCTTTGATGCTGATCAATTCTCTGCAAGATGAGTTGAAGAACAGAAGGTGAAGTATAGACATTGATGAAGATGAACACTCCAAGGAGCACTAATTCCACTCCTAACGGGATCATGGAAATGTCATCTATTGAATGCAACTAGCCAGAGTAAAATAATATGTTAGATTGATAATCCAGGCATTTTTGCTGAGGTACACTCAGGGGTTAGGAAGAGGTTTCACAGAATTTTTTCTTCTTGGAAGCTTCACTTCTCCGACAGCACCATCTAAATCGAGGAAGGCTTGTGACAGAGTAAATTGTATGTTGTTATGTTGAAAGAAGCAGGCTCCACAGATTAAATGGTCTTCTTTTTCATACTTTCTCATGCCATAGGTTTTAACGTTTCAAACTCCAGATTGCTATTTTCTTTTTATTAACCTGATGAAGTAATCCACTGTCAAGAAAAGAACACCCACTGAACTCTGGAAAACCAATTGGATAAACTACCAATTGATGAGGTCACAGATTTGGCAGCTAGATTTCCCTCATAACCAAGACGGGTAATGTGATGTAAAATAATAGCATCTGCAGTTATATTGGGCTCGATTTTCGCACCCCCGAGTGGGTGCATTCGTGGCGGGGGGGGGGGGGGGGGGGGGTGGGGCTGCAAACATCCGGGATTCCTGGGGCGGGTCCGGAGCCCAGCTCCAACCCACCCATTTCCGGGTTCCCCAGTGACGCGCTGACATGTGCGTGCAGCCCCCGCATGTGGGACTCCCGCCGGCTTATGCCATTTAAAGTACTCATTAAGGTCTTTCAGGTCGTTTAGAGACCTGTTTAACATAACATTTTAGGAGGGATGGGATTTTGCAAACAACTGGGACTGTTTCCCGTACTGGGGGAAACACTCCCAGTTCAAATGGACGTGTTGCAGTCATCAGCCTGTGGCAGCTGCAAAGGTCCACTTGACAGGTGGGGGGGGGGGGGGGGGGGGAGACCCTCACTCATTGCAGGAGGCCACTCTGTCACTTTGGACAAAGTTTGGCCTCCACCACCCTCCTCCTAACAATAAAATTCACCAATTTGCACACTTACCCCGGTGTCCAGACACATGTACCTACCTTGCGGACCCCCTCAGATGTACATCTTCCGGATGGGGGCCGCTGTAGCTGCAGTCATGACCTCCTCGGAGGACGAACAGCATCACCAGCCTCGCCGTCCACCTCTGACACGTGGAGCCCCACAACAGTGCTGTGACACATCCACCTGCACAGCAGGAGGGAGGGCAACCGCAGGGAGAGATGCGTCGCAGAAGGCACTACCCTCGCCACAGGGTCTACAGACCAACGCTCAGCTTCCTGGACCTCTCTGAGCAGCAGTGCACACGGAGGCTCAGAGTCACTCGACATGTAGTCGTGGACATCTGCAGCCTCCTTCATGCCGAGCTGCTCCCGGCTGGCCCGAGCACCATCTTCTTACCTGTCACTGTCAAAGTCACCACTGCCCTCAACAACTTCTCCTCCGCATCCTTCCAGTGTGCCACCGGGGACATCGCCGACGTCTCTCAGTCGTCTGCACAAAAGAGCCCTGCAAATACACCTACACCCACTGTGCAGTGAAACAATGGGTGGCATCAGTTGTGGGTCTTCATTGTGATCTTCAGGAAAGGGCACAACCAGACAAAATTCGCAAAGACGTGGCAGTAGTGGTGCCAATATGTTATGTGAGTTGATCAGAAATTAAATATAGGTAAACACCATGAAAAACCCTCAAACACCCTTGTGCATCCACTTCATGCTCACGACACGTTTGCCTTACGCTTCCTACTGCACATATGTGATGCATGCCCTGTGGCTGCAGCACAGATAGTGGCAGGTTGGGTGAGGCTGACCGTGAAAGAGATGCACGAGAGAGTGAGTATGAGATAGAGCCATGAGATTATATGAGGATTGGGTTGAGTGGTAGTGGCGGGATGAGTACTGGCGAGGTGAGTAAGTGCAGGTAAGATGAGGATGAGCTTTGAGTGGGTGTGAGGGGTGATGTGACAGAGTAGTGTTGACTGTGCAGAAGGAGATGTGGGGTGGGGGCGGTGATGTGGCAGACGGAGTGTAGGGGAATGAGTAAGTGTACCTCGAGCCAGGCCTTCTTGGTGGCAGAGGCAGGTCCCTTCCTCCCGTCCGCCGGGGGGGAAGATCTTTGTCCTCCCCCTCCTTTGCACCCCATCCAATAATACCTGGAGTGAGGCATTATTAAACCTGGGAGCAGTCTTCCCCCTGGGCTGCTCCATGCTGTAATTTTTCCTATTTCCTGCAGCATCAGTCAGTGGAGGACTGCCCCTTTAAATAGGACTCCTCCAGCTGACAGTCTATGCTGCGCATGCGCAGTCCGCTCGCTGCGCAGCTTTCCAGCACGAAACCCGCAAGCACAGTTAAGTGGCTCCAATTCCGTGCGGAGCACCCCGATTTCACTGGGCGCGTTATCCACGGGTCCAGTCGGCCCCCCGCTGCGAACCCGCCGCCCTCCTAATATCGGGCCCATAATCTTTTATGTCAAAACATCAAAAATTGTTCCATACAATTAATGATTTTTAAGCGCAGTTTTATTATGTAGGCAAATATATCAGTCATTCGGTGCAAGGAACGTCCCACACACAGCCATGAGACAAATGAGCAGATAATCTTTTTTTTTAAGAAGTATGCAGATTTTAATAATTTCATAGTTTTAAAAAGATATTGGTAATAATGTTTTGCCTTCATATACAAACATCTGCTATATGATTGTTGGTTATCATCACTAAATTACACACAAATTCTCATATTACAAAGGTTACTTCTATTACTAAGGGAAATGTCCGTCAAGAACTTAATGATTCAAAAAGGGAGTTCAGTGTGAAAACGCGATAGAACACGACCTGCTATAAGAGACTGATTTAGTAACAAAAATCATTATGAATTTACTTGCTCAATATAATCTTAAGGGGCAAATTTAACTCCCGGGCAGAATGCGTGTGCCGACTGCCTGGGAGGTGCTGCAAGAGGTCCGGTCCATTTTAACAGCTGAGCCTCATACAAATGCAGCAGGCCAGCTGCTGCCTACAACGGGCATCGAGAGGCAGCTTGCCAGATTCTGGCCGCTAGGACTTAGGTAAATCATCGGGTGCGGAGGGGTGGGTGAGGGTTTGGGATGGTTTTGTGAATGCAAAACGGGGTTAGCCCGGGTGGCAGTGGCCCAGACATTCTTCGTAGGACCCAGAGGAGCACCCCTGCTCCAACTGAGCAGAGTGCCCATGGCAGAATCACCAAGTAGGCTGTTAAAATGGCTTCAGGGTTCTGTCTAAGCAATAGGACCCCAATTTGCATATGTTAATGAGGTGACTGCCCGAGTTGGGTGGGCGCCTCAGCTGCCCAGACGGGGGGCGGAAACAGAGCAGTAAGTGCGCCGAACTTGGAATGGAATCAGAGATGGAAGGAGCAGATTATCAGGAAAAGTGCCTGAGTTAAATCTTGGTGAAGAAGCTCATAAAATACACTTTCCTGCCTTTATAAAGAGAGTAGATGAACAAGATTAGACCACCTGACCAATATTGATCAGATTAGAGATGAACAGTATACAAAATGGGTATGGTTTATATACATATATATACACAAATGTAACATAAGACCATAAGAGACCATAAGAGACAGGAGCAGGAGTAGGCCATTCGGTCCCTCGAGCCTGCTCCTCCATTCAATGAGATCATGGCTGATCAGATTTTTACCTCAACTCCACTTTCCTGCCTTTTCCCCATATCCTTTGCTGATCAAAAATTTGTCTAACTCAGCCTTGAATATATTCAATGACTCAGCCTCCACAACTTTTTGGGGTAAAGAATTCCAAAGATTCACGACCCTCTGGGAGAAGAAATTCCTCCTCATTTCTATCTTAAATGGGCGACCCCTTATTCTGAGACTATGTCCCCTAGTTTTAGATTCCCCCATGAGGGGTAACATCCTCTCAGCACCTACCCTATCGAGTCCATTCAGAATCTTGTATGTTTCAATAAGGTCTCCTCTCATTCTTCTAAACTCCAATGAGTATAGACCACCTGTTCAATCTTCCCTCAGAAGACAACCCTTCTATACCCATAATCAATCTTTTCTTTGTATTCGTTCATGGGATGTGGGCGTCACTGGCGAGGCCGGCATTTATTGCCCATCCCTAATTGCCCTTGAGAAGGTGGTGGTAAGCCGTCCGTGTGGTGACGGTTCTCCCACAGTGCTGTTCGGAAGGGAGTTCCAGGATTTTGACCCAGCAACGATGAAGGAACGGCGATATATTTCCAAGTCGGGATGGTGTGTGACTTGGAGGGGAACATGCAGGTAGTGTTCTTCCCATGTGCCTGCTGCTCTTGTCCTTCTCGGTGGTAGAGGTTGCAGGTTTGGGAGGTGCTGTCGAAGAAGCCTTGGCAAGTTGCTGCAGTGCATCCTGTGGATGGTACACACTGCAGCCACTGTGCACTGGTGGTGAAGGGAGTGAATGTTTAGGATGGTGGATGGGGTGCCAATCAAGCGGGCTGCTTTGTCCTGGATAGTGTTGAGCTTCTTGAGTGTTGATGGAGCTGCACTCATCCAAGCAAATGGAAAGTATTCCATCACACTCCTGACTTGTGCCTTGTAGATGGGTGGAAAGGCTTTGTGGAGTCAGAAGGTGAGTCACTCGCCACAGAATACCCAGCCTCTGACCTGCTCTTGTAGCCACAGTATTTATATGGCTGGTCCAGTCAAGTTTCTGGTCAATGGTAACCCCCAGGCTGTTGATGGTGGGGGATCCGGCGATGGTAATGCCGTTGAATGTCAAGGGGAGGTGGTTAGACTCTCTCTCTTGTTGGAGATGGTCATTGCCTGACACTTGTCTGGCGCGAATGTTACTTGCCACTTATGAGCCCAAGCCTGGATGTTGTCCAGGTCTTGCTGCATGCAGGTTCAGACTGCTTCATTATTTGAGGGGTTGCGAATGGAACTGAACACTGTGCTATCATCAGCGAACATACCCATTTCTGACCTTATGATGGAGGGAAGATCATTTCTGAAGCAGCAGAACCTTCTCTGAACTGTCTCCAATGCAAGTATGTCCTTCCTTAAATAAGGGCACCAGAACTGTACGCAGTGCTCCAGGTGTGGTCTCACCAGCACCCTGTACAGTTGCAGTTTGACTTCCCTGCTTTTATACTCCATCCCCCTAGAAATAAAGGCCAATATTCTGGATTACCTGCTGCACCTGTATGTTGACTTTTTATGTTTCATGTACGAGGACACCCAGATCCCTCTGTAACACAGCATTTTGTAGAATTTCTCCATTCAAGTAATATTTTGCTTTTTTATTTTTCCTCCCAAAATGGATGACTTCACATTTTCCCACATTATATTCCATCTGCCAAATTCTTGCCCATTCGCTTAGCCTGTCAATATCCCTTTGCAGACACATTGTGTCCTCATCGCAACTTGCTTTTCCACCTATCTTTGTATCATCAGCAAATTTGGCCACAGGACTCTGTTCCTTCATGCAAGTCATTGATATATATATATAGAAGTCTATAAAATAATGAGGGGCATAGATAAGGTAGATAGTCAAAATCTTTTCCCAAAGGTAGGGGAGTCTATAACGAGGGGGCATAGATTTAAGGTGAGAGGGGAGAGATACAAAAGGGTCCAGAGGGGCAATTTTTTCACTCAAAGGGTGGTGAGTGTTTGGAACGAGCTGCCAGAGGCAGTAGTAGAGGCGGGTACAATTTTGTCTTTTAAAAAGCATTTGGACAGTTACATGGGTAAGATGGGTATAGAGGGATATGGGCCAAGTGCAGGCAATTGGGACTAGCTTAGTGGTATAAACTGGGCGACATGGACATGTTGGGCCGAAGGGCCTGTTTCCATGTTGTAAACTTCTATGATTCTATGATTCTAAATAGTTGAGGCCCCAGCACTGAGCCCTGCGGCACCCCACTAGTTACAGATTGCCATTTTGAAAATGACACTTTTATCCCGACTCTTTGTTTTCTGTTAGTTAGCCAATCCTCTATCCATGCCAGTATATTACCCACAACACCATGAGCTCTTATCTTGTGCAGTAATCTTTTATGTGGCACCTTATCGAATGCCTTTTGGAAATCCAAATATACTGCATCCATTGGTTTCCCTTTATCCACCCTGCCCGTTACTTCCTCAAAGAACTCTAATAAATTTGTCAGACACGATTTCCCATTCATAAAACCATGTTGACTCTCCTTGATTGTATTATGAGTCTCCAAATGTCCTGCTACTACTTCTTTAATAATGGATTCTAGCTTTTTCCCAATGACAGGTGTTAGGCTAACTGGTCTATAGTTACCTGCTTTCTGTCTCACTCCCTTCTTGAATAGGGGCATTATGTTTGCGGTTTTCCAATCCACTGGGACCTTTCCAGAATCTTGTGAATTCTGGAAGATTACAACCAATGCATCCACTATCTCTGTAGCCACTTCCTTTAAGATCCTCGGATGCAAGCCATCAGGTCCAGGGGACTTGTCAGCCTTTAGACCCATTAGTTTACCTAGTACTTTTTCTCTAGTGATAGTGATTGTTTTTAGTTCCTCCCTCCCCTTTGCCCCTTGATTTTCTACTATTATTGGTATATTATTAGTGTCTTCTACTGTGAAGACAGATACAAAATATCTATTCATTTCCTCGGCCATTTCCTTGTTTTCAATTATTATTTTCCCAGTCTCATCCTCTAAGGGACCAATGTTTACTTTAGCTACCCTCTTCCTGTTTATATACTTGTAGAAGCTTTTACTGTCAGTTTTTATATTTCTTGCTAGTTTACTCTCATAATTTATTTTCTCCCTCTTTATTATTCTTTTAGTCATCCTTAGCTTGTTTTTAAAGTTTTCCCAATTTTCGGGCTTACCAGTAATCTTTGCCATGTTGTACGCTTTTTCTCTTAACCGGATACCATCCTTTACTTCCTTCGTTAGCCATGGTTGTTTTTTGTGGAGTCTTTCCTCCTCACAGTGATATATTTTTGTTGCGAGTCATAAAATATCTTTTTAAATGTTTGCCACTGCTTATCCACCATCATACTATCTAATCTGTTTACCCAGTCCAACTTAGCCAATTCTGCCCTCATTCCTTTATAATTGCCCTTATTTAAGTTTAATACAGTAGTTTCAGACCCAAGATCCTCGCTCTCAAACTGGATATGAAATTCTATCATGTTATGATCACTGCTTCCCAAGGGATCCTTTACTTTGAGATCATTAATTAATCCTGTTGCGTTATCCATTACCATACCCAAAATGGCCTGTTCCCAGGTTGGTTTCCCGACGTATTGGTCTCAGAAACAGCCCCTAATACACTCTATGAACTCCTCCTCAGGGCTATTTTTGCCAATTTGATTTGTCCAATCTATGTGAAAGTTAAAATCGCCCATGATTATTGCATTACCTTTCTTACAAGCCCCCCTTTATTTCCTGATTTATATTTTGCCCTACAGTGTAGCTACTGTTAGGGGGCCTATATACTACTCCCACCAGTGATTTCCTTCCCTTGCTATTTCTTACTTCCACCCAAATTGATTCGACATCTTGATCTTCTGAGCCAAGATCATTTCTCACTATTATACCAATTTCATCCTTTATTAACAGAGCTACCCCACCACCTTTACCTTTTTTCCTATCCTTCCGAAATGTTAAATAACCCTGAATATTTAGCTCCTAACCTTGGTCACCTTGCAACCACGTCTCTGTAATGGCCACGAGATCATACCCATTTGTTTCTATTTATGTTGTCAATTCATCTATCTTATTACAAATGTCGCGCGCATTCAGATAAAGAACCTATAATTTTGTATTTTTACCATTCTTTCCTACCCCGACCCCATTTGCTAGTGGACTCTTATGTTTGTACACTCTGTTTATCATTACCCCCATCACTTTCCTGTACTACTTCATTGAATATGAACTTGTGTTACATTGTACTTCTTAATTTTTCCAGATATCCAAAACCTTTCTAAAATTTTCAAAATATTTATAGCATAATACATAGTGGAAAAACCCTTTTTAAGAGATCCACTCTGGAAATGTACAAAAATTGGGAAGTTAACCTAAATAGTATCTGAATGGACACAACGGGGGTAATTTTCAACTTGGCCACATGAGCTGTAACTTGCTGGAACGGATCAACTGCCTTTTTCATCCCATTGATTTCAATAGGTGAAATATCAACCCAGGTTCTACAACTGGCAGGCGATCTGCTCCGCTTGGTCACCGCCCAGGCAGTGAAGCTGAAAATTATCCCCTTTGTGGCTAGTGCAGACTTAATCCAGGTGTCTTTCCCGAATATTTGGGTTGGCCTCTTGCCGAGTATTTGACAAGCCCGCCGACTGAGCTGAATTCACCCTATTCTGAAATACAGGAGATTAGTTCATCATGACAAGACATAGAATTGTGGAGGGTTGAGATTCAGTTATGAGACCGCAATCTAATTGTAAGGTTTACATGTCCCTGCAAACCATTGACATTGAGAAGTTTATGGGCATCATCTAAACTCCAAGATTACATTACAGTCTTGTTACTTCCAGCCATTTATTTTTCGGTGCAAAAATATACCCCATGATCTCAATAAAGAGCTAAGAGCAGTTAAAAGCAGTCTAAAATTACACTGATTGAAAACCGTGAGAGGCAATTGTGATGAATTCACTGTAGAATACATTTTGGAATTCACAGATAGATATAAGGAGGCCACATTTTCCAGCTAGGAAGCAAAGTTACCAAACCCAACAATATAAATAACAAATACAGCTCTTCAAAGGCACTACTATGAGAACAATTTGCAGTTATCAAACCAGCTGACAGACATATAAGCCTGGAAGTTACTGTAAATTATATAAAACAAACACTTAATACATTTCTATCAATTTCCTCATTATTTTAACAGAGGCGTTAACTCGTTTATTTAATAGCTTGATGCTCATGTTATACTAGCGGAGAAAGGAATTTACTACGGACACATTAAATGTTTGTATAACCTTGCTCAAAGTAATTTTCAGAGTGCAGATTTTCACAAGTTATGGTTCACCAGAGTCTTGATGTAATAGCGAGAGAGAAAAAAAATTGTGCATTGAAAGATACATTGGCATTTTTAGAGGAAGAAAGTGGCTGATGAGCTGTACATCTAACATGACAAGGGTTTATATTTCCAGGTAAATTTCTGGATAATGTCAAGTAAAAAGGATGGCCTTTGAGGTAAATGTAGAAAGAGAGACATTTGTTACTGTGCAGCTGTCTGTATTCTTTCCAGCTAGGATTCAAATTACACATTTGCATTTTGTTCTTCAGCTCTGAATGTGGCTGATAAGAACCTCAGCCAGAATCAGAGCCAATTGATGGATAATGGCACAAAGTAATATATAACTGAGACTAGCTGGCATGGAAGAGAACGAAAGGTGAAATGCAAAGGAGATTATTTGGAAAGGCAAATAGTCTAGTCTCGAAAAGGACAACTTGGGGCACTCAAGTATCATATGGACTGAAGTGCCAGCTGTTGTTCTCTCCCAATTTCTTATATTTTGTAAATCCAGTTCACTTGATAATACCATGTCCTCTCCTCATGCATATAATTGCTAACTTATTTATTCAAAATTTTAAAGAGGAGTTATTAATATGTTGGGAACATTTAAACTGCAATATTCTGTTCTATTTTACTGCATCAAAATATTTCTGCTTCCAACGATCCTGGGGTGAATTTTTTTTTAAAAAAACAAGAAAAAGAGAATGTCTATTTTTCTCCATAATTAACGACCCGTTAACAAAATCACCATATGGCAGCTTTGGTAAGTATAATATACGAGAATGTAATTTAGATTAAATACAGCTAAAAACAGGTAGTCTCCTGTTTTTCTATGTTACACTGCTGGTTGTCCCAAGACAGGAACTTACTGTCAAAACTTCTCTCCAAGAGGAGAGAGCCCCCTGTAAGTTAGAAAAATCTTGGATCTGGGATGACTTGGGAATTTAATGCACTTTATTAAGGGAAACAGAATTTTCTGCTATGCTGTTAAGAAGATGGACTCCTGTCAAACAACTGTAAGGCTCATGGCGAAGGTAACAAAGTTACAAATGGCATGCTTGTTGCTAGGCTAATGATGTCACAAGGAGACTCGGTCTTAAATTTATTGGGCCAGATTTTGCTGTAGCAGGGCATCTAACGGCATCTGCCATTAGTTCGACTTGTCCTTGCACCCTTCAGCTTAAAACATTTTTGCCTACTAAGTTGCCAAAAGTACGAGCTGATAATGTTGCAGTGAGGGAAACAGGGCATCTGGGACCCGCGTGAACAGGGCAACCAACAGGGAATCTCCTTAACCAATGAGATTTAAGGATTGGGAAATAAACAGCGGAAGGACTGAGAAGGAGGGTGAATTCAATATCAAATCAGGTACAAAAAGAGAAATAAAGAGAGGGAAAGAAAGATTGGATTGAGAGAGGGAAAAAAAGAAAGAGACAGAAAGGAAAAGTACGAAAAAAAATTTTAAATTTCCTAAAACAATTCACAACCTGAAGTAATGAGACTCCACACTTATAAGAGTTAATTTTCAGTGCCAGAGAAGTTGATTGGCAGTCATTAACACTTATCACATCATTAAAAGGGTACTTATTCTTGCAATTACCTGACCTAAATATCTGTGGCGGGGTTAGTTCGTATCTGCCGCGCAAATCATAGAATGATACAGCACAGAAGAAGGCCATTCGGCCCATCGTGTCTGTGCCGGCTCTTTGAAAGAGCTATCGAATTAGTCCCATTCCCCTGCTTTGTCCCCATAGTCCAGCAATTTTTTTCCACTTCAAGTATTTATCCAATTTCCTTTTGAAAGTTATTATTGAATCTGCTTCCACCACCATTTCAGGCGGTGCATCCCAGATCATAACAACTCGCTGAGTAATAAAATGTTTCCTCATCCCGACTCTGGTTCTTTTGCCAATTATCTTAAATCTGTCCCCTCTGGTCACCGACCCTTCTGCCACTGGAAACAGTTTCTCCTTATTTACTCTATCAAAACCCTTCATGATTTTGAACACCTCTATCAAATCTCCCCTTAATCTTCTTTGCTCTGAGAACAACCCAGCTTCTTCAGTCTATCCACGTAACTGAAGTCTTTCATCCCTGGTACCATTCTAATAAATCTCTTCTGGACCCTCTCTAAGGTCTTGACATCCTTCCTAAAGTGTGGTGCCCAGAATTAATTCTGGGCAACAGAAAGCAAGAAAGCCTTGCATTTATATAGCACCTTTCACGACCTCAGGACATCCCAAAGCTCTTTACAATCAATGAAGTACTTTTTTGAAGTATAGTCATTGTTGTAATATAGGTAACGCAGCAGCCAATTTGCGCACAGCAAACTCCCACAAACAGTAATGCGATAATGACCAGATAATCTGTTTTAGTGGTGTTGGTTGAGGGATAAATGTTGGCCAGGATACTGGCGATAACTCCCCTGCTCTTCTTCAAAATAATGCCATGGGGTCTTTACATCCACCTAAGAGGGCAGACGGGGCCTCGGTTTAATGTCTCGTCAGAAAGACGGCACCTCCGATAGTGCAGCACTCCCTCAGTACCGCATTGGAGTATCAGCCTGGATTTGGGCTTAAGTCTCTGGAGAGGAACCCACAACTTTATGATTCAGACGCGAGAGTGCTACCAACTGAGCCATGGCTGAGCCAATTGGACACAATACTCCAGCTGTGGCCTAACCAGTGTTTTATAAAAGTTTAGCACAACTTCCTTGCTTTTGTACTCCATGCCTCTATTTATAAAGCCAAGGATCCCATATGCCTTTTTAACAGCCTTCTCAACTTGTCCTGCCACCTTCAAAGACTTCTGTACATACACCCCCAGGTCTCTCTGTTCCTGCACCCCCTTTAAAATCGTACCATTTAGTTTATATTGCCCCTCCTCATTCTTTCTACCAAAATGAAGCACTTCACACTTCTCTGCATTAAATTTCATCTGCCATGTGTCTACCCATTTCACCAGTCTGTCTATGTCCTCCTGAAGTTTGTTACTATCTTCCTCACTGTTTACTACATTTCCGAGTTTCATGTCATCTGCAAACTTTGAAATTATGCCCTATATTCCCAAGTCCTGGTCATTAATATATATCAAAAACAGCAGTGGTCCCAACACTTGTTTTTCAGACTGGAGGGAAGTGTGCAAAGTCACCTTTGCACACTTCCCTCCAGTCTGAAAAACAACCATTCACCACTCTCTGCTTTTTATCTCTTAGGCAATTTCGTATCCACAGCAACTGCCCCTTTAATCCCATGGGCTTCAATTTTGCTAACAGGTCTATTATGTGGTACTTCAACTTCACAACATTCAACGCATGTCAACAGTGAGTCAGACAGCCAAATACCGCCTTCACGAAGCTAACGGCGGAGCGGCGCAACTTGGACAGCAACTTTAGGATATTGGCATTTAACTGCGCGTCTGCCCCTCGCCTGAAGTTGCTGTACCATTTACGCATAAATAACAACGAGTGCCATTAGCCTCACCGTTATTTTGACAGAAAAATCCGGCCAATTATGATTGTTAAATCTGTAATAGGACAAGTAGTTACACACAAATTTTAATCTATTAGTAGAATTGTTTCTGAAATTCTCTGAAGTTCAAACCAGTCTCTTAATGGAGTTATTACAGTTATTATACTTAAGGTTAGCTACTGTTACACACTCAGAAAAATAGAACAAGGGTTGACTGAGTGCTTTCAGATTTTCAAAAAATTCCGTTCTAAAATCTTAAATGAAGACATGAGAAGAAGCTTGCTTGTATGTAGTGTATCCAAGTGAGATTATTTTCTCTATTGCATCATGTTACCTTGAAATAAGGGGCTGTATTTTCTGCTTGGCGCTTGATGTATGGTGCATACCAAGCACATAAGGACTGGGATATTGGAGAGAGAAGATCCCTTCCACTGGATCCTTGCTTGACTAGTGCAGGGCAAGTTCTTTCAACTGGCCTTTCAGGTTAGCCTAAAATGCCCTCAAGTAAAATGTACAAAGAGGTTAATTTTAGTACGATAATGGACGTTAATGGCCCAGCATGATTGTTCATCCATTTAGGATAGCATCGCTGTGTGCGCTCTACTTGCCCATGTGGTGTGGACAAAAAAGGAAGCTCCATGCGCAATGGAACACTTTAAGATGCAGAACATTTTTTATCTGATTTTTTTTTACTTTCTTTTTTTCTAAGGCTTTTTAGTGTAAAAAATGGCATGAGAACATACAGGGAATGGAGAAACAAAAACATCCAAACATTATCTGCAAAATCAACAGAAAGCTAACTTACACAAATCTTTGAAGGTGGCAGGACAAATTGATGAAAGCTGTTAAAAAAAGTATACGGTGTTGACCGGAAGTCACCGGTTAACGGTTTTGGCTTAGTACACAGAGGAAGAGTCAATTTTCTCTTAATTCTCAATTCGCTTTATTAACGTTATTAGATCATGTACATACCACTTATACGTCTAGTTAGATATAGGCATGTAGTTTACAGCAGGTTATACAGGTTTATACTCAAACTAGGATTTAAACGCACACCCACTAAGTTTCTCTATTAATACTCCCTGAGTATTAGGCTTTAAACGCACACCCACTAGGTTTTTCTGACAACACTCCCAGAGTGGTCACAGAATAGAAAGGATATTATATTACCCGGAAAGGAGAGACACTGCTGGCCAGGCAATTCTCCCTCTTACTCCCGACGTCGTCTCCACGTCCCTGACGTAGTCTTTACGTCCCTGACGTAAGGTTCCCACTTCCACGAGGGTTAGTCTCCAGAGTCTCCCTCACAGACAAACACACACCAACAAAAACACACACACACACTCTCTCTCTTGCTCACAAACAAACAAAGACACACACTGCGACCAAACCAGCAATTCTTCAGTTTTATTCCCCAAGTCTGTCTTTTCAAATGATGCTGTCTTCTCCGGTTGGCTCAAAGTTGCTGTAGTGATCGATGTCATCCCCTGATTGGCTCTGTTCCAAGGGCCTAGGTAGCATCACCGTTCCTTTGTCTCTCTAAGAAGCGGAACGAATTCAAACCGGTTCTGGCCAGTTCAGACCAGTGACTGAACTCCAGGTCACCTCAGTTCAAAAGGTCAGTGTCTTTGTTAGCACTTCGAATTAAGCTCAATAGGTTTTTGCAGCCTCTGGCCAACAACGGGATGCTTGGGTTTATAAATAGAGGCATAGAGTACAAGAGCAAGAGATTTATGCTAAACCTTTATAAATAACTGGTTAGACCTCAGCTAGAGTATTGTGTCCAATTCTGAGCACCACACTTTCGAAAGGACATCAAAGCCTTGGAGAGGGTGCAGAGGAGATTTCTTAGAATGGAACCAGGGACGAGGAGTTTCAGTTATCTGGAGAGACTACAGAAGCTAGGATTTTACTCTTTAGAGCAGAAAAGATTAAGGGGAGATTTAATCGACATGTTCAAAATTATCAGGGATTTTGATAGAGTAGATAGAGAGAAACTATTTCCACTGGCAGGAGGGTTGGTAACCAGTGGACACAGATTTAAAATAATTGGCAAAAAAACAAAGGGGGCGAGGAGGAGAATTGTTTTTTAAAACTCAGTGAGCTATTATGATCTGGAATGCATTGCCTGAAAGGATGATAGAACCAAATTCAATAGCAACTTTCAAAAGGGAATTGGATATATACCTAAAAAGGAAAAATTTGCAGGAGTCTGGGGAAAGAGCAGTGGAGTAGGACTAATTGATAGCTCTTTCAGAGAGCCGGCACAGGCACGATGGGCCAAATGGCCTCCTTCTGTGTTGCATGATTCTATGATTCTAAGAGTAGAACAGGAACAGCATAAAAGAAGAGGTGATATGAAAAGAGGCTCTAACAATACAAACTTTCATTGCAGCTCAGAAGTGACAAGATAGCCAACCGCAAGTTAGAGTTTTCTGCCATGTTTTGGCAAGTCGTTAAAATTAATGATCTGGGTTGCGTTTGAACTTCACATGGAGCCTTTCCACGTACAGTTGCATTTCTCTATATCTTGCCCATAGCACATTAAGAGCTGCAGTTACAAGAGATGCTCTGCTCCCTTTTAGTGAACGGTCAGTGGAAGGCCTGAATCAGACCAGGAACTCGTTCTGCATAACTAATTAGGGATGAAACAGAAAAGCCTGATTTTAACCTGCCCACTCGGCAGAAATCTGGCAAGCGGGAAGTTCAAATTGGGGCAGCAAGTTACCCTATCCGATCCTGCCGCCTATCGATATCATTTTAACCTACTGTTTTTAGCAGGCAAACGGGACACCCACCAGAAGGCATCTTTTAAATATGCTCCATTGATGTCACTGGGGCCCGGCTGCAAAACTAGTAGAAGTAGAAGACACAAAAAGCATACCAGAAATAGTGGGAAACCAAGGGGCTATTAAGAGTGAGGAACTTAAAGTAATTAATATCAGTAGAGAAAAAATACTGGAGAAACTAATGGGACTAAAAGCCAATAAGTCCCCTGGACTTGATGGCCAACATCCTAGGGTTCTAAAAGAGGTGGCTGCAGAGATAGTTGGTTGTGATCTTCCAAAATTCCCTAGATTTTAGAACGGTCCCAGCGGATTGGAAGGTAGCAAATATAATTCAAGAAAGGAGGGAGAGAGAAAACAGGGATCTACAGGCCAGTTAGCCTGACATCAGTCGTCAGGAAAATTCTGGAATCCATTACTAAGGAAGTGGTAACAGGGCACTTAGAAAATTCTAATATGATTAGGCAGAGTCAACATGGTTTTATGAAAAGGAAATCGTGTTTGACAAATTTATGAGAGTTTTTTGAGGATGTAACTAGCAGGGTAGATAAAGGGGAACCAGTGGATATGGTACATTTGGATTTTCAAAAGGCATTCGATAAGGTACCACATAAAAGGTTGTTATGCAAGATAAGGGCTCATGAGGTTGGGGATAACATATTAGCATGGATAAAGGATTGGTTAACAGACAGAAAACAGGGAGTAGGGATAAATGGGTCATTTTCAGCTTGGCAGGCTGTAACTAGTGGGATGCCGCAAGGAACAGTGCTTGGGCTCAGCTATTTACAATCTATATTAATGGCTTAGATGAAGGGACTGAGTGTAATGTATCCAAGTTTGCTGATGGTACAGGTGGGAAAGTAAGCTGTGAGGAGGACACAAAGAGTCTGCAAAGAGATATAGACAGGTTAAGTGAGTGGGCAAGAAGGTGGCAGATGGAGTATAATGTGGGGAAATGTGAGGTTATTCACGTTGGTAGGAAGAATGGAAAAACAGAATATTTTTTAAATGGTGAGAAACTATTAAATGTTGGTGTTCAGAGAGATTTGGGTATTCTCATACAAGAAACACAAAACGTTGGCATGCAGGTACAGCAAGTAATTAGGAAGGCAAATGGCATGTTGGCCTTTATTGCAAGGGGGTTGGAATACAAGACTAAGCAAGTCTTACTACAATTGTACAGGGCTTCGGTGAGACCTCACCTGGAGTACTGTGTACAGTTTTGGTCTCCTTATCCAAGGAAGGAGATACTTGCCTTAGAGGTGGTGCAACTAAGGTTCATGAGATTGATTCCTCGGATGAGAGGGTTGTCCTATTAGGAGAGATTGAGTAGAACGGGCCTATATTCTCTGGAGTTTAGAAGAATGAGAGGTGATCTCATTGAAACATACAAGATCCTGAGGGGCTTGACAGGGTAGCTGCTGGGAGGCTGCTTCCCCTGGCTGGAGAGTCTAGAACAAGGGGGCATAGTATCAGGGTAAGGGGTCAGCCATTTAAGACTGGGATGAGGAGGGTTGTGAATCTTTGGAATTCTCTACCCCATGTGGATTGCTGAGTCGTTGAGTATATTCAAGGCTGAGCTAGATAAATTTTTAGACTCTAGGGGAATCAAGGAATATGGGGATCGTGCGGGAAAGTGGAGTTGGAGGTTGAAGATCAGCCATGATCCTAATGAATGGCGCAGCAGGCTTGAGGGGCCATATGGCCTACTCCTGCTCCTATTTCTTATGCTCTTCTTAACCCCAGGCTTCCGCAGGGAGGCCAACCTGGCAACAAGTGGATCTGGGGCCAGAAGAGGTCCAGAAAGGTAAGCTATTGTAATTTTAGGTGCTCCTCTGAGCCCCACATGGAAGCCTTGGGTCTACCCCGAGCTTCCCTCCACCTCCGTCGACCTCAATGCCCTCCCTACCTTCCTCACAGCCACTTACCAGACTGCTGTGGACCATTCCTTTGGGTCCCCAGCAGTGGCCTCCTGCCGCCCAAAATCTTATTCCCGCCTGCTGGCCAGTTGGTGATTGCTGCAGGGGTCAGGTGACAGAGTGACGACAAGCACACAGATGAGGCCCAGGTGCTAAAATCTCCTGGTTCTCATACTGTGGAAGGCCGGATGGCTTGTTGTCCACCTTGGCCCTAGCCTGCATGACTCCCATGGGGAGTTTAAATCCAAGCTAAAGATTCAACGAGGGTAGCTACTTCTATTTCAGGCCATTTCTATTTCATATCATAAGGCTTGCAGCATATGGGCCCCAAACAAAAATGTGTTCCCAAAGTTCTTCAGTGTTATTCATTTACAACTGTTCATTGAAGGCAGTAATGAAAAATTTTAGATTTTAGACAGTCATATTTTGTTGAGTCCAGCCCTAAGTTATATGAAATATGGCTACAATGTCCTATGAAAGCCAAAAAATACAAAGTTACAGTCACTTCTTCTGACAGCTCCTAAAAGCATTGAAATCTAATTTAGCAATATAATCCCAATGGAATGCTTTGCAGACATTAGGAGATCCTGAAAAGTCCAAACCCAACCCAAGTAAAATACTAACTCAAGGCCTCCAGGGGAGCAGCATGGCTAAATTAGTTAATTCTTCACGTATTGCCGTGAATTCTGCAGTGTATAATTTAGTCAAACACATACAGCATTAAGCCAGTTTGACGGTCCATTCAATGTGTTAAATTATTCTGGGAGAGGTAACCATTTTTCTTTCCTGGGTGCATGTTGTTGAAGTAGTTGTAAGTTATGAGCCTGGATTTTCTGATGGGTGAAAACCTAACCAGAAGAAGTAATGCGGAGTGGTCATTTCCAGGGTCTGCCTCATTATTAATTTTTGATATCAGAAGCACCTCTTATTGGGGGCTTGCCCACTTGGGGATGTGATGGACAGATACAAACTAATCGCGCCAAAAAAGGTACATCATGTTATTTAAGTCTAAGCACCCTTTTAATGGTGTGGTAAGTCTTAACGACTGCCAAACAACATCTCTGGTATTGAAAATTAACTTTTACAATTGTGGAGTTTTATTCCTTCAGATTTTAATTGTTGTTGGACATTTAAAAAAAAATATTATAAACTTTTTCTTTCTGTCTCTTAATTCAAGATTTTTTAACTGCTCTTTCTTTCTCTTTCTGTACCTGATTTGACAGTGAATTCACTGTTCTAACTTACACTTCCTGTTTCTGGCTCTTTGCTGCTCATCAGATTTAATCTGATTGGTCATGGGGATTGACAGTTGCTTGCCCCATTCACACAGGTCCCAGATGCCCTGTAGAGGGCGCTGTTTTGGATTCGGCGCCCCCACGAGAGGAACTTGCCGTGAAACAAAACAAGGAAAGTTTAAAGGTAAGTGCAAGTTTAAAGAGCAGTGGGCACCGTTCGTTCACCACTCAGAGGAAAATCCAGGCCGTTGTGAAGTGTGATACTCTCTTAATATGAAGATATGCAACAATTACAGCAGTAATACATTTCTTTAATATCAGTTACCTCTAGGTCTCACTGCATATTATAAAATAGGCTGTATTAAAAGTGTTACTGGTGTAATTTTTATGATATTACCAATATGAGGGTTGAAGTCAATATTCATTTGAAAGATGGAAATTGTCGTTCAGCATAGTTTCCGAAGTCAATGGGAATTGGAACTACAGGGAGCAATGAGAGTGGGGGCAACAGCAGAGATAGGCAAAGGGTTGGCTGAAGGGGAATGGCGGTGAGTGTGCCACAGAATATTTTCTTCTACAAAATGTGATTGGTTCAGTCACAATAACAGTTCTGATTGGTCCCTGGTTACATGTTTCTGGGATCTGATTGGTTCCTGGTTCTGGAGCCTGATTGGGTTAAAAGGCCAGTTGAAAGCACAGTGGTTTCTGATTGATCGAGGAGATACTATAATGTGATTCCTACATTCTTACAGATAAATTTTAATAATATATGGATTTTAAGTAGATCTCCTTCTGTTCTGTAGTCTAACACATAAGAAAATAGGAGTGTAAAAGATCATTTCAGACCGGCCCTGGTGTAAAGATTTAATAGTTGGAAGGTAGGAATGATGTTGTCATTCCCTGCTGCAAATGAATACTTAGGGAAAAAGAGTTAAAATGATTTCATGTCTGGATCCAGAGCATCTAGAGGTAATCCCAGGGTGATTCAAACAGGATAGACAGGAATCAAAAGTATGGTTAAGAAAGAAAAGTATGGGTTGAAAACTTACTTTGTCTAAGGTGACCTTTCTGTGACCTCATGCAGAAATGAAGAATGCTGGTGTGTTTTAAATGAATATTCCAGAGCAGAATTTCAAATGTAACTAAATACAATTTACCAGAATTGCAAATGAGTCTGGCAAATCCCCTATTTCTTTAGCTTCCTTTTGTTTCCAAAATATTACGTTGAGTTCTATTACGCTGCCCAATTGCACTGGTTAATGGAAGGTTTTATGTTTATGATTATGCAAATACATTTTGGTGGAAACTTGAACCGTAACCTAACCAGCGCACTTTTGGGTGCATTTTCCTGATTGCGTCCAAGTGGAAACTCTACCCCTAATATTACAGTGTCGGTAGATATTGACATCAACTCTACCTCACCCAAATGATTGCACTCAAACATCCTTGAGGTGTCATACTATTATTACCCGTGAATCAAAAGAATCAAATACATCACTTTAATCAACATAACTGTGGTTAAATTGACTCTGACCATTATACTGAGAACCCATTAAGGTTTGGACTTAAGTTTTTATTGAAAATTTTTGCACTAAAGATATCCATGATGTGCTGATTAAGATGCATGTCCTGTAAAAATAATCATTGTGAATCTAAAAAGTATCCTTTATGTTTCTCTGTCCTCATCCTCACAGTATCAGTGGGGGTTGCAGACTGCTAATCTTGACTTACCCCTCCTTAGCTAAGATCCACGAACAGTACAACCACATCCTGCCCAAGAGCAACTAACTCAGCACAGACCAAATATTTAACTCATTATCTCATTAATTATTGAATTCTCTTCAATGGGAACTAAAAAGGCAAACACATTCTTTTCATCACTTACATTCACATCACTCTTCATTAAATTATTTCCAAGATTCTTCTTATTCCTCTGGTTGACATGGGTTTCCATTACATCCTTATTAAAATGTAGGATAAATGATAGACACTAGAGATTCATGGCTACAGTAAGCCTTCCTCCAATTACATTGTTCTTATCTGAGTAACTAAACTGGGGTCCTATAAGATGACCTTTGAAAGAGAAAGTCCGGGTCTCTGGGGTCATCAGTTACCATTAGGTTACTTGTGGATCAAAATGAAGTCATGGTAATTCAGGTATGTGTATAGGTGAGTTCAGAGTACTCTAATGTGAGAAATATGAAATTGTTCAGAAAAGATCATACGTAAATGGAGAGAAGCAGTAGTATAAAGTAAAGTGTAACTGTTGACTTGTTTTAATTACATTTTTGCCATTCTACACCCCTTTTCCTTTCCTGAAGGTGTTAACTCCTGCTGGGTTACATAGACACTGAGCAACCTAAAGTACATCAGCCAAGTGATTATTCTTCAAGTGTGAGCTTAGAACGTGTTAGCGTTTGGTCACAGGTTATTTAACCCTGGATACCATCACTGCTGAACCCATTAAGTTGTCACCTGATGTCCACAAATGCCACTTTTCAGCAGGAGCCACTGGATGATGATCAGGAGCAGGAACCTTGGCTGATTTTCTCCATCTGAGCAAAAGAATGCTGCAACTAACTGTAGAACCCCTACTTTTAGAAATACTTGTAACTTATTTTAAAAATAAAACATGCAAGATGAACATCAGGGCAGAGTGAAACACATAAAACAATGCATTATTTTGTTCAAAAGGTAATTGGCAATAGACTTGCTTTTTAAAATCTTAATCTGTTCCTTAAGACAATTATTGCACTGATTTTCCAAAATCTGAACTTCATCCTGGCTTCTCAGTTATGAGACTATGTTGTTTTAATAGTTAGATGATAATACTGGGTAATAATTAATTTACCATAATGTACTCACTCATTAGGTGGGTTTATGTCCTCTGGTCTTGTTTCAAAAAACTGGAGAACGTCATCACACTGAGAGATATGGGCTGGTAGTCGGATGAGGGCCTGCAAATAATCAATAAGCAATGAGAAGAGATTTTTCTGATCATACATTTAAAAGCAATTCAATTCAGTCCAAATTGAGGTCTTGAATCTAATGCATCAAAATGCAGGTCTCCTCTATTTATATTGAATTAAGTAAATATCCACTTTCTCTGCTGCTGCTCGCTGAGCAAAAATATTTTTGGCTTACATTCTATTCCTCAATTAAGTAACAATATTCATCTAGCATAAAATTCTAATCACTTTATATATAAGTCACATGGCAGCACACACAAAGAATGATATATAAACATGTACAAATTTTCAATCACTACAAAACAACTATTTTTTCAACTTATATTAAGTACATATATCCTGTTACTCTCATAAGCAAACACAAATATTAAAAGATAATAAACAATAACTGAAAATAAGTGATAATGCTGCAGGCACATCCAAGGGTTCAAATGAAATCATAAACCAGTGGTACTCATAATATGACTCAGTATTCTATTCAACCACAAGCTGAGCTTCTGACTCCCATAACGTCTGCATCACAAAGATCGCCTACTTCCACCTCGAACATCATCGGCGTCTAGCCCTGCCTCAGCCCATCTGCTGTACAACGCTCATCCTTGTTACCTCCAGACTCAACTATTCCAATGATCTCCTGGCTGGCCGTCCATCATCCACACTATGTAAACTTCAGCTCATTCAAAACTCTGCTACCCGTATTCCATCCCGCACAAAGTCCTGCTCACCCATCATGTCTGTCCTTGCTGACCTAGATTGGCTCCTGGTCCCCTAACATCTTCAATTTAAAACTCTCAATCTCATGTTTAACTCCCTTCATGGCCTCACCCTTTGCTATCTCTGTAACCTCCACCAGCCCTACAACCCCCAAGAATTCTCCCTTCCTCCAACTCTGGCCTCTTGTGCATCCCTCTCTCCTTTCACCCCACCATTGGTAGTTGTGCCTTCAGCCATCTAGGCTCCACGTGCTGGAATTCCCTCCCAAAACCAAACTGCCTCTCACCTCCCTCTCCTCTTTTAAGATCCTCCTTAAAATCCACTTCGTTGACCAAGCTTTTGGTCACCCCTTCTAATATTTCCTTCATTGGCTCGGCATCCATTTGTGTCTGATCATACCTCTGTGGATTCCCATGGAACGTTTTTCTATATTAAAATCACTATATAAATGCAAGTTGTTCTTGTTGTTTAGGCCTTTGTGGCCTCACTGCCTTTTACTGCTTTCAACAAATTTGGTGCTTCATGTGCTTCCCGGCCTTAGCTTCCCCAGTTATGGGATGTTGACAACACTGAGATTCAGTGTTGCTCCCTTTTCTTTCCTAGCTCTAGCAAAAGAAAGCAAAGGGATGCAATTGGGAGTTGGCAATATCCCACCTTCCATACAGCAATCTTCTGGTGGAGTTTTTGCTTGGCAATTCCTCACAGTGCCATAATTCAAATCACTGTGTGATGAATCGCCAGTGCAGACCTATATCCCATCAATCTGCAGGTAGCACATTGCAATATTCCTAAGAGTGGCCCTTGAGCAAAACACTGATTGGGATTGTAGCCGTTATGAAATGCCAGTAAGTAACACTGTAATAAATGATGAAAAGGAAGCTTGAACAGTTTAAAAATACCAGCTGAACCCGTGATTAGCTTAGAACTAACTCCTTTGTATCTATATTTAAAAATATAAATATATCCACGCGATCTAGAGGATTGTTTTAGTTCACTAGCCTTTTTCCTCTGCGACCTGGGTTCAAATCTAACCCAGACTGACAGAATGAATATCTCCTTGTACCTCTAGTTTGGTCAATCTCAATCTGGCACACAACTACGCCCTAATTCAACAAAGAACTCATTGTGGCTGACTTGATGTTATAATGCATTATATAAATGTAAGCCTTTTTTTCTTTAATCTTCTAATTCAATAGGAACTGTGCCTCATCAAAAGTTATCTGATAAAGTGGCCACAGCTACCATTTGAATATTGCAATTTTAATTAATATTAAGTCATTCATTAAGCTTAAATCCAAAGTCATTTTGATATTTTAATTTGCTTGCCCCATGCCTGCAGTCAGTTTAGTAAAACAAGAGGCATCTCAGCACCTATGAATAAACAAAATTAATAAAAAATAACAAATATTTTAGAGAAAACCACACATAAATCCTTTCTTTTTAAAAAAAATTAGTTCACGGGATGTGGGCGTTGCTTGCAAGGCCAGCATTTATTGCCCATCCCTAATTGCCCTTGAGAACGTGGAGGTGAGCTGCCTTCTTGAACCGCTGCAGTCCGTGTGGTGAAGGTTCTCCCACAGTGCTGTTAGGTAGGGAGTTCCAGGATTTTGACCCAGAGACGATGAAGGAACGGTGATATATTTCCAAGTCAGGATGGTGTGTGACTTGGAGGGAAACGTGCAGGTGGTGGTGTTCCCATGTGCCTGCTGCCCTTGTCCTTCTAGGTGGTAGAGGTCGCAGGTTTGGGGTGCTGTCGAAGAAGCCTTGGTGAGTTGTTGCAGTGCATCCTGTAGACGGTACACACTGCAGCCAGTTAGAGTCAAATTACAACCTAGAACGATGATTTTGGTTGCATTCTCCGATACCAGGTTCAATAAGGATTGCAGACTATTATTATTAATGATGATTAATAATGACATGTTAATGATTTGGACTTAAATGTAGGGGGCATGATTAAAAAGTTTGCAGATGATACAAAAATTGGCCATGTGGTTGATAGTGAGGCGGAAAGCTGTAGACTGCAGGAAAATATCAATGGACTGGTCAGGTGGGCAGAAAAGTGGCAAATAGAATTCAATCCGTAGAAGTGTAAGGTATTGCATTTGGGGAGGGCAAACAAGGCAAGGGAGTACACAATAACTGGACGGATACTGAGAGGTGCAGAGGAATAAAGGGACCGTGGAGTGCATGTTCACAGATCTCTGAAGGTAGCAGGACAGGCAGATAAGGTGATTAAAAGGTCATTCGGGATATTTTCCTTTATTAGCCGAGGCATAGCATATAAGAGCAGGGAGGTTATGCTAGAACTGTATAAAACATTGGTTAGACCACAGCTTGAGTAGTGCGTACAGTTCTGGTCACCACATTACAGGAAAGATGTAATTGCACTAGAGAGGGTACAGAGGAGATTTACAAGGATGTTGCCAGGACTGGAGAATTTTAGCCAAGAGGAAAGATTGGATAGACTGGAGCTGTTTTCTTTGGAGCAGAGGAGGCTGAGGGGTGATTTAATTGAGGTGTACAAAATTATGAAGGGCCAAGATAGAGTGGATAGGAAGGACCTATTTCCCTTAGCAGTGAGGTCAATAAACAGGGGGCATAGATTTAAAGTAATTGGTAGAAGGATTAGAGGGGAGCGGAGCAAAAATGTTTTCACCCAGAGGGTGGTGGGGGTCTGGAACTCGCTGCCTGAAAGGGTGGTAGAGGCAGAGCCCCTCATCACATTTAAAAAGTACTTGGATATGCACTTGGAAGTGCCATAATCTACAAGGCTACGAATCAAGTGCTGGAAAGTGGGATTAGACTGGGTAGCTCTTTTTTGGCCGGCGTGGACGCGACTGGCTGAATGGCCTCCTTCTGTTCCGTAAATTTTCTATGATTCCATTGTATGGTAGCAATGGATATTTTTATTTCAAATTATACTGTTAAACATTTTGAGGCTCTCAATTGAAATGAATATTTCAAGTTCAGTCTCACAAAAAGTCTAGCAGGTTATAATTGATTAATCTATACTACTCACAACTCTACAGGGATTTAAGACCGTTCACCTGACGAAGGAGGAAGCCTCCGAAAGCTTGTGGAATTTAAAATAAATTTGTTGGACTATAACTTGGTGTTGTAAAATTGTTTACAATTGTCAACCCCAGTCCATCGCCGGCATCTCCACATCACGGGATTTAAGACAACAGAGACAATTTTAATCCTACCCGGCTTGCGGAAGCCAAGTGGGCGCCCAGGTTACTTACCCATCCTGGAGTCGCAGTGAGCTGAGTTTAACCTGTTCAACTAAGCAGGCAGCAAGGACACCTGCTACAAAGCCTCAGTGTCCATTTTTAAACATGCATGTCAGGTTGTCTAGTTCAAATTCGAGTCAGGTCCCGACATGCATATGTTAAAATCGAGGCCAAAAGTACAGATATATGAGAGAGGAATTCCTCAGGTCATGTAATCAGCAGCATTTACAGTGCCAGGTGAAACTTCAATTCTTGTTGCAGGCTGTCCCAATGGCCCAATTGGTAAAGGCAATGTATAACTGGGTCACACAGACCAGGGTCCCGGGTTCAACCCCCAATGGCTGTTGAGTTTACTAATACCAGTTGGGACACCACTAGTGGTGCTACCCCTGGGGTGCAGAGGGGAAAACTAGCCAGGGTTCTCATTCCTGACTAATATCCAATGATCCTTCTGTGATTATGAGTGTATGTGTATGTCAAGGGGGTGCAGGAACTGAGAGATCTGGGGGTATAAGTGCACAAATTGCTGAAGTTGGCACGGCAGGTTGAGAAAGCAGTTAGAAAAGCATACGGGATCCTAGGCTTTATAAATAGAGGCACAGAGTACAAAAGTAAGGAAGTTATGATGAATCTTTATAAAACACTGGTTTGGCCACAACTGGAGTATTGTGTCCAGTTCTGGGCACCGCACTTCAGGAAGGATGTGAAGGGGCTTAGAGAGTGTGCAGAAAAGATTTACTAGAATGGTTCCAGGGATGAGGGACTTCAGTTACATGGATAGACTGGAGAAGGTGGGGTTATTGTCCTTAGAGCAGAGAAGGTTGAGAGGAGATTTGATAGAAGTGTTCAAAGTTATGAGGGGTCTAGACAGAGTAGATAGAAAGAAACCGTTCCCACTGGCAGAACGGTCAAGAACCAGAGGACATAGATTTAAGGTAATCGACAAAAGAACCAAAGGCGACATGAGGATAAACCTTTTTACGCAGCGAGTGGTTATGATCTAGAATGCGCCGCCTGAAAGGGTGGTGGAAGCAGATTCAATTGTGGCTTTCAAAAGGGAATTGGAGAAGTACTTGAATCAAAAAAATTTGCAGGGCTACCGGAAAAGGGCGGGGGAGTGAGACTAGCTGGATTGCTCTTGCAGAGAGCCGGCACGGGCTCAACGGGCCGAATGGCCTCCTTCTGTGCTGTAACCATTCTATGATTCTACGTAGCAATTGGGTTCAGCGGTGGAGCCACATTCAAACAACTCACTAACGCTCACTGTTTTGGGTCAAATACGAAGAATGTTCATTTGGGTTAAATACCAGAGGACAGCTGGTGGTCTGTATCCCAGCAGGAAGTCAATATTACAGAAAAAAAAAAGAGACAGAAAATTGGCACTGTGCATTAGGGATTTGGGGCCTCCCCTTGTCCTTGAATCCTTGACCTTGAAATGTGGCGCTTCGCCACTGCAGAACATTACATCAAATCCACTTCTGAGTGGTCTGTGCCTCTAGTTTCTCCAACAGAGATTTTCTGTGGTATAAGAAGGCTGTGTAAGTTCTAACTTACATGGGAGATGGAAGGACATCAGTAAAATTAGTGAAAAGGTGTGAAACACCCAGAAGAAGTGTTGCCTTCAGCCATCTAAGACCTCCCCTCTGGAATCCCTCCCTAAATCCCTTTGCCTCTTCGCCTTCCTCTCTTCCTTTAACAGCTTCCTTAAAAACCCACTCCATTGACCAAATTTATCGTCACCCCTCCTAATAACTCCTTTGGCTCAGCATCGATTTTTGTTTGATTGCACTTCTGTGAAGCACCTTGGGATATTTTTCTATGTTATCTAAATGCTAGATGTTGTTGTGTTGCTGTTGTTGTTGGGAACATTGTTGCCATATTGGATTTTGACAAATCCAAAACCAGACATGGACCAGGATGGGAGGTGAGTCCATGCTTGAAATGGAGATCTGATTTGTCGATGAAAATCAAAAACTTCAATAACCTCAACTAATAATGCTTCCAAATCATTAGACACATAGGTTAATGGAAAAATTGGACTTTTATTTTAAAAGCCAGACTTTTGATGTCACATTCTCCTATATCTTCATACACAAGTCATCTATAATATCACTGTACTACAGCATCCTTGGTAGAGAGGAAAAGTTCCTGGTTCAGGTGCCTCCAGATTGACCTCTCAGGCTGGCTCAAATTGCTGATTCAGAGGTTAGTGAATACTGTAGTTACAGTTCTGGAAGCAAACAAAATGTCCCTTTAAACGATATCATTAAAATACCTCAAGGAATTTCTTTGCATACATGTAACTGTTTTGACTCCAATTGTGCAACTGAACTGGCAGTCTTGAGAGGGAATTGGGAGAGGAAAGTTATCAGAAGCCTGGTCACAAAGTGGGAGTCAGGGGTCTGACCACATAATGGGAACTGGGCAAAACTCCCTGATGCGGCAATAAAAAGAAATGAAGGAAATCAGAAAATGGAATACTGAAGCCGCAAGCAAACAAAATCAGAAAAAAATACAAGAGTAAGCAGCAAGTTATAAACATAGTAAGTAGAATCTCATATTAGAAAAAAAATCTGTGTGCTTACAAGTGAAAAACACACAAAGTATAGAAATAGTTTCTTGCTTCTACAGTTTTTTTCTTGGTGTTTCCACATGGACAAGAAAATCGGTATAAAAACTGTGATTTATAGGAAAAGTCTGGTCAGGAAATGGGACCACTGATTCTATCCAGCTCGTTCTCTTCTACATCATGTGCCATAACACTGTACCGCTTAAAGAAAATAGCTCTCAGGAGAACAGGGACAGATATCAAGCTCAACTGAGGGCAACAAAAGCTGCTATCAGAGAAGCCAACAGGATGCTGTGGTAGTACCAAGGTCGTTTTCAGCTATGCTAGGATTCAGACGGCCATTAAGGACTGTAATTGAAGGATTCCTCAGGGTAGATTTGGGTTGACTCCCAGGATATGGCAGAGGTTTTAAATGACTACTTTGCTTCAGTTTTCACTACAGAAAATGATGCTGAGTTACCACGGGTTGATGCTAAAGTTGAAAGTGTCGAAGTGGATGTGGATATACTCCTGGCTAAAACGAGGGGTTTCAAAAACAGATCGAGCTGCTGGCCCTGACGTCATACACCTGAGGGTGCTCAGAGTTGGGGGCTGTGCTCTGCTGCTCGCTGGGGTCTGGGATAATTCTCATGGACTGGAGAGAGGCCCACGTGGTTCCTATATTTATAAAGGGAAATAAGTCAGGACTGGGAAATTATAAGCACATTAGTTTGACTTTGGTTATAGGCAAGTTGCTAGAAGGATCATTAGAGATGCACCATACGGTTAACTTGACAGAGTGGGGATTAGTAGGGAATTTCAACATGGCTTCTGAAAAAGAAGGTCCTGTCTCACCAATCTGGTTGAATTTTTTTGAGGAAGTTACTATGTTGGTAGCCTGGTCAACATTCTGTATTGTCATTTTCAAAAAGCTTTGAATAAGGTGCCAGACCAAAGGCTACTAAATGACATTGAGTCCTGTGGGATTAGTGGCCAGATTTAGACTGAGTCCCTATGGATAGGGTATTTGAGCTAAAAACGATAGGAAGGACCAAGGAACACAGTTATTTACATAAGTTATGTAAGTATAGCACTAAGTTAGAGGTTAAGAGGTACTTTTTTTTGCAGAGTCATTGGCCTCTGAACCAAGTTGCTAGCACATGTCGTGTTATGTGTGGGTTCACTGCAACCATTCAAAAGGGAGCTGGATGGGCTCCTGAGTGTGGCCAACATAGAAGGTAGGTAGGTGGGGTCCCCTAGTCACTGTAGTCTCCTAGGACTTGCTTGATCGCTTTTGGGGTTCGGAAGGGAATTTCCCAGAGTTTTTTTTTCTAAATTGGCCTAAGGTCTTTACTCTGTTTTTTGCCTTGCCCAGGAGACTGTGTGGTTGGTTATTTGCGGGGGGCGGTGGTGGTGGCGGGGGGATACAGGGGTGATGGTGTGAGGAAGTCACACCATGACAGTATAGGAAAGGCTCGATGAACTAGCTGTCTTTTCCTCTCTTCATTTTCCTATGTTCCTACGAGGAGTAAAAGTTCCTGGTTCAGGTGCCTCCAGAATGGCATGCATCCAGGCTGGTCCAAATTGATGACTCAGAGGTTAGTAAATGCTTACATTTTGCAAGCAAACAAACGGTTTCTGTAAACTACATCATTAGAACAGCTTGAGGTGTCACTATAATCAAAGATATCATATACAAGTTATTAATGTGTAAAAAAAATTAAATATCTTGCTTGAGATTGAGCTTGAAAAGCTTAGTTCAATGTCAGTTCCACCTAAGTACCTTATCTTTATATCAAATTTATTTTTAAAATGTATTCTTGTATCCCAGAATCTAACACTCTACCATAAAATGGGTAGGTTCAAAATGGAAATACAGGAAAAGGAATCTTCCTTTACATTCTGCTACACAGGCCCAATGACAGTGACTCAGTTCAAAGTGGAAACGCCCAGCACCATTTGGATTGAATGGAGATCTGATTTAATAGTTTCAATGGTATGATCCTATGGAATTGTACCAACTACACTCAAAATGTGTTAACCTGGACTTCAGTTTTCACTATCAGCTTAAATTTATGGTCTAAACAATGAAAGTATCAAAATATAAAATTTCAGTCTGTGAATAAAATGCACCCAAAGCAGATCCAACTCAAAAGGATTTTTTCTGCAAAATTAGAAAATATTTGTCAATGATTAACAGAGCAGAAAAACATCTTTCATGGTGATTTTAAAAAGTGAAAACTTTTAAACGGTGATATGCATGCATGCTTCAGGATTAGAACTTTCATTCGTGAAACTTAAAAGATTCTACTGATTTATGTTTAATATGATCATTTAATGGAGGTATCTTGACAGTCAAGTACTATTTATGGCTGTTACCTACAGATGTATATTGTTATTTCATTTAGTAAACTTCTAAAAAAAAATTCCATTCTTTTTTGTCAACCACTGTATTCATTCATTTGATCAGCAAATTGTGATTACAGTAATTCATTACATAAGTATCTGGAAATCACATATTTAGAGACCAATTGCAACCTTTGCAACAATTATTTCTTTGGATTAGCATTAAATAATGCTCAATACTAAAATGAACCATCATCAACCACGGTAATTTATAAAGGCCACTTTGTAATGTGCAGAAAAGTTGCCCCCTCCTGCCTGTATTGTCTTTCAAAAGATTTAGACCTATAGCAAGAGACACAGAATAAGTTTGTAGCAGTGTAGTGAGAATGATGCATTATGCACATACTACAGCCCGTACTCCATCTGATTCAGGAGCATTATGGGAAAATACTGGCACACAGCAGTGGAAATAGAAAACCTTAAAAGCAGCAGAGATCAAAGAAAACCAGACTGAATTCTGTGCCCATCTAAACACACTCAATGTACCACAAATTGCTCACTGAAATAAACCTGAAATAGTATACATGACGGTTTTACCACGGTCAAATTCCATACCACCCCACATAAAACGCAGATTGCACGTTTACAAATGTTACAGGATAAAAAACTGGAAATAAAAGTCCCCATGGATCCCGGATTTCACTAAATGAGCTGTAGCTAATTCATTATTCACACTTTATTCAATTTCTGTTATGTCAGGCAAAGTTCACTCATCTGTTAAAAACATCAGTAAAATCTTGGCTGCAATGGCTAATTACCAATTTAAGAGTATCCAAAAGTCTTCCACCTGCAGAGTTCCCCTCCAATGGGCTCTCTTTCAGTCTGGTGATTGGGGGGCTCTGTGGCCTGAACAATGTAAAACACAGGTTTACAAATTGAGGTCTGCAAGGAGATCCCTGACACCATCAGTTTTCTGCATTTTTCCTGTATTTGTTAAGTCTTCTGTGCTGCATACTAATAAAACAGTGCCCAACAGTCATTTCCCTTTGGACATTTTGAAATTTAGGGCAGGGGTTTGGAAATGCATTAATATTTGCACAAAAACTATTAAAACCACTGATGTAAAGTAGCGTTTTTACTGAAGATTATTTCATATCTTGGTCAGTTTACGGGGTGATATTGTTGGGTCCAGATCCCCCTGAAGAAGAATACCCTATTGACACAATTTTTGTCTACACTGAAGCAGTGAAAAATATAGATTGTATTGTTAAATTGATATTGTACAGTTTTTGATAATTACTTCCAGGATCAAGAAGAAATTTCAATGGTTTTTCTCTTCTTGGGAGTTTTACTACTTTTTTCAAGATACCACTAATGTTCATGGCAATGTCGATTGTATTTGGTCTGTATGAAATGGTGGACTAAATTCCATTTTCTTATTTTATACTTAATATTCTTTTGTAGTATAGTCCCCACTGCTAACAGTGAGTGCGTTCATGAGAACGCGATTTGCCCGCTATATGCAAGGGCCGGTATAACGAGGTAGTGTTATGACAGTACTTTCTTTTAATCTGAGTTTGGGTTGCAGAGTTTCTTGTGGCTTTCCCTGTTATCAGTTGTCAGCAGCTAAGGAGAATCTTCTTTTAAAGTTTATCATTGTATCTTGCATCGTCTTCTGAAATTGTTCAGCTTAGATTTGATTTTATCCACTTGTTCCATTCTCTTCCATTCATAGGTTTCTCAGCCCTGGGAACCAAGATTTTCATCTTGTCTCAGGTTATGTTTTAGCCAAGCTGTCGGTTTATAAATTCTATTTGGTAGCTCTGGAAGATTATTCATATTCTTGGCAATAATATCAATGTAGGATCTCTAGGTTATTTGTGGAATAGCCTCTTAATTTGAAGACAGTTTGTCTTACTGAACAAGGTTTTGATTTTTGCATTCAGTGCACCTTAACAAGGTGCGAACTGGTGAGCAACCACAGCAGTTTCTGCCCAAAATAAACAAAGCACATTTGATGCTAGACGTGGCAACTTTGAAGTTGGTGTTAATGCAAATGGATAATGGTTATCACTTGTTGGCCGATATAAGCGACTGCCCGTGGGGACTGTATGTGTCACTTACATGGAGACATCTGGCAGTAGATGGACACAACATAGAATGGTTAGATCTATAAAAAGTGTATGAATCTGCAACAATATAAAACATAGCAGGCTAGACGATAAACAATTTCGATTAATTCAAAAAATGTTAGAAACTGGGGCATGGTGCCAATTCAGCAAAACCTCTGCCGCTCATTGACATAGTTTCGCCCACATGCAAAAGTCTGGAGATCGCGAGTTTCCTGCATTTACACCAGTTCTGAATGGGCTGTAAATTTACACCTAAAATTTTAGCAGGACTCAAAACATACATTTCTGGTGAATTTTTAAGAAATTGTTTTGTATTTCTCCTTACACTGTATTTTCTGTATCTTTGAATGCACTGTTACGGCATCAGAATGAGTTACATTATGAAAATGAAAAGCTTCCACGATTGCATTTTCTTAAATATGCTATGCCTAGTGTGCATAAAGGAAGGTTTCAAACTTTAATTTCAAACTGGCTTCAAACTTTAATTTTCATGCCTAAAGAGGGATTAAAAGGAGGAATACGACATGGCTTTCCTAGGGCCCAGATTGTTTACGCTAATTTCCGCTGGTTCTTACTTTCTGGCGTATGCTAATGAGACTTTCAGGAAATGTCAGCATAAGTTAGCAGTGGCAAGATCAACGTAAATTTTGGCAAAAATTTTGGCATAACTTCCGAGTTACATTGAGGAAATTCCAGGCCTTTGCTTTCGCAAAAAGAGTCCACTCTCATTTCACAATCACAATTCAAATGATCAGATAATCCAATTTTTAAGCGCTACATTTCCCCTTTGCTATGTTATTTAATTCAAATTATTGGACAATTCACATTTTCAATTGCAAAAAAATTATTTTGAATTATCAGGAATAGACTGTAAACCATTTTATCACAGACAAAAAGTACTTCTTCAACTACACACAAGCCTCTCCATTGCACCATTTTATTTAACAGTGCACCTACATTTGTGTAATAATCTATTTCTCATCACCACAGGGTCCTTAACTCTCAGCAACTTAGAACATACTGCTTAGCTTGACTCAAAAGATTTAACCTTAAAAAAGATAAAGATAATGCTTTGTTATAGCCAGCGTGAAGCAAGTTACATTCAAAAGTAGTGATCTATTGCCAAAATTTCTGCGTACTTAAATTTGTATGCAAGTGATGTCATTTACTTAACAGTAAAGGATTTTTCAAGTGATACAGAAATGCTCTAAGTACATGATACAGGACCAATAACTCTGTTTTGGTTTCAGTCCTCTATATTGGATATAAACCTACCATTTCTTTCATCTGCCGTTTATAAATAGTATTAAATAATAAGGATTAGTTGGCCAAGGATAAAAGAATGCACACAAAGCCAATATGAGGACGATTAGTATGCTGCAAGACAATGCTAATTTATACTGCTTTCTAGACAAGCTTTTGAAATATAAATATATGTGTCTTGCCACCTTTGTGACCTCAACCATTAGGAAGCTGCTGAGATGCGGTAGACAGAGGAAGCACATAATGGCAAAAGGCTTTTACTGATGTATTTGAACCAAAAGCGTGACATAGCATTACACTAATTGTCTGATCAAAGGACAGAGGAACAATGTATTGAATACAAATCCAGTCTATTCTAAAGGACAGTCTCTCAAAGTCAGTCTAAGGTATATTCTGGCAGTCTCATTCTGCATATCTGGAATTCTGGGAGCTGGATCCCAAGTATTTGTTTTGCCAATGTCACCACTCTAGTTTGTGGTGCACTTTCCCAAATGTTGAAAACTTCATATGCTCCTTGGAATCAAAATTACCTCTCTTTCTACATACATTATAAAGAGAGAGAGAGAGAGAGATCATGCACACTGCACATTATCAATATTCTTCAAGGCTGCTGGAATAGTAACAGAGCAATCCATCTTAAAGCAGTCAACAACAGAAGCTGGCTAAACAGTGCTACTGCCACTAATAGCACAAAAACATTAAATGTAACTTCAAAAATTCCTTATGATTTACAATTAAAAAGTGTAGTAACACAAGAACAAACCCTTCTGGATAGCAAGGGATGCTATTTTACAATGCAATGGTAGATGGAAATACAGTTATCTACTTCTTTCCCCCATCAAAATTAAAAGTCACAATACATTACACAACAACCAGCCACATAAATACTGTGGCTACAAGAGCAGGTCAGAGGCTGGGTATTCTGTGGCGAGTGACTCACATCCCCAAAGCCTTTCCACCATCTACAAGGCACAAGTCAGGAGTGTGATGGAATACTCTCCACTTGCCTGGATGAGTGCAGCTCCAACAACACTCAAGAAGCTTGACATCATCCAGGACAAAGCAGCCCGCTTGATTGGCACCCCATCCACCCACCTTAAAACATTCACTCCCTCTACCACTGGCACACCGTGGCTGCAGTGTGTACCATCTACAAAATGCACTGCAGCAACTTGCCAAAGCTTCTTCGACAGTACCTCCCAAACCCACGACCTCTATCACCTAGAAGGACAAGGGCAGCAGGTGCAAGGGAGCACTACCACCTGCACGTTTCCCTCCAAGTCACACACCATCCCGACTTGGAAATATATCGCCGTTCCTTCATCGTCACTGGGTCAAAATCCTGGAAATCCCTTCCTAACAGCACCTTGGGAGAACCTTCACCACATGGACTGCAGCGGTTCAAGAAGGCAGCTAACCACCACCTTCTCAAGGGCAATTAGGGATGGGCAATAAATGCTGGCCCACATCCCATGAACGAATAAAAAAAAAGCTCCCAACTGTAAAACTATCATAATATTTTCATGTTATTATGCCCTTGAAAACTATCAGCCATTAGTACTGTGCCATTGCTCCATTTAGTGGGATTTTTCTCCTCCCCATTTCTATGATGGATGCAGGGTGATTAAATCCTTCTTTTAATGACAAGAAAAACAGCCTGTGCATAGCCCTGATAAAACTGTGTATTGTAATCAATTTGAAGCTGTTTGTGTGATGTGTAAAATACAATGGCAAGAAATTCAGTGATGTGGAGATGCCGGTGATGGACTGGGGTTGACAATTGTAAACAATTTTACAACACCAAGTTATAGTCCAGCAATTTTATTTTAAAACATTTACCTGAGGAAGGAGGAAGTCTCCGAAAGCTTGTGAATTTAAAATAAAATTGCTGGACTATAACTTGGTGTTGTAAAATTGTTTACAAGAAATTCAGTGGCACTCCCTCTCTCCCAAGTAGCAACTTTTCTTACTGCATTGAATCACTAGATTTGATCAACAAACACCTATAATACAAGACAACATAAAACTAATAAGGAATTGGAAGGAAAAAAAAATTGAACATAGATTAATACAAAAGCAAAATACTGTGGATACTGGAAATCTGAAATAAATAATTAATACAACAATTTGTATTACCCAACTTTCTCTGTTATGCACAAGTTCCAAGTGTACTGTATTTGCCAATAATGCATACATACCAACATCTGAAACTATTGTTGCATTCAAATTATTTTTGTTAAAACAACTTTCTACACTCTCCGATGGCTCTGTTTGATCTCTTATTGTTCCAAGTTAGCTCATCTTAGCCAGGTCACGATTGGGATGCTACAATTAGTCTATGCATCCCCGATCTACGAATGCGGAAAAAAAAATTGAGGCAGGATTCCGTCTTCTTACTGCTACCCAGTGACCAATGTTGGGAAAGTGCATGTATGTGGAAGTCAGGACAGGAATCCTAATGCAACCCTAACCCTAACCCTAATGCAGTATTCAGGTTTTATGCCACTCACAGTAAATTAATTAAACACTTCGTAATTAATGTGCTTCCATGCAAAGTTCTAGGGGTAGAGTTTTCGCTTTGGGCACAATCAGGAAATTGCGCCCAAAATGCGCTCGAATTTGCATTGGTTAGGTTACCGCTAAAATTCAGTTGCATAATTACAAACGTAAAAATCTTCCATGAACCAGTGTAATCGGGCAGCATAATAGAATCTAAGTTTCTTTTTATTCCTTTTTCCATTAAAAAGTATTTAAGTAATATATTTAAGAGTGGTAACCTGGTGCAGTTTTATGAATACAGCAGAAAATTTTAATATGGGTGTCCAGTCCTCCACCTGTGAATAACTTGATTTAAAATCCCTAAAAATGGCTTTAAAAAACTATACTGAACCATTCAATAGTTTCATTGGTGTACACTAGTCAGTTTCTTAGTAAAGTAAATACTTTTTGATATGAAAAAACCTTTTAAAACGTGCCTACTGGTGCCTGTGCACCCAAGAAAATAAGCGCAATTTGAAGATCCTTCCCGAACAAGCGCAATCGGTGGAATCTCGCAATGTCGACCTGGGGGCGTGGCCGGGGCCTGATTCGGGCAAATTGAATCTTGAACCAGCATAAAAGAGCACGGAAAATATGAGCGCAAGTGGTTTTGGACGTAATTCACTTACATTTAAAATTCCCCGTTCTTTTGCATTGGTTCGGCTGATTCTGCCCAGATTGCGCTGATATTACTGGTGTAGACAAGGGGAAACTTCACCTGTAATTTTTTTTTAAGTTTATAGTGCAAAAAAGACACATTTTACTTTGATATTGTTTGTATCGCAACTACATGTGGCCATTTAACGTTATAGACCTATTGGGAGTCAGTGATGATAATCTAAAGTGATGCATCACGATGTGTCAGCACCAAGCTGAATTCTCTCCACCCACACCTCCTAAAACTAGGTCAGCTGAATCTGTGCAAACATATGAAATATTTAAAAGAGATGGAAATTTTGGAGATGAACTGCATGAAAAATGTCATGTTTCATTGAAAAGTTTTTCAAGTGCGCTCAAAAAAAATAAAACTGTGTGTAACTCGATTATGTTTTGGAAGCAAGAAAGGTCTGAATGCCCCTTGCATTTATATTTCCACATAAACTGAGAGACTTGGAGATACAGCAAAACACAAACACATGCAGTATAAGACAACATAAATCTAATAAGGAACAGGAAGGAAAAAACAAATAAATAAATTAAAATGATGTACAAATGCACCTGACACCCGTTTTACAAGTACTCTTTCTTACAAAACTTGAAACATTTATGTAAAGTTTTATTCTTATCCATATTAAACCGCATATCAAAAGCTTCTCAATAAATCATCAAATGCTTTTTTTTAAAAAAAAGGGTTCACGCCCTAAAATTTAAAGTCCAATTTTTTTTGTACTGAAGAAACATTATCAGACAAAAACACTTTCTTTTTCCCCCCTTCTTTGCATCCTCTGTACTATGTTTTTTTTCTTTCACCATCAACAAGAGTATCCCACACTGCCACGGAATCGTTAATCCAAATTGTTCACAAGGTAGTTGTAGATGAGGAAAGCCAGTCCCTCCATTTCAGCATCCAATGGTTTCTTAATAGATTGCAGAATTTTCATCTCCACTCATACATTGATCACTCTCTGTGAAGAACAATTTCCTGACATCAGACCGTTTACTAGTTCAAATCCATGTTCCCTTGTTTTACTCTTGCAATTAGTAATATTCCAGATTTACATTTTCCATTTCTTGAAATATCACGTATGCCTCTTAAAAGATCACCACTCAGGCTTCTCCCTTTCTTCATAACTGAGATTTTTGACACTAGGGACCAAACTTTATGTGAACCCAAACTGTAAATGTGGCCCTTCCACCCATTTCGTCAACTTGACAATCAAAGTGAAGGGCAATGGACCAATTGGATTTGCACAGTGCTGTTATTGACCTATAAATATAGGTATGGTCTGTACGGTTAATCTCTGTGTTCAGTGGCTTGATTGCAGATTGATTTAATCAAAGGATAATGTTGCTCATAGTTTCAAATGATTCCATTCTGTATCCCTAGCAGCAGTTTGTCAGTGGTTGTGCCACTGATTGAGGAAATACACTTAAATCAGCAGAATTGATTAGGTTATCACAATTCCAGCGTCAGAGGTTCTTGCTGCTGCTGCTTGAGTTCCGCCACGGAGAAAAATATCTGATCTGTTGGAGCTGACATCACTGCAGATAACAGCACACTCAATGCAATCACAGAATGGAAACTGTGCTGTAGAGACTGAAATACTGGTCTGTAATCATTTTAATTGGGCTACCTCCCAACCAGTTCAAAGCATCCATTCTGTTAAATTTAGTATTGCAATAAGTGGGGGAAAAAAACCAAGAACTTGGAAGTACTTTTGCTATGTGAAAGCAGACGCATTTTCTCTATTTTTTTTCTATAGGAGGTGTACACTATTTACACAATTGGCTCCTCCAGCACAAACGCAGCTGGCCCTGCTCTCAAGTATCAGCTTCTCTGCTGCAGTGGGTATACAATTTAGGGAATGTGTCGAAATAAAAATATTCAATATTTATTGGTCTTAGAGATGGAAGTAAGCAGGCAAGTTAATTTTGCAGCTGGATAGAATGGAAACGCTTACTGCACAGTACTTAACCATGGTATTTAATCCTTTTCCAAATAATGCTGTGACAAAAGTAGAAATTACTACATTGTTCGGAAATATATTTTAAAACTTCTTAGCTAGTTTAAGTGGATGCAGTACTGCAGTTGTATGATAAAATTGTATATCTCAACGGTTTCCATGGACATTGGAGAATTGCTGTGATCAAAGGGTTAATTATAATTAGGGCTGCTAAATTAAGCGTCAGGCTCTGCACTATTAAATTAGCCTTTTGCACCATTGTTAAAACCAAGTTTGTTGCCTCAATTCTCTGAGGTTCATGAAATCGTATTTAATCAGGGCTTCATCTGGTAAGTCAAGCTGAGCAAATGAAGCTCCATTGTTCAAAGCGTGGCTAGGAGGCCAACTTCAAAGAGAAAAAAGCCTTACAGACTGGAACACTTGCGACCGACGTGGAAAGCTGGCAGGGGAAATGAGTTTGAACAAAGAGCTGGAGCAAAGTAAGAAAGATCTGTCCAGAGTTTCTGCCTCCTGAAAAATTATAAGGACTTCTGCTGTTTGAAACAGTCAGTTTATGTCGATAATTGTAAGACTTCATGAACACTGCTGTTTTCTGCTTGAGAAAAGTCAGCTTAGCAGATTGATGGATTTAACTTTCTAAGAAGGAAAATAGAGCATGCATTTATATAGCGCTTCATCGCATCTTTCAGGATGTCCCTAAGCACTTCAATAAATTACTTGTTGGGTAAGCAAAAATGTCAGTCATTTTGCACACATCAAGGCCCCACAAACAGCAATAACTTGAATAATCAGCTAATCTATTTTTTTGGTGGTGTTGGTTGAGGAAACAATATTGCCAGGATACCAGAAGGCCACTTTGTTTTCCCTTGATCAGTGTCATGGGTCTTAACTGCCCATTTGAACAGACATATGACTTCTCATCTGAAGGACAGTGCCTCTTACATCACTCTCTCAGCCCTGCACTCAGTCAGCCTAAATTATAAACTCAAGTCTTGGAATTGGCTTTGAAACCACAACCTTTTGACAGAGATAACAGAGCTACTACATGAGCCATCCTGACATTACTAAGTTATATTTTTGTCAATATTGCCTTGAGATGATAATATTTTGCTTCTTTCTTAAGCTTCAGTTTAATACTTTTAGCCGATACCAGATCGGTCATGAATGTGGTGTTACAGTTTTGATAGACTTAAGATACGGTGATGAAGGAGATCCCTCAATTCCATTGCACATAAAACATGAGACATTTTGTAGCGTGATAACTATCCTCATGTCAATCACTTTTCACAAACTCCTCAAAGGTCTGTGCCATTTAATGTTGCATCATTCTCAGCAGCTTTCCACTCAACTTTTGGGCTCTTGAAGTTCAGAATGATTGGCAATCATAGTGGTGTACTAACAACAACTTGCATTTATATTGGGCCTTTAACGTAATAAAATGTCCCAAGACATTTCACAGCAGTGATTAATCAAACAAAATATGGCACCGAGCCACATAAGGAGATATGAGGACAGGTGACCAAAAGCTTGGTCAAAGAGGTAGGTTTTAAGGAGCGTCTTAAAAGGAGCGAGAGGTAGAGAGGCAGAGTGGTTTAGGGAGGGAAATCCAGATCTTAGAGCTTCAGCAGCTGATGGCACGGCCACCAATGGTGGGGTGATTAAAATTGGGGATGCGCAAGAGGCAAGAATTGGAGGAGCACAGAGATCTCAGAGGGTTGTAGGGCTGGAGGAGGGTACAGAGATATGGAAGGGAGAGGCCATGGAGGGATTTGAAAACAAGGATGAGAATTTTAAAATCAAGGCGTTGACAGACTGGGAATCAATGTAGGTCAGCAAGCACAGGGATGATGGGTGAACGGGACTTGTTGCAAGTTAGGATACGGGCATCAGAATTTTGGACGAGCTCAAGTTTACGGAGGGTGGAAGATGGGAAGCTGGCCAGGAGAGCATTAGGTGACATAACTAATGAGAAGTGTACAGTCCTTGTGAGTGAACTATGGGGCTCACATTCAGGGGGCCTACCTGGAGTTAGGGAGCTATGTCATTTTTAGGGATTCATTCCCTCTTTCTCCACAGAAAAGATTTGGGAAAATGTGTTACTTTTAAATGTTGTGTTTTTAAACCAAAGTGAACAGGTTAAAAACATGGCACTGAAGCGTTAGGCAGTTAAAATGCTATAAGCTACGCTTCGGTGTAGTTTCCTTATAGACTGTAAATAAGAAGAACATTTGTTAACTTGTCTCAGCAATTAATGAACATCTCACATCCATTCTGTTGGGAAGTCTCTGGTCTTTACTAACAATAAACAGAGTGAGATAAAAAAAACATAAGGACAGAGACACAGTCAATCAGGTTCAGCAAAGTGCTGCAAAGTCATTTGGGATTTAAGCAGAAAGCTATGAGGTCAAGCTTTGGCCAGGCTCAGAAGTTTAACACACAGGAAGGCAGTTAAGTTATTTTATTTAAGTCATGTAAGACAACCCACTGAAATGGTGAAGTGTAACGTCTTCATTATTTTGTAATATTACTCGAAGCCAAGCTGCTGTGTATGTTCACTCACTGAAATAAAGCAGCTTAATGATTCACAACTTTTTTTCAGTCTGCCTTTGAAGAAGCACACATGCGAAGACATGAGTATCTAGTTCAGATCACAAGGGGGTACTATAGTTAGAATTTAGCCTTTTGGGTACGCCCCAAACCTAAGATGCTCAGACCGCTACAGGAATAACGAGTATCACTGTACCTGAGAGAATATCTATGGCAAGACACTAAACCTGTTCGTCTATGTTCTGGTTTACAAACAAATATCTTATTGATGAACAGTTTATTGAATTTGGAATATCATTGTACAATTTCATGTGACCAAGACATCCAATACCGCAAAGATTTGGTTGCTATTTATCCTCTATTAGAAAAGCACAACTCGAACAGAAAGCAGGTTGGTGTGGAAGGGAACGTGAAAGGCCAACAGTACTGCCCCCAGCTAGAAAAAAGCAGCTGGAAAAGTGATCAACAATGTCAGACATGATTGATATTATTGTCTCTAGCAGCTGCTTGTGCAGACACCTCTACAATGCTGCAGGTAACATCCCAAACACACCATTGCTATTAGAAATACAGCTGAGGTAGCAGAATTAGTCCACAAGGCTGGCTGGATAAGTCTAAATGATATACAGCTTTTTTTTTAAAAAGTCTTATGAAACAAGAACCAGTAGTTGAAGTCAATCTGCAATAATCAATGGTACATGGTAAAACATGCCCTAAATCAGCAATCTCTAAGATATGGATGCTCAATGAAACTAATAAGAACACACTAAGAGTGGCAAAGAGTACTTATCTGAAGTCACTGTCAAGATTGTTTTGGTTACAAATAAAAATCTAACATGGCATTTACAGTCCTTATGCTGCAGGTCCTTAACAATCAACTTGTTCCAGTTGCCATTACGGCCCTTAAATTCCTGGGGCTAAGACAGCATAAGGATCTTGGCTTGGAAGGTCGGGAAATAGAACCAGTATGGGTGGAGATAAGAAATAACAAGGGGCAGAAAACACTGGTGGGAGTAGTTTATAGGCCCCCTAATAGTAGTTATATGGCTGAACAGAGTATTAATCAAGAAATAAGAGGAACTTGTAACAAAGGTAATGCAATAATCATGGGGGACTTTAATCTTCATACAGACTGGGCAAATCAAATGAGCAAAAGTAGTTTGGAACACGAGTTCATGGAATGCATTAGAGACAGTTTCCTAGAACAATACGTCATGGAACTAACTAGGGAACAGGCCATTTTAGATCTGGTCTGGTGTAATGAGACAGGGTTAATTAGTAATCTCATAGTAAGGGATCCTCTGGGGATCAATGAACACAATATGATAGAATTTCATACAGAGTTTGAGTGACGTACTTAAGTCGAAACTAGAGTCTTAAACTTAAACAATGCCAATTACATAGGTATGAGGGGCGAGTTGGCTAAGGTTGATTGGGAAAATAGGTTAAAAGATATGACGGTAGATGAGCAATGGCAAACATTTAAAGAAATATTTCATAATATACATTCCATTGAGAAATAAAAACTCCAAGGGAAAAGTGATCCATCCGTGGCTAACTAAAGAAGTTAAGGAGAGTATTAGACAAAAAGAGGCTTATAATGTTGCCAAGAAGAGTAATAAGTCTGAGGATCGGGAGAGTATTAGAAACCAGCAAAGGATGACCAAGAAATTGATAAAGAGGGAGAAAACAGAATATGAGAGTAAACTAGCAAGAAATACGAGAACAGATTGTAAGAGCTTCTACAAGTATGTAACAAGGAAGAGATTAGCGAAAGTAAACGTGGGTCCCTTAGAGGCAGGGACAGGGGAAATTATAATGGGAAATAAGGAAATGGCAGAGACGTTAAACAGACATTTTGTATCTGTCTTCACAGTAGAAGACACAAAAAAACATTCGAGAAATAGTGGGGAACCAAGGGTCTAATGAGAGTGAGGAATTTAAAGTAATTAATATTAGTAAAGAAACAGTACTGGAGAAATTAATGGGACTAAAAGCCGACAGATCCCCTGGACCAGATGGCCGACACCCTAGGGTTCTAAAAGAGGTGGCTGCAGAGATAGTGGATGCATTGGTTGTGACCTTCCAAACTTCCCTCGATTCTATAATGGTCCCATTGGATTGGAAGGTAGCAAATGTAACACTGCTATTTAAGAAAGGAGGGAAGAGAGAAAAAAGAGAACTACAGGCCAGTTAACCTGACATCAGTAGTCGGGAAAATGCTGGAATCTATTACTAAGGATGTGGTAATGGGGCACTTAGAAAATCATAATATGATTAGACAGAGTCAACATGGTTTTATGAAAGGGAAATAGTGTTTGACAAACCTACTGGAGCTTTTTTTGAGGATGTAACTAGCGGGGTCGATAAAGGGAAACCAGTGGATGCAGTATATTTGGATTTTCAAAAGGCATTCAATAAGGTGCCACACAAAAGGATGTTACACAAGATAAGGGCTCATGGGTTTGGGGATAATATATTAGCATGGATAGAGGATTGGTAAACAGACAGAAAAGAGAGTAGGAACAAAGGTGTCATTTTCAGCTTGGCAGGCTGTAACTTGTGGGGTGCCACAGGGATCAGCGCTTGGGCCTCAGCTAGTTACAATCAATATTAATGACTTAGATGAAAGGACAGAGTGCAATGTGTCAAAGTTTGTTGACGATACAAAGCTAGGTGGGAAAGTAAGCTGTGAGGAGGTCACAAAGAGTCTGCAAAGGGATATAGACAGGTTAAATGAGTGGGCAAGAATGTGGCAGATGGAGTATAATGTGGGGAAATGTGAGGTTGTTCACTTTGGTCGGAAGAATGGAAAAACAGAATATTTTTCAAATGGTGAGAAACTATTAAACGTTGGTATTCAGAGAGATCTGGGTCTCCTCGTACAAGAAACACAGAAAGGTGGCATGCGGGTACAGCAAGCAATTAGGAAGGCAAATGGTATGTTAGCCTTTATTGCAGGGGGGTTGGAGTACAAGAGTAAGGAAGTCTAGATGCAATTGTACAGGGCTTTGGTGAGGCCACACCTGGAGTACTGCGTGAAGTTTTGGTCTCCTTAGCTAAGGAAGGATATACTTGCCTCAGAAGCGGTGGAATGAATCATAGAATGGTTACAGCACAGAAGGAGGGCATTCAGCCCATCAAAACTCTGTGGTGAGCAAACTATTAGAATCAATACTGAGAGATAGGATAAACTGTTACTTCAAAAGGCATGGTTTAATCAGGGATAGTCAGCATGGATTTGTTCAGGGAAGGTCATGCCCTTACAAATCTGATTGAATTCTTTGAGGAAGTGACAAGGAGGATTAATGAGGGTAGTGCAGTGGATGTTGTCTACATGGATTTTAGTAAGGCATTTGACAAGGTCCCACATGGCAGACTGGTCAGAAAGGTAAAAGCCCATGGGATACAGGGAAATGTGGCGAATCGGATCCAAAATTGTCTCAGTAACAGGAAACAAAGGGTAAAAGTTGATGGATGTCTTTGCGAATGGAAATCCGTTTCCAGTGGTGTGCCACAGGGCACTTTGTTGGGTCCCTTGCTGTTTGTGGTATATATTAAATGATTTAGACTTGAATGTAGGGGGCATGATTGGCAAATTTGCAGATGACACAAAAATTGGCCGTGATAGTGAAGAGGATAGCTGTAGACTCCAAGAAGATATCAATGGGTTGGTGGAGTGGGCGGAAAAGTGGCAAATGGAGTTCAACCCGGAGAAGTGTGAGGTAATGCACTTAGGGAGGGCAAACAGTAAAAGGGAATACGCAGTAAATGGGAATATATTGAGAGGGGTAGAGGAAGTGAGAGACCTTGGAGTGCATGTGCACAGGTTCCTGAAGGTGGCAGTACAGGTAGATAAGGTTGTGAAGAAGGCATACGGAATGCTCTCCATTATAGCCAAGGTATAGAATACAAAAGCAGGGATGTAATGATGGAACTGTATAAAATGCTGGTAAGGCCACAGCTGGAGTATTGTGCGCAATTCTGGTCACCACATTACAGGAAGGACGTAATTGCTCTGGAGAGAGTGCAGAGAAGATTTACAAGAATGTTGCCAGGGCTTGAAAATTGCAGCTACGAGGAGAGATTGGATAGGCTGGGGTTGTTTTCCATGGAGCAGAGGAGGCTGAGGGGAGACTTGATTGAGGTATACAAAATTATGAGGGGCCTAGATAGAGTAGACAGGAAGTACCTGTTTTCTCTAGCGGAGAGTTCAAGAACTAGAGGACATAGATTTAAGCTGATTGGTGGAAGGATTAGAGAGGACATGAGGAAAAACCTTTTTACCCAGAGGGTGGTGGGTTTATGGAATTCGCTGCCCAAATTGGTGGTAGAGGCAGGGACCCTCAACTCTTTTTAAAAGTACCTGGGCCTGCACCTTAAGTGCTGTAAGCTGCAGGGCTACGGACCGGGTGCTGGAAGGTGGGATTAAAAAGGCACCTGGTTGTTCTTCGAGCTGGCGCGGACACTATGGGCTGAATGGCCCCCTTCTGTGCTGTATCTTTTCTATGGTTCTATGGAGCCCGTGCCGGTTCTCTGCACAAGCGATCCAGCTAGTCCCACTCACCCGCCCTTTCCCCGTAGCCCTGCAAATTTTTTTTCCCTTCAAGTGCTTATCCAATTCCCTTTTGAAAGTCACGATTGAATCCGCCGCCGCCATCCTTTCAGGCAGTGCATTCTAGATCCTAACCACTCACTGCGTAAAAAAGTTTTTCCTTCTAACACCTTTGGTACTTTTACCAATTACCTTAAATATGTATCCTCTGGTTCTCGACCCTTCTGCCAATGGGAACAGCTTCTCTCTATCTACTCTGCCTCGACCGCTCATGATTTTGAGCACCTCTATCAAATCTCCTCTCAACCTTCTCTGCTCTAAGGAAAACAACCCCAGCTTCTCCAGTCTATCCACATAACTGAAGTCCCTCATCCCTGGAACCATTCCAGTAAATCTTTTCTGCACCCGCTCTAAGGCCTTCACATCCTTCCTAAAGTGCAGTGCCCAGAACTGGACACAATACTTCAGTTGTGGCCGAACCACTGTTTTACAAAGGTTCATCATAACTTCCTTACTTTTGTACTATATGCCTCTATTTATAAAGCCCAGACTCATGTAAGTTTTTTTAAACCGCTTTCTCAACCTGCCCTGCGACCTTCAGCGATTTGTGCACGTATACCTCCAGGTCTCTCTGTTCCTGCACTTCCTTTAGAATTGTACGAAAGTTCACTAGATTGATTCCTGGGATGGTAGGCTTGTCCTATGAGGAGCGATTGAGTAGAATGGTTCTATATTCTCTGGAGTTTAGAAGAATGAAAGGTGATCTCATTGAAACATAAGATTCTGAGAGGGCTTGACAGGATAGACGCTGAGAGGCTGTTTCCCCTGGCTGGAGAGTCTAGAATAAGAGGACATAGTCTCAGGATAAGGGATCGGCCATTTAGGACCAAGATGAGGAGGAATTTCTTCACTCAGAGGGTTGTGGGTCTTTGGAATACTCTACCCCAGGTAGCTGTAGATGCTCAGTCATTGAGTATATTCAAGAATAAGATTGAGAGATTTTTGGACTCTAAGGGGTTATGGGGATTGGACAGGAAAGTGGAGTTGAGGTTGACTATCAGCCATGATCTTACTGAATGGTAGAGCAGGTTTGAGGGGCCGTATGGCCTACTCCTGTTCCTATTTCTTACGTTCTTATGTTCATAAGTAGATTCAGGCCTGCAAGGTGGGGTAAAGAAGGCTGGATTCTGGCTCTGCAGGGGTTCCATCTCACTCAGACTGGACCTTCAATTTCTGGTCATGGGAGGGGGCTGTGGGCAGACCTTCTGCCGCAACTGCCCCTCCCCAATTTCCGAGGAAGCTGGGAGCATATCCCAGCTTCCTCGGAAATTTTTTCCTTTACTTGCTTGATAATCCTCAGCAGAATTCACGCCAGTTCAGACCTGATGCGGATCCCTTTGAGGCTTTGGAAAGGCCCCAAACCTTCACTAGAGAAAGGTAATCAAGCTGAAATTTGGGATGAGGTTTCTGGCCTTGAGTGAAGGTGGCCAAGGGTTCCGCTCCACCACACATACGCAGGAGAAGCGGGGCCCCAGAAATTTCCAGGCCTATTTGTTTCTGTTTTGATTACATTAAAACTAGTAATAAATGAAAACCTTGTATGATTATGTATCTGGCATAATGATGTCATTCGCTCAATCACTTACCCATTACAATCTGCAAGCTCAAAACACTGTCAGGTAGGCTTAGCCACCTGTACTTCAGAGGACAAAGTGAAAGGCAACAGTGTTGCCGCCAGCCAGAGAAAAAGAGTAACTTGAAAAGACATGATGTGGAGATGCCGATGATGGACTGGGGTTGACAATTGTACAGACATGATTGACATTACTTCTAAAGACCTATTTGCTGACAGTACGGATTCTGATTTGAACAATTACAGATGAAGGAAGAGATGAAGCAATAAATGCTACAATCATCCAGCTAAGCTACAATTACTGCTGCTCAATTATACTTTAAAGACTTTTTTTTACTTCAGCTAGGCGCATTTTATAATTTCCCTTTTTTTTTAAACCAATTCCCTTTGTATTTTACGCATGAAGAGTGGTAAACAAGATTGGTGAGCTGCATAAATAGCCACAGGGAATATGAAGTTGTGGTGATCAGAGACCTGGCTCAATAAAGGGCAGGATTGGGTACTAAATATTCCTGGATACAAGGTGTTCAGGAAAGATAGGGAAGGAAAGAAAGTGGGGGGGGGGGGGGGGGGGGGGTTGGCAGTATTGATTAAGGAAAACAGAGCAGTGCTGGAGAGGTCAAGGTCAGAATCTATTTGGTGAGAGTTAAGAAACAATAGAGGTGCCATTACACAACTGCGTGTATTCTATAGGCCACCAACTAGTGGGAAGGATATAGAGGAGCAAATCTGCAGGGAGATTAGAGAGAGATGCAAAAACCATAGTGCAGTGATAACGGGGAACTTCCAACTATCCTAATATAGACTGGGATAATAATAATACAAGGAGCAAAGAGGGGGAGGAATTTCTGAAGTGTGTTCAGGAGAACTTTCTTGACCAGCATGTTTCCAGCCCAACGAGGAAGGAGGCATTGCTGGATTTGGTTCTGGGGAATGAGGCGGGCCAAGTGGAGTAAGTGTCAGTGGGGAACATTTAGGGAACAGCGATCATAGTGTCACAAGGTTTAGAACAGCGATGGAAAAGGACATGGACCACTCTGAAGTAAAAATACTCAATGGAGGAGGGCCAATACCAGTGGGATGAGAACAGATCTGGCTCGGGTAAATTGGAATCAAAGATTGCCAGGCAAAACTGTAATCGAACAATTGGCGGCCTTTAAAGGGGAGATGGTTGGGGTACAGTCTAGGTACATTCCCAAGAGGGAAAAAGGTAGGGCAACTAAAGCCAGAGCTCCCTGGATGACAATGGAGATCAGAGAGTAAGATGAAGCAGAAAAAAGGGACGTATGACCGATGCCAGGTTGATAACACAAATGAGAACCAGGCTGAATAAAGAAAGTTCAGAGGGGAAGTGAAAAAGGAAATAAGAGGGGCAAAGGGAGAGTAGGAGAATAGACTGGCGGCCAACAATAAACCGAATCCAAAAGCCTTCTATAGGCATGTAAACAGTAAATGGGTAGTAAAAGGAGGGGTGGGGCCGATTAGGGACCAAAAGGAGATCTACTCATAGAGGGAGAGGGCATGGCTGAGGTACTAAATGAGTACTTTGCCTCTGTCTTTACCAAGGAAGAAAATGCTGCCAGAGTCTCAGTAAAGGAAGATGTAGTTGAGATACTGGATGGGCTAAAAATTGATAAAGAGGAGGTACTAGAAAGACTAGCTGTACTTAAAGTAGATAACTCACCCAGTCCGGATGGGATGCATCCTAGGTTGCTGAGAGAAGTAAGGGTGGAAATTGCAGAGGTACTGGCCAAAATCATCCAACCGCCCTTAGATACAGGGGTGGTGCCAGAGGACTGGAGAACTGCAAATGTTACACCCTTGTTCAAAAAAGGGTGTAAGGATAAACCCAGCAAGTACAGTCCAGTCAGGTTAACCTTGGTGGTGGGGAAATTTTTAGAAACAACACAGAATTAAGTCACTTGGACAAGTGTGGATTGATTAGGGAAAGTTAGCACGGATTCGTTAAAGATAAATCATGTTTAACTAACTTGATAGAGTTTTTTGATGAGGTAACAGAGAGGGTAGATGAGGTCAATGCAGTTGGTGTGGTGTATATGGACTTTCAAAAGGCATTTGATAAAATGCAACCTAATAGGCTTGTCATCAAGATTGAAGCCCATGGAATAAAAGGGGCAGTAGCAGCATGGATACAGAATTGGCTAAGTAACAGGAAACAGAGAGTAGTGGTGAACGGTTGTTTTTCGGACTGGAGTGGTGTTCCCCAGGGGTTGGTACTAGGACCACTGCTTTTCTTGATATATATTGACTTGGGTGTACAGGGCACAATTTCCAAATCTGCAGATGACACAAAACTTAGAAGTGTAGTGAACAGTGAGGAGGATAGTGATAGACTGCAAGAGGATATAGACAGGCTGGTGGCATGGGCGGACACGTGGCAGATGAAATTTGACGCAGAAAAATGCGAGGTGATACATTTCAGTAGGAAGAATGAGGAGAGGTAATATATACTAAAGGGCACAATTCTAAAAGGACTACAGGAACAAAGAGATGTGGGGGTATATGTACACAAATCATTGAAGGTGGCAGGGCAGGTTGAGAAAGCGGTTAAAAATGCATACTGGATCCTGGGCTTTATAAATAGAGCCAGAGAGTACAAAAGCAAGTCAGTCATGATGAACCTTTATAAAACACTGGTTTGGCCACAGCTGGAGTAATGTGACCAGTTCTGGGCATCGCACTTCAGGAAAGATGTGAAGGCCTTAGAGAGGGTGCAGAAGAGATTTTCTTGAATGATTCCAGGGATGAGGGACTTTAGTTACATGGATACACTGGAGATGCTGGATTTGTTCTCCTTGGAACAGAGAAGATTGCGAGGAGATTTGATAGAGGTATTCAAAATCATGAAGGATCTTAACAGAGTAGATAGAGAAAAACTGTTTCCATTGGCAGATGGGTCAAGAACCAGAGGTCATAGATTTAAGGTGATTGGCAAAACAACCAAAAGTGACATGAGGAAAAACTCTTTTACACAGCGAGTGGTTAGGATCTGGAATGCACTGGCCGAGGGGGTGGTGGAGGCAGAATCAATCATGGCCTTCAAAAGGGAACTGGATAAGTACTTGAAAGGAAATAATTTGCAGGGCTATGGGGATAGGGCAGGGGAATTGGACTAGCTGGATTGCTCTTGCGTACAGCCGGCACGGACTCGGTAGGCCGAATGGCTTCCTTCCATGCTGTAACCTTTCTATGATTCTATGATTTATACAGTACCTCTTTCCAAATAATAACCAAATCCAGTTTGACACCTGCCAGCGTGAACGTCACCTCCTGACTCAGAAAGTTATGGATCTTTGGAATTGTCTACCCCAGAAGGCTGTGAATGCTGAGTCATTGAATATATTCAAGGCTGAGATGGATAGATTTTTGGACTCAAGGGGAATCAAAGGTTATGGTGTTTGGGCGGGATAGTGGAGTTGAGGTCGAAGATCAGCCATGATCTGATTGAATGGCGGAGCAGGCTTGAGGAGCCGTATAGCCTACTCCTGCTCCTATTTCTTACCTTATGTTCTTATGATTTCAGTCCCACTCCAAGGGGCCGATTTTCGGATGGCCGAGCAGGTGCGTTGGGGGCGGGGGGGCTCTGAAAATGGCGGAATCCTGGAGCGGGTTCGGAGCCCGACTCCAACCTGCTCACTTCCGGGTTCCCCAATGACGCGTTTGGGTGCGCGTGCAGCTCCCGCATACGGGGCTCCCACAGGCAATTAAAGCCGGCGGGATGGTAATTTAGATAGTTATTTAGATAGTTGAGGTACTTGACAGACCTCATTGAGTGGAGATTTTGGCTGGGGTGCAATTTTGAAGGATCCTCAGCGTGTTTCCTGTGCTGTGGGAAACACTCCCTGTTGGAGCAGGCGTGTTTCAGCCAGCAGCCAGCAGGAGATGCAAAGGATTATTTGACAGGTGTCGGGGGGGAATACCTCATTTATTGCAGCAGGGCACTTTATCACTTCAGACAAAGTTTTGGCTGCAAGACCTTTGTCTTTCCACTCAAAATTATTAATTTATACCATAAACTCTGTTGTGCAAACACAGTTACCTACTTTGCGGACCCCCTCAAACTCACACAATCAGGATGGGGGGTGCCATAGCTGCATTCATCACTTCATCCGAGGACGAGCAACATCGCTAGCCTCGCCAGGCCCGCCATCCACCTCCGCCACATGAAGCTACACAACACAGTGCTGTGCCACAGGCACCTGCACAAAATAGTCATGCAACTACACATACACCCACTGTAGGGTGACCCAATGGGTGGCATCAAGTGTGGGAGATAATTGTGAACCTCATAAAAGGGACTTATTACACAAGCCAGTCAAGAATGAGCAAGACGTGGCAGTAGCGGTGACAATAATAATATTTAATGTGCCATTAACAAAAATCAAATATAAATAAAAAACATGACAAACCGTAAAACACCCTTGTGCATCCCCTTTGTGCTCACAAAACCTTTGCCTTACGCTTCCGGCTACTCCTACATGGTGCTTCCCCTGTGGCTGCAGCAGAGGTAGTGGCAGGTTGTTCTTGGTCATGCCCTGACTGATTAGATCTTTGGGCCTACGCCCTCTGGGTTTAGGTGCCTGTGAGGGCCCCTCCAAAGACTGCTCCACCTGCACCTGTGCAGGGGCAGATTCGACCACCTGAAGAGGAGGCAGCATTGCAGGTACTGGTTGAGAGGGGGGCAACGAGTGAGGCGTGGGAGCGCTTTGAGTGGCGTCCCCACTTCCATGTCCCCTTTCGCCATCATCCTTCTCCTGGGCCAGGCCCACATCACTCCTACCACCCTGCTGGATGACAGTTTAGAGGACATGTGTGGAGCCTTGCAAGGCCAGTGCTAGTGTATGATTGCCTGTTTATGGCGGCAGAAAGTTGCTCACCCCGAGTCCGAAGGGCCGTTGCCAGGGCCTCAATGGACCCATTGGTGAGCCGTGCTTGAAGCTCAATGGAGGCTAGCCTTCCCTCCATTGCAGACATTCCCACTTTCTCGCGACACTATCTCAGAGAAGCCCTCACGTCCCTGTGACAGTATCTCAGAGATTCCCTCCTGTACCTGTGCCACCATTCCACTCATGCAGGAGTTGGACTCCTCCATCCTCTGCATGATTGTGGAGAGTGCGCGTGGCACCTGTTCCAGCACCTTGCAAATGTGCTGCTGCCCCTCGATCATTCTCCTTTTAAAGGATGGACCCCAGGGTTCAGCATCTGGGTCCAGCTGAGTAGAGCCTGGAGAAAAGTGCCCCCACCGACACGGACTCTCCACGGACTCTGCCCCTGCCATCAGTGGCTGCTCGTGCTCATGTGAGTGGTGACTCACCATGTGCGACCCCAACTAAGTGAGGACGGGGACACACCGAGGTGTGTGTATCTGCACTGGTGGATGGCTCGCTCAGAGGTCGGCAGGTCCTCTGAGGAATCGCCCTCCGCCGTCACGGCGGTCGCTGAAAGCCCTGTAAGAGAACAGAAGGCAATATTAAGCATGATCACAGATATTGAGGTGCTGAAGATGGCAAGGCATGTTAACATCATTTGCTAATGTGAGTGCTGAATGTTAAAGTTCTGTCACCAGCCGTTTGTCGGGTGGCAGTCTCGGTGTCCCCGACGGACAGTCACTCGAGGGTGCGGCTCAGCTCCAGCGCCTCCTGTTCTGCATCCGTGAGGACGATCTGATGTTGCAGCCCCCCTCTGGTCTTTGCCCTCTCCCATGCATTCTGGGCTCTCTTCTCCTATAAGGGGAGAAAGTAGAGAGGCGTGAGTGGGGGATGGTGACGTGGCCAACCGAAGAATGCATTGGTTTGGGTGAGGCTGACCGTGAAAGAGATGCATCAGAGGGTGAGTGTGAGACAGAGCCATGACATTGTATGAGGATTGGATTCAGTGGTAGTGGAAGGATGAGTACTGGGGAGGTGAGTAAGTGCAGGTAAGTTGAGGATGAGGTTTGAGTGGGTATGAGGAGTCAGGGGGATATAGACAGGCTGGGTGAGTGGGCGGAGATTTGGCAGATGCAATACAATTTTGGAAAATGTGAGGTTATGCACTTTGGCAGGAAAAATCAGAGAGCAAGTTATTATCTAAATGGTGTGAAACTGGAAAGTACTGCAGTACAAAGGGATCTGGGGGTCCTAGTGCAAGAAAATCAAAAAGTTAGTATGCAGGTGCAGCAGGTGATCAAGAAGGCCAACGGAATGTTGGCTTTTATTGCTAGGGGGATAGAATATAAAAACAGGGAGGTATTGCTGCAGTTATATAAGGTAATGGTGAGACCGCACCTGGAATACTGCATGCTGTTTTGGTGTCCATACTTAAGAAAAGACATACTTGTTCTCGAGGCAGTACAAAGAAGGTTCACTCGGTTAATCCCGGGGATGAGGGGGCAGACATATGAGGAGAGGTTGAGTAGATTGGGACTCTACTCATTGGAGTTCAGAAGAATGAGAGGCGATCTTATTGAAACATATAAGATTGTGAAGGGGCTTGATCGGGTGGATGCGGTAAGGATGTTCCCAAGGATGGGTGAAACTAGAACTAGGGGGCATAATCTTAGAATAAGGGGCTGCTCTTTCAAAACTGAGATGAGGAGAAACTTCTTCACTCAGAGGGTAGTAGGTCTGTGGAATTTGCTGCCCCAGGAAGCGGTGGAAGCTACATCATTAAATAAATTTAAAACAGAAATAGACAGTTTCCTAGAAGTAAAGGGAATTAGGGGTTACGGGGAGCGGGCAGGAAATTGGACATGAATTTAGATTTGAGGTTAGGATCAGATCAGCCATGATCTTATTGAATGGCGGAGCAGGCTCGAGGGGCCGATTGGCCTACTCCTGCTCCTATTTCTTATGTTCTTATGTGACAGAGTAGTGTTGGCATGTACAGAATGAGTTGTGGGGTGGGGGCGGTGATGTGGAAGACGGAGTGCAGGAGAATGAGTCATTGTACTCACTTTGGCTGACCTAGTTAGGTCATTGAAGCACTTCCTGCACTGGATCCATGTGCGGGAGACGTTGCTGCTGCTGGTGACCTCCTCTGCCGCCTCGAGCCAGGCCTTCCTGGTGGCAGAGACAGGCCACTTCCTCCTGTCCGCCGGGTAGAAAATATTCCTCCTCCTCCTCGCCCCGTCCAGTAAGACCTGGAGTGAGGCATCAGTAAATCTGGGAGCAGCCTTTCCCCTGGGCTGCTCCATTCTATAATTTTGGTTCTTTGCTGCAGGATCAGTCATTGGAGGACTGCCCCTTTAAATAGGGCTTCTCCAGCTGACAGCCTGTGATGTGGGTACACAGTCCACCTGCTGTGCAGGTTTCCAACGGTAAACCCGGAAGCCACGTTAAGTGGCTTCAATTCACCCGCGATCACATGGGGAACGGATGGATTTCACTGGGCGGGTTACCCACACGTCCAGTCGCCCCCCCCCCCCGCTGCCATCCTGCCTCCCTGGTTATCTCGGGGCCCAAGATTTGAGCACTTAATCTAAGTTTACATTTCAGTGCAGTACGAAAAAACTGTTGCAGCATCAGAGGTATTGTCCTTCAGATGAGATATTAAATTCAGGCACATCTGCCTGTTCCAGAAGATATAAAAGATCCTATGGCACAATTTGAAGAACAGGGAATCCTCCCAGTATCCTGAGAAACATTTATCCCTCAACCAACATCACTAAATAGATTATTATTTATTTAGAGTGTCAGCTTGGCTTAGTGGTAGCACTCTTGAGTCAGAATGTCATCGGTTCAAGTCCCATTCCAGAGACTTGAGCACATACTCTGGGCTGGCACTTCAGTGCAGTACTGAGGGAGTGCTGCACTGTCAGAGGTGCCATTTATCGGATGAGATGTTAAACTGTCTGCCCTCTGGTGTCCTGGCCAACATTTATCTCTCAATCAACACCTAAAAACAGGTGATCTGGTCATTTATTTCACTGTAGTTTGTGGGAGCTTGCTGTGTGCAAATCATATTCCTATGATTGAACTCCGACTTTCCTGCTCTGTGATCCAGTTTGACACTTGTCCAGTGTTCTTATCAACTGAGTCATTGGGGATCCTTATTTCATGAAATACATATATTTTGCCACAATGGAAATAGTTGAATTTATTTTGCCCCCTTTATTTCCTGTATCATATCTCCTTTGCAGTATTCCTCAAAGGGGAAAGGACTGAATTAGTATCGTGACCAGACCCTGTTAAAACCTTCTTTGTAAAGACCTGCTCTGGCAACCACAATGCATGAGAGATCAGGTAGGCTGTAAAATATATTGAAATATAACAATATTAGCTTGAAATATGTTTTTGTTTTCATTTTTTTTTAAACTGGGAATTATTCAATTCTTATTGTTAAAAAAAATAAACTAAGTAAAAATTTAAGAGGGAAATAAGTGTTACAATTTCTGTATAAAATTGAATGTTGTATATAAAAATGTGTACAGAATTACTCACTTTATGCCTTTAACTGGTTATTAAAAAAAGGTTTCTTCTAGATTTGTTTTATACAAATATTTTTTACATTTTGATGAGGTGCCGAGAGGAATGGAGAGAAAATGCCACAGGCCACAAGACACAATCACTCATGCAGCTGAAATGTTATTAAACCATGAGATGTGAGTAAAAATCAGTAAAAGCAGATTAAAAATGACCTTTCTAGACATCTTAAATCTAATACAAATTTCCCCCTAATTTATTGCCTCCTTTGTGCTAAGGTAGAGACGCAGAATCTAGCTGCACTAACTGTCCTGGGAAAGATTTCCTCTGCACTAGCTGTAGTGAATCGTAAACTCGCCAAAGTGTCAGCCTTGGCTCAGTGGTAGCACATTTGCCTCCAAGTCAGACAGTTGTGGGTTCAAGTCCCATTCCAGAGACTTGAACACGTGATTTAGGCTAAGACTTTAGTGCAGGACTGAGAAGTATTGCACTGCCACAGGTGCCGTCCTTCGAGACGAAAAGTGGGTGTAAAAGATCCTGTGGCAATAGTTGAAGGAGCAGTGGCGTTCGCCCGATGTCCTGGCCAACATTTATCCCTCAATCATCCTGTCCTGCACAAAGTCTGATTATTTATTTCACTGCTGTTTGTGGGTCCTTGCTGTGCACGAATTGGCTGCTGCGTTTCAGACATTAAAACAGTGACGACACATCAAAAGTACTTCATCGGCTGTAAAGTGCTTTGGGTCATCCTGAGGTCATGACAGGCGCTATATAAATGCAAGTTCTTTCTTAAAAGAATCTGTTTGCAATTTCACTACACCCAAGCACACAGAGGAAATCTCTCTCACACCCTCCACTATTCTGAGGACAATTTCTCCAATCAAAGAAAACAGGTCTTTGGTAATGAAAACACGTGGCCGCCACCAATCCGTCTTCCTCCTATGCTTCCACTTAACCGTTCCAACCAGATGTATGCTTCAACAAAGTGTCTGTTTATATTCTTTGAGATTTACTGTGGAAAGTATCCAACACCAGAAAATTTCAGCAGCCATTTGCTTAGTTCTGCAGAGTTGTGCAAATGTCCCTGTCCATAGAAAGATGGACACCTGAGTCCATAGAAAGATGGACTCGCTCACCTGACGAAGGAGAAAGCCTCCGAAAGCTTGTGATTTTTAAATAAAACAGTTGGACTATAACCTGGTGTTGTAAGATTCCTTACATCCATAGAAAGAGGCATTAGTAGGAAACATTCTGTATCTGTTCAAGGGCCATAGTTCCTGTGGAAGCATAATGTTAGCCAATTACAAATTTGTTGCTACAACAGTCTCATGTAAACTGCCCCATGGTTATCATATAACAGACGCCAGCTATTAAAGGGGCCGTGTCATAAAAAGGGCAAGGAATCCGCTTCTTCATACTCCATGCATATTGATGATTTTAACGCTAGAAACAAATGTGTGCTGAAATCAAAACTTTCAGATCTCCTACTAGCAACGGAGTTTGTAAACATTGCATCGCCAAGTCACTTTGATCTCTCGAATCAAAGAGCTTGCAGTGAGGAGTTCAAAGAGCAACAGCATGGAAAATACTCTGACCACATTCATATCAGCAGATTGGTATGTGTTAAATATGCAAGTTTCTCCCAGAGAGCCCACCACCATTGTTATCTCACCTCATCCATTTTCAGTGTATTATCTATTGCAAGATAAGCAATGTAGTTTTTTTAAAAATGCTGACAAGAGGAGTTCCTATTTTTAATTGATTTTTCATGCATCAATACTTTTCAAGGAAAAGGCCCAAAACAACAAATTCTATTTTCTCTTATTCCCCCTTAATTTCCCTGATATTCCAGAACTCTATTCCTCTCAAAAATCTACTCTGACTAGGCGTGCGTAGCAATTGTTCTGTTTGTATCTAATTTATGCTCAATTCTGGGCCAAGGTTAAAATATTTTATGCTCATACCTATTAAAACTAGGAGATTGATAGATTTTTGTTAGGTAAGGGTATCAAGGGATATGGAGCAAAGGCAGTTAAATGGCGGAGCAGACTGGAGGGGCTAAATGTCGTACTCCTGTTCCTACGGTAGAAATTCGTCTTCGGAGGCAGCACATAAACAGGTGCTATCGCATCCTAAGTCGATGAAACCAAATGTCAGGCGAGGCGTATAACAGGTGCCTGACGTGAGATCGCCCGAGACGTATTTCTACCCCTCTACGTTCTCCGTGTTGTCCTGTTTTGATGTGAATATGGGGACAGTAAAAAACCTGCTTCTTGAAATTTTGTGAAAATTGGAACTGAGCTCAAACTTCGCTTCCTATTCCATTTACGTATAAACAGATTTGATCAGAATACGTTGTCTGGATAAAAGGAACTTGGCAACAGGGCCGACAAACAGAGGTTGGTGCCTTTTGTACACAAAGCATGTAATAACCACTACGAATAATAAACAAAATATCAAAAATGCATTGTGTCTACAGCACAATAATTGAAAAAGTAGCAGTTTTAATAACAAACTTTAAAATTAACTGGAATCCAGAATATTACAGCTTTAATATATAGAATAGTAAAATGAGCTATAACAAACCATAAACTGTAAGGCAGAAATAGTTGAGGCAAGTCCTTACTGTTACTGTTAGACTGGATGCCAAATATTATATCTGCAACAATTTATTGATGTGCGTTCATAATAGCACTTACAAAGTCCCAGTTACACTGGGACTTACTCTTTGAACAGATATCAGCACACCTGCCAAGACTTGCCATACAACTTGCTGAACGGCTGGCTTCAACATGATGTGCCTACAAACCACAGTATTTAAACAGTATGACATTACAACTCAACATACTACCCTTCTTATTCTGTTTTGCATGTCTCAACCTTTCACAAATACTCTAATTTGAAACAGTTTACATTAAAAAAAACCTACAAAAGGCGTTCGGTAAGGTACCGCATAGCAGACTTATGACTAAGGTCAGAGCATGTGCAGTCAGGGGACAGGCAGCAGAATGGATAACAAGCAGGCTACAAAACAGAAAACAGAGAATAGGAGTTAGGGGTAGCTACTCAGACTGGCAAAAAGTGGGAAGTGGTGTTCCACAAGGATCGTGCTGGGACCACTGTTGTTCACAATTTACATCAACGATTTGGACTCGGGAATCAGAAGTACAATTTCAAAATTTGCGGACGACACCAAATTGGGGGGGAGGGGGGGGCGGGGAGGGGTGTAGTTAACACAAAGGAAGAATGAGACAAAATACAAGAAAACATTAATAAACTTGTAGAATAGGTGTGTAATTGGCAAATAAATTTCAATATAGATAAGTGTGAGGTGGTGCATTTTGGTTGGAAGAATAAAGAGGCCACATACTGCTTAGATAATAAGAGTCTAAATGGGGTAGAGGAGCAAAGGGATCTCAGAGTACAGATACACAAATCACTAAAAGTAGCGACACAGGTTAATAAGGCCATTAAAAAAAAGCAAACCAGGCACTGGGGTTCATTTCTAGAGGGAGAGAATGGAAAAAAAAGAGAAGTTATGTTAAACTTGTATAGAACCTTGGTTAGATCACAGTTGGAGTACTGTGCAGAGTTTTGGGCTCCATATTATAAAATGGATAGGGCCAATGGAGAAGGTGCAAAAAATTTCATAAGAACGATACCAGAACTGTGAGGATTTTTTAAAAATTCCTTCATGGGACGTAGGTGTCGCTGGCAAGACCGGCATTTATTACCCATCCCTAATTGCCCTCGAGAAGGTGGTGGTGTGCCGCCTTCTTGAACCACTGCAGTCCGTGTGGTGAAGGTTCTCCCACAGTGCTGTTAGGAAGGGAGTTCCAGGATTTTGACCCAGTGACGATGAAGGAATGGCGATATATTTCCAAGTCGGGATGGTGTGTGACTTGGAGGGGAACGTGCGGGTGGTGTTGTTCCCATGTGCCTGCTGCCCTTGTCCTTGTCCTTGTCCTTCTAGATGGTAGAGGTCGCGGGTTTGGGAGGTGCTGTCGAAGAAGCAGTGGCGTGTTGCTGCAGTGCATCCTGTGGATGGTACACACTGCAGCTACTGTGCGCCGGTGGTGAAGGGAGTGAATGTTTAGGGTGGTGGATGGGGTGCCAATCAAGCGGGCTGCTTTGTCCTATATGGTGTCGAGCTTCTTGAGGGTTGGAGCTGCACTCATCCAGGCAAGTGGAGAGTATTCCATCACATTCCTGACTTGTGCCTTGTAGATGGTGGAAAGGCCTTTGGGGAGTCAAGAGGTGAGTCACTCACCTAATATTTGAGGCAAATAGCATAGATGCATTTAAAGGGAAGCTAGATGTAAGCACATGAGGGAGAAAGGAATAGAAGGATATGCTGATAGGGTTAGATGAAAAGGGGTAGGAGGGTTAGATGAAAAGGGGTAGGAGGAGGCTCGTATGGAGCATAAACACCAGCAGAGACCAGTTGGGCCGAATGACCTGTTTTCTGTGTTGTAGACTCGATATAATTTGATGTACTTGACAGATTCAATATTAGTGGGTTTCAATCTGAAGATTATGATCTACCATATTACTCAACAGCTGACACTGAATGACAGCATTAATTATATATAATTAATATACAACATTATTCTGTTCAACAGGATATCTACAGCTTACATCAGTTGGCACTAGGCCAAATGTTCTTGCAATTTAACTGAGAATGCATGTCAGCTAATATACTGGGGATTAAGAGGTAAAACCTCTGCTGGCCAGGAGTGGCACAGTAGAATTTTATCTCTATAAGCATAAGGAACAACAGGTTAACAAGCACTAATAAAGAGTGAACATTTATCATTGGTCATTAACAATTTAAAGGGACACTGACTTCATAAAAAATATACTTTTCAAACTTTTTGGTCTGAGGATGAAGAAATCAAAAAAGCTTTATACTCTTTTCATCCCGATGATCTGATGTGCAAGTGATGCAATGATGTGCTCCAACACACTCTGTCTTACCATATTGTCTGTAAATTAATAACCAATGGTTTGCAAAATACTTTATTAAAACTGTTCCCTTTAAATATCTTGGGTAGGATTTTCTGCTGCCTCTGTGCTGCTTTTCTAGCTGTACTGGGGTGGAGTGAAATGGTCCAGACATTTTTGCATGTCAGATTTTCTGCAGAAAGTTATGGTGGTGTTCAGAAGCACCTACCCAAATAGGGATGGGCATATTCTAATTAAGTGGCGATGATGGAGTGGCATCATATGTCATACCTTGTGTCATGACTGCCTTTACAACGTTGGATGTAAGTCCTCGCCAGCATTTACTAGAACCCTCTGAGGATAGGGCTGGAGGATGGGGCTTTAAAAATGTAAGTGTCCACCCAAGTGAGACAAGTCGATCGCAGGGCAATCAATACACTTTTTTCCGCCAACAGGCTTTGCTCGGGAGGTAGTCAGCCCCTTTAAGCTGCCGCAGGTGCCAGAGTTCTGCAACAGCAGTTATCCATCCTCCACTCATGGTGAGCTCCCCAGTACAGGTGAAAACACAGCTTGGAGCGCAACAAAAAAATTTGCTTAACGCTCACCCTGGATTGCTCGTGTCAAAGTAAATGCCAATAACAAAACAGAGACCAGCTAGCATTTTGAACATCTATGCAAAAAAACTCTGTCTTCAACTGCAATTTTAAAGGAATTTAATGGAATATGCAGAGATAAGAATATGTTAATGTGCACTTAATACAAGATGACATGATAAAGCCATAAAGTGGAGGGTACAAACACAAATTCACCTCCAGAATGGCTTTAATTTTACCTACTTGCTGAATAAATCCCGAACCTGCATTTCAAAAGTGTTATCATGCATCGACCCCAACCCCTCCCTTCTGTGGAACACCAAAAGCAGCAAAGAACTCTGGGATCCCAAATTTCAATATCTCAATATCAAAAAAAGGTGTGCCTGGTCAGCCATCATATGATAACTATTTTACATCTTTTTAATTCAGTCTTAAGTTTCACCCTTTACTCTTTGACAATTATTTGAGGTTATGACCACTGCCGTGTTCCCCTCTATGTTCCATGTACTTACCCACTAAAGAGCTGATTCATACACACCAAGAAGGCCCCAAGTTTGAACTCCAGTCTGTGCTGAATTAACTGATCTCTGCCAGGGTGATGGTATTCTACAATTGGCTTCAGTGCCCCTGGGTTAGGGAGGGGGGAAAAAAAATGTTCCCACTCCCAATTATGATCGAGCAACCCCTGCTGAAAGTATGCATCTTTGATCATTAGGTGAGGATGGGTTTGGGTTCAGATGCAATGTATCCATCATGGCCAACTAGCCTGTTGACACTCCCTGTCAAGTGCCACAGGCACATAAACAATGATACATGGATGGGTTACAGAGTATTTATGGTATTATAGCCAAGCAAAGAATTAATTCCTTCAAAAGAGTAGGGAAAAGGAGAAAATAAATTTTGCAAGAAAAAGGCTGGAGAATGTTTTTAATGTACACTAACATAATCTGGCTCAAAAGGGCCATTATCTTGCCTATTTATGATATCACTTTGGGGCAATGTAAAACTGGCATTAGTACTAGGAATGTGACTCTTGGTAGCAGTACAAAGTGTCATTCAAGTTGGCCAAATGTTAACTAAGACTGGTCACCTTGCTAATGTCTTCATTAACATTTTGTAATGAAGTGATAAATTACTCCTTAACAGTGAATTAAACTTTTTACTGGAGTGCACATATTATTCGTTAAATATTAATACCTAGGAAAGGCTACTCTGATTGGGTGACTGCAATCTATCATAGTTCTGCTCACGAAAGAGTCCCTTGGTTGCTGCCCCATCTTTTATGGTGACATGTATTGGTGGTCAAGGTTGCACTGTTATTCTCATTCCAGAAATAAGCACTTCCACCCTGAGGTAAAGGAGGAGTAAATCCCATGAACTGAAAGTAGGTCATTCAGTGCTAGAATAAATTTATTTTATCTTTTTCTCAGCTGAGTAAATTTAATACCCAGTAATAGAAATTAAAAGTCCTTTGATATTTGGGAAACCAGTAGAATGCTCAGTGGAAATATCTGACTACATAAGTGCAATTGTTGGTATATTTTCTGCACAGACTTGGCACTTCCATGATTTTAGACAGTAGTCTACTGTTGTGCTTTCCTGTCTGCCGCCTACTATGCTATAACTGTAGTCCGACTACATAAGCAAACATTTGTCTCAATCAGGGAGTTCTCAAAGATCACAAGCCAGAAATGAACTCAAGATCTTCACTACTCCTCTGCTGGACTTGGCTGGGACTTACCCTGCAGTACTCATCGATTGGTTTCAGCCGCTTGACTGCAACATCCCTGATGTGACTTCGTCTGAATAGGATTTTACCTGCAATGCAAACAGATAGCATCTTCTCAGCAAATTACATTTAAAAGAGCCCTTCTTCACACCGTGTAAGTCAGGAGCAAACAGTACCCACTCTTGGCATTAACTTTGTCAATCTAGAAAGAAGTCAAACGTTCCAATCCTTCAGGGTTTACTTTGGGAATATCTGGATACTGATTTCTGTGCCAGTTGTCTAAAATACATTGAAATCCTTTTCCATCCCCTCCTGAAAAATATCTGCTACAAGTACTTTTGTTGCTCTGAATGGAATATTCATTGTTTACTGGATATCTGGTAAAGTGTTCAAATGACCAAGATCTCAACAGAGCAACAAAAGTGCTTGTAACAAATATTTTTCATGGAGCCACTTATTCCTTCCACAAGGAGTGGTAGATTAAGTGGTACACGTCTGAAACAAAGCACAAACACCAATGGGCCTCACTGTGGCAAAACACAGTGACATCATGCACACAAAATTCAATTTATTCAATGAATTTTATGAAGTTGTTTTGAATATTCTTCTGTGAGTGTCTTTTGCACTGTCATTATGCGGAATATAGCAAACCACATCAAAAGATTATATTGCTGAAGGCGTTTTAGGCCAGTTTCTTCTGACATGTGGACAGGAAGGTTCTTTAAAGGGATAGCTCAGCAACATAGCTAAATGTGTCTTCCATCTATGCCTGGCATACCATTCTTCCAGACTGTACTAAGTTTCAAGAGATATTTTCTACATTGCCTCCATCATGACTGACCAACCTTCTGGTCTTTGATGTCAAGGGCAGCTACTTTCACGTCTTCTCTGGCATTCACCTATTACAACCATATCTGGATCAAGGCTGTGATAAGGTCTGGAGCTGAGTGGTTCTGGTGGAACCCAAACTGAGCATCGGTGAGCAGGTTATTGGTGAGTAGGTGCCATCTGATGGCACTATTGATGACACCTTCCATCAATTTACTAATGATTGGGAGGATGCTGGTGAAGCGGCAATGGCCAGATTAGATTTATCCTGTTAGGATATATGTGAGCAGTTCTAGACATTGTCAGGTAGCTACCAGTGTTATAGGTGTACTGCAATAGCTTGGCGGCGGGGGGGGGGGTGCTAATTCTGGTGCACAGGTCTTCAGCATCACAGCTGGGATATTGTTTGCGTCCATGCCCTTCCCTTTGTCCAATTCATTCAGATGCTTCTTAATGTTAATTGAATTGGCTGGACAACTGGTATCTGTGATATTGGGGACCTCGGGAGCAGGTTGTGTAGGATCATCCACTCAGCATGTTTGGCTGAAGATGCATGCAAACACTTAGCCGTGGCTTTTCCAGTCATGGTTGAGGACGAGGATGTTCGTTGGGCTGTCTCCTCCTATCAGTTGTCTGAATCTATGGTAAAGCCAGAGAGCTTTGCTCTGCTCTTTGGTTTTAGGACTACTTAGCTCGGTCTGTAGTCGCTGTCTTCTGATGTGTGCATGCACGTAATCCTGTGTTGCAGCTTCACTAAGTTGGTACCTATTCAAAGTTATGCCGGTTACTCCCTAAGGATTCTCCTCTGCAGCAGATACTGGCTAGGCTCAAACACCCAAATTACATGGCTGGAAAGAATGCATTGCAGGTGCTATGTGGAAGCTGACCAATATTGTTGATTCCCCTTTAATTGCCAATTATGCCTCTTAACAGGATTAAATGCAGTTTCACTCCCATTGTACAATTTAGCACACAGAATGCTTCTCCTGCTGCCACTGGTACAGATTTGAGTAGTGAGCGATTGGGAATTCAGCATTAAGCTTAATTTTGCTGCTACTTTTTTTTCCTGATTACTTTTGGTGTTACCCTTCCAGCCAAGTAATTACTAGACATATGACACTGATTTGATATATTTTGGCATCTGGTTTGAAAATTGTAAAATTTGCTAACTGAATTGCAAAGTATAGAAGTTGACTGCAGTCAGCACATTGTCATGTACATTTGAGTATGCAAAAAGCTGGATAATTTCAATTTATTTTTAAAGGTACAATATATAGCAAGATGTGCACTGAAGGATAGCAAAAGAAATTAAAAGGAGCAACAAAATGAAACACCACCATGGATCCATAATTAGTGTGAAATTGAGTTTAGAAATCCATTTCACTGGAGAAAATATGAAAATGAAATATTCTAATTTTTTGGTTTTGGTAGTGGGGCAGGAGGAGTGCCTAGTTGGATGAAAATGAAACTGCAATGAAACACTGTACTTTCACATCTGGAATCAGGGTTTAAATTTAGCTCTAAGCGATGCAATAAAATTGTCTTTGTCAGTTGGTTGTAACGGATTTGTTTTTAGAATCTGAATCAAGTTCTTTTGGGGGGTAGGGGCCTTCGGTACCCCAAAACTGCCCATACATTGAAAATATTGATAGTATTTCCATCCATTATTTCTGCCCGATTCATTCAGAAAGGCCATAAGGATGGCTGGTATGGGAAATGGAAAGAATGTTAACATATGTGATCTTCTGAGGTTAAATGTTACAGGAGAATTGCCACTGCTCAGAGAATGACATTTTAATCACTTGGTTCTGGAAAAGCTGAGTGTTATATTCTTTGTTTCCTGCATCATTTTGAAGCGACATATAAATGATCACATTGGTTTGTACATTTATATACAAATCTCAAACAAGTTGACAATGCAACACTAGGGCAGGGTAGGGTAGAGGGTGCTTTACATTGAATATCATGTATTGTCCCACGAGTGCTTGATGATGATTTTGGGTGTCAAAAGTGAAAAAAATGTAACGTTTCCTGACATTTCAAAATCTTAATTATTTTTTTTAATGATTTTGGAGAAGTTTTGCCCTAAGTATTTAGGCATTGTATACTTGGATGATACATCATTGTTTGCTGTCTATTTCATGCCAACTTAAATCCAATAGAATAATTACAGCTCATTGTAAAAGAACTGAGCTGGGATGGATTGGACATGTTTACACATCAAAATTTTAGTTTGTGCAATGATAAAAACAATTTTTTGAATCTCTGAATGATTCACTAACCTTAATCTGGTTGGCCAATATTTACTGATTTAGCAAGCTAGTTCCCAAAAACATTTTCCAAGGCAATGTTTGTTTTCAATCCAGTGTGATTTGAAGAAACACCCTGATATTTCAGCTGGAGTTACAGACTGGTTGCAATGGTTGAAACACTGCAATATGCTCAATTAAACACAGGGGAGAATCAATTTAATTGACTACATAGTATTTACAGCACAGAAACAGGTCTAGGCCGGTATTTATGCTCCACACAAGCCTAATAAACGCTCCTTGCATTAGCCAGGAATCGAACCCAGGCTTCCTGCGTGGCAGGCGAGCATTCTACCACTGAACTACCAATGCAATATCTCCATTAAACTCTCTGCCGCATTACTAACTAATGATTTCTGATACAGTAAAATGCTAAATGAAAAGGGCAGGTGCGCTGATATCAGGTGAGGACAGCATCAGCCGTTAACCACAAGGCAAGGTAACATAATGAGAGGTGTGCAGGCAGTGCAAATCCAGCCTGCAATGCCACAGTTACGCTGGGAACATGGCAGTACACATGGAGTGGGAGAAACGTACCCAATGCCCCATTAATGGATGGAACATTAACAAGGGAGTCAAAGGTTATAGTAGGTAGATGGGAAAGTAGGGTTGAGGTCACAATCAGATCAGCCATGATCTAATCAAATGGCACAGCAGGCTCGAGGGGCCAAATGCCTACTCCTGCTCTTAATTTGTATGTTCATATGGAACACTGGGTTAATGGAATAACAATAAGCGAGAGGCGAAGAGATGGTGCAGCAGCAGGCTATAAAACTTGCTGCTGCTGAAAGGAGCAATGGGACCCATTGGAGGAAGAAAGCTGAAGTTCATTGAGGTCTTTCTCTTGGGCCCAACTTCCATCAAACTTCAGAGGCTCTGACCTGTACGTTGTTCTATCAGAAATATGGAGAAGAGACAGCGTGTTTAGGAGTGGGGTAGGAGACCTGTCAAGCATGTCATGTGCACTTTGTGGAGGGAGGTAGTTATGTCAGTGAGTGCTGTCTCCTTGGCCCAGGACTCCTTTGCTGTGCAGGAACAAGTTTTACAATGTTACCAGAGTAGCCAAGATAAGTAATCTGCTCCCCGACACTGCCTTCCAGTTTCTTTATATGTGCGGTACTCCTTCATTCATTATCCTCACAATGCTCTAGGATTGTGCTCTGAGCCACTGAACCCTGCTCCCCTCACTCTTTCATCTGCTACTTATAAATTCTTCATCCCACTCAGAGTGACATACATAAACACGCCTCCTTAACTGACTACATCTGTCCTTTGTTGCTGTCAGCCCTTGATATAGCCTTCTGTCTTGAACTGCATTAATTATAAAGAGACTGCCTAACCTTCACTGCTGTAATTATATCTTCTTTTTTCTTGTCTCTTACAGGGGAAGATGGCCAAAAATGCTCACAAATCTAATCACAAATCTAAGGCCACAGTTGGTGGTCCCTGACACAAGGCCACTGGCCTTGTGAGGGGGGGTGGGGGGGGAGGAGGGGAAGCACTGTAGATTCTAGGAAACCAGTTGAACACATGGGACAGAGAAGTAGGAGGGCCAGTGACAGCTGCAGGTTTGTCTGGACCACCTGCAGCTTTCCTGTACAATGGTTTGGGAGCATAGACACACTAGCAAGCAACATGATCAGGCACCTTCAAAAGCATAGGGAGAACAGTCATGATAGCCACCTAACCAAAACAGGATACCACTGAAGACCAAAAGAAAGGGATGAGTGCCCTGCCACCTCTGCCATACCAAACATATCCTTGCCCACACCATAATTCATCCTTTCTCTCTCTCACTCAATAGCCCAGAGAACTCCACCCAGGGGGATCTAGAGCATCACACTTGCATGGCGGCACTGAGGACCATCTCAGAGGACCTGACACAGATGGCAGAGGTTACGTTCGAGTCCAAATGACATCCACAGTGCTAATATCCAAGAAGGATTCAACACACTGAAGTATTATCTGGAATAAGTGGTGGCATCAGGAACATCTCTAGATGTCTCCCCTGACAGAGGCCTCCAGATCGATCCATATATCCAACATGGACATTTTGGCCACTGGCCTTGGAGACCATTTGGAGAGAATTGTGACAAATGGGTTCTAAGAGCTTCTGGATCAACATCTTACAGGGTCTACATAATCTAACTGATAAATTCAGATCTGCCCTTTTGCTGATCAGTGGGCACTCAGATCCAGGACCCAGCATAAGTAGTGTGGCTAGTCCACGTTTATACTGCCATTCTCTTCTGATCGTGGCTTATTTGTCCTTTCCAGTCAGTTCCTTCAGGTGTCTGCTAATGCTGGTAGGGCAATACAAGATCTGCAATGGCAACACAGCCCATTGAAGAGTCCTCCTGAGACTCAGAGCTTGTTAGGGAAAGACGTCTCAGGACATCTAACTTCAAACCAATGTTAACAGACGTATTCACTTCCACAATTGTCTAATAAGCAAAAGCAGCACCTCGGCCTCTGCAATTAATCTCAGGATTTCTGAGGTAAGGAGGGGGAGAAATTAGCTAGGATCCTTCCTCCTGTTTGACTTCCAGTGACGCATGCTAGAAAGTGCACATGTAGATATAGGGTGAGAACAGGACTGGGCTCAGATGAGTTGACCTCTACTGCTCAACAGCCTACCACTGTCTAGGTTCACAGGTTCCGGGTGGCTACCTGGTGAGGTACTTGAGACAGATCAATGCTTGTGGAACTATACCCAAGCAATAGTCAGCATTCTCAGGAGAGTAGAAAGCAGGAGAAAATTGGCAAAAACAGATGTAAGAGAAACCTGTAATACATGCCATTATAATAGAATCACTCACAGGCAGAACAGCACATAACCTTAATGTTTCATTCCAATGTTTAATTTTTTTTTTAAAGTGCGTATTTATAGTTTTAATTAAAAAAAATCAGGGACGAACAGTCTATGGAAATCATCCATCTGTGTCACAGCTAATATGAGTCATTTGCGTTGGCAGCAGTTATGAATTAGCCAACTGGTGCCACTTGCCAACTTATTTCCCACAATGGTATCCACGTACCATACTTCAGGGCCCAAGTAATGTTGCTGGCCATTTGAAAGAAAGAGAGTACAAAGGGTGCATACCATATAACGTGCTCATCTACAAAAAAAAACTTTGGTTTACAGATTTAAACAGTGAAACAAATTTGTGGCATTGAATTGAGGTTTTAGTTTAATGGCTGTGTCAGCACAACTATAATGTAAGAACTGGCAAGAATTCAGGATCCACTTGAGGTACTTTGGTCAAAACGGTGTTGCCACTGGCTACGGCAATTTTGCCCTTTACATGTTGCCAAAGTGTTTCTGAACCTAAACGAAAATATAATAAGGTTATAGCAGTGACACTCATTCAAAAAATAAAGTGAATTAAAAATGTCTGGTGTTCCAAACTGCTGATATCAATTTTATTCTTCAGATGCTATTTATGAAAAACATGCATCAACAAGTCCTGCAGGGTTGTGTCCAGCATGCAGCTAAGTAAATCTGGAATTCTGGGAATTAATCTACTAGTACGTTCTTGTTTAGTGTGATGGCCCTAGTTTATTTCATGAAATCAGCAGAGCTGGCACGCAGGAACACATTTCTACTTAGCGGAGATTAAAGTTACAGTGAACTACAGTTGTTGCAAAATACTTTTGCATCATGTGTAAGTCAGAGCTGATGAAGCTGACCTATTTAAAGCAATCTCTTCTTTGTTTCAAGTGTTATGAAGATATTTTGCATGAGGCACAATGCTGTACATACAGCAAACATTCAGGAATTGTTCGTGCGCTTGTCTTTACTGTATACATTGCATGGTCCAGGCTGACAGGGATATTATAGATTAACAAATTACCCCAAATAAATTAACAAGTTAATCAGAAGTGAAGTAGAGAGGAAAAATTACCTCCACAAATCTTCTAGAGAGAAAGGTGAAGGAGTTCCCTGGGTGAATATAAGAACATGCAGAAATGTGCTACAAGGTCGGTCGGGGGCAAAGACCCGGAGAAAAACATAACTGCAAACACAAAATATTACAGTAAGAATTTTTTTCAGAACTATACAGTAAGAGGGCATTCAGATATGAGAACCCCATAGGATACTTACAGGTCTGAAACTAAGGATTAACATAAGGTAGTAAATGTTTACCTCCTCTGGGTATTCATTAGTGAAGACATGAATTACATGTCCTCCTTAAAAAGTGATAAGCCAAGTAAAATCAACAGCTTGAACATAAATGAGGAGGAAGTCCTAAAAGACTAAAAGGGTTCAAAACAATTAATCCCCAGGGGTGGACGGTATTTCTCCCCATGTACTACTAGACAAGGAATCACATTTATGAGGTAATGACAGTCATTATGTTGTTGTCAATTAACACTAGCTCCCTGTTACATATTCAAGTCTGTAGTAGATACCTTCTCGGGTTCAGTGGCGTCAATCGCTCGAGTCTAAGCATCTTATTTTTAATGGCTGTTGACTCACACTGCTTTATATCTACTTGTATGATAGTGGGATCTGGGGATATAACAATGAACCGCCTTGTGATATGAACTGGATCTCTACGGGGGAGGTTTTAAGTCCCTCCGCCTGGTGGAAAGTGGCTGTAGTGGAATTAAAATGGAGGTGCTGGACTTACAGCCCTGCTCCCGCTCCTCGCAATTTTACATGGGGCCTTCTGCTGGGTGGCCGAGGAGTTTGCCTGAATCAAGCAGGAGCCTCATTAATCCATGCAAATCAACAACAACTTGCATTTATATAGCTCCTTTAACAGTAAAATGTCCCAAGCTGCTTCACAGAAGCGTTATCAAACAAAATTTGACACCGAGCCACAGGAGCTATTAGGACAGGTTACCAAAAGCTTGGTCAAAGAGGTAGGTTTTAAGGAGCATCTTAAAAGGAGGAGAGGTAGAGATGCGAAGAGGTTTAGGGAGGGAATTCCAGAGCTTAGGGCCCTGGCAGCTGAAGGTACGGCCACCAGTGGATGTGCAAGAGACCAGAATTGGAGGAGCACAGAGATCTCAAGGGTTTTAGGGCTAGAGGAGGTCACAGAGATAGGATGGGGCAAGGCCATGGAGGGATTTGAAAAAAGGATGAGAATTTTTAAATTGAGGCATTGCTGGACAGGGAGCCAATGTAGGCCAGTGAGCACAGGGGTTTTGGGTGAACAGGACTTGGTGCAAGTTAGGATAAGGGCAGCAGAGTCATATGGTAAATGTTGGGCCCCGATACCATTTTAACTGCCTACTGGGCAGAGTGTCGTGGACTTGCCATTCAGTAAAACCTGGCAGTACAACAGAAGATGCCTGAAAGGGTAAGTCTTAAAATTATTTTTCTGGGGCCAGGTGGAGCAAGAGCACCATTGCTGCCCCGGGCTCTGCCACCTAATGGTTAAAATCTACCCCTTTGTCTTTCACAAGTCTATTTCTTCAATCTCTCCAAAGGTGGACCGAGTTTACATTAGATGAGGCCACACTTGATTCGAATCGTTAAGCTATTGTATTTCACAGTACAATGTACAGATTAACCGTAAAACTTATCAAGACATAAAAGTAATGGACACACTTAATGACCCCACTTCAGTGGGTCATTTCACTTGACTTAAACAGAATAAGCCTTCTGCATCCTGGCTTTTTGACCCTGCCTTTTAATGGTGGTCCTTCTGCCTCTTGTGTTGCAAAAGTTAGACTTTTTTTTGAAAATAGGTGCCTGACATTCTGTTTTATTCCTCACTATTTACAGTCAGAAAGAAATCAGAAACCTTCTAGCCTGCTTCTAAAGGTGTACTTGAGAATGCTCAATACTGATATACTGGGTATCTGAAAAGGAAAGTGTTCAATAGTCCAGCATTACATCCTCACCCTGATGAACACAACTTATTTTTTAAAAAGTCAGGTACTTCCTTTCGGTGTCTTAAAAACTTACAAAACAAAACCATTTTTAGATAAAGAGTTTGAAAGCAAGCAACAATAACTACAATTACTATAATAACCGTATTCTACTAAAACACATTGCTCCCTCTCCAACAAAAATCTTGGGTGGAATACCCATTGCTCTCTGCTCCTTATTCAACAGACAAAACAAACAGCACAGCTTCTCCACAAGAGTCCTGATGGCTCCTAAGATAGCCTTACAGAGAGTGTCTAGTGTAGTTATGGCATTAAATAACCCAACCATAATAATTACCATAATAAACGTGTGCTTAGGAAAATATCGCTCTCAGACTGCAGAGCCGGGCAATTTAATGCAAAGCCTTGCCAAATGTCAAAAAAATCCAAACGAACAGCCATCTGCAGCTGCGGATATTTAGACACATGAACAGATGAGATATGCGATTATCTGTAAAATCTGATTCACATCCTACATCCTTTAGAGTATGTGGCCCAAACCTTTTAAATGATTACGAACCAAAAGAGCTTCACACTGGAGGCAGGGATAGGTTCTGCGAGACACTTCATAGAAACCATGCATCCTGTTGCTATGATGAAATTCTAAACAATCTGAGCTTGAGATGAGAATGTGCTGTGTCATAATAAGGCCAAGACCACACAAGGTAACTTTCCATTCAAAAGAAAATCCTGAAGGATTTCCTTTTCCTGTGTCACAAAACACATTTTTGATTTCCTCAACTTCCCCTGGTGCTACTCAGCATTACAGTGAACAGCAGCCTTCCTCTAAAAACAGACAAGTCATCCGTTGGTTAGCCGAACATTTAACTGCTCCCACTCAAAAGAACTGAACAATTATTCAGCCGCTGTAATTAGCTGCAAATTGCATGTCCTTTGCTACTTTTGAAATATGTATATTGCTTTTATCATAATACATTATCTTTGCATATTTAACAGATAATAAAGCTCGAGATCTTTTTACTTCACAACATAGTCCAGATAAACTAACGTCATATTTCTATTTATCATTTTTAGTGACAGAATTGATGCTGAAGCCCTGAAAGAGTTTTAAGTCACCACAGCAAGCCGGGGTCATCCATTTTTATCTGGGAGCTTGGAATTGATTTATCACATAATCGAGCACTCTAATATTAATGTAAAACTGTCCTAGTGGTAGTCATGCTGGGATTTTTCTATTCAGATTTTGCATGCTCCAGAGACCAAAACCATTATATCAGCTGGAGAAACCGGTCATGTTTCAGCATTTTATTGGACCATTTTATCACAGAAAGTGGAGTTTATTCATCCTGCCTTCAATGGCCCCCCTCCCCAGCAAGGAGGGCTTGGTTGTCTGAAGGAGTGAAGTTGCGCATTCTTTACCACTTGCTTGGTGTCATGCCCTGCTTCACACTGGGCACAGATGGCACCTAAATATTCAAAATTCTGTGCAAGTTTAAAAAAAAATTGATAAGACATGCAATTAAGTAATCTACAAAAGAAATAGGCTGAACAGTGCATTTAAAAGTCTGCATAGAAGTTTCCTGCTGGTTCGGCTGCTTGTGCCATTTTTATACCAATGCTTGCACCAATAGGTATGCAAATGAGCACACACAGGAAACTTCCGTGCATGTCACTCTGGAAGCCAATGGTGGATTTAGTACTTTTTTTAAAAAAAAGATGTGCAACAACAATATAAATCAGAGGAAATTCTGGCCATTTCTGGACAAATGACAGTTTTCCTGGAAAGTTTTAGTATAACTACAGTGCAAGAGCGGCAGTGTGTCTTTTCTCTCCCCCCCACCCCACCCCCAACCGAGGAAATTAGCATGTATCTGATATGTCAGTTCCGAATAATTCGGACTTTAATAATGTTAACAGTGGCTTTTTGACACTAGTGCTGGATGCTACCCAAATTGACACCCTGATTAAGGTGTGCAAATTAATCTTTGTTACTGGAGATGGTAGTGGAACCACAGGCTTTTCAGTTGCATGTAGAAATGAGAGGTTAAACCAGAAATAAGTGCCTCCCCAGTAGGCCTGGTGGTAAAATGTCAGTGATCTTAACTGAATAACTGTGAGTTTAAACCCAGATTTAACTGAGATTCACACTATCGTCCCCTCATCATGCATGTTCTAATGGTTCTCCCAGACCATTAAATGATACAGCGCTGTTGCTGCGAAGCATCAGAGTGCTCGATTTCACACTCCACACATGCAAGTTTCCTGATTTTATTTTAAAAATCCACTAAACAGCAATACTCACAGTGAGTTTTTCTTTTGAGTAATATGCCATTTTAAAAATAGCTCATAAAGTGCTTTACATCTACAGTTGTAATACAAATGGGCAATGATTGGCAGTGTTGCATTTGTGCTTGTGTTACACCAGCTTTTACATTCCGACGTAGACAAATGAGTTCCTCGGGAAATTTCGGCGCGGAAACCGATGTAAATTTTTGTGTAGGTGCAATCCAGGAAATTCGGGGCCAATGAATCACTGCATGCACACCTCTTTGTATAAATGTAGCCTTATCATAGCCTTAAAGGCGGAGTAATAAAACTAAAACTTGTTACATTTTTGCATATTTACTACTTTGGGTCCAAGGAATACATGTTTCCAATTCAAACAGCCATTCCCAAATAATAAAATGTCAACTATTTT